>NW_011494924.1:4432516-4437199 GCF_000754665.1 Bison bison bison | reverse complement strand
GCCTGTAACTTCTTCCAGGCTACAGTGAGCAGAGGCCTGCTGCCAACCTCCCTGACACGGGGCCAGGGAGCCGTCTCACCTTTGATCAACTCTAGGCTCCCTACCTGCCCCTCTGAGTCTCCTTGCCCTCAACCTCACCCCTCCTCACCTGACCATAATCCTGAGAGCCCACAGTTCAGTAGTCCTGCAACCAAACCTCACCACAGGTTGTCCTTCCTGCCACGGAGCTAATTCCCTGACCTGCATGGGCGGAATGTGGGCTGAGTTGTTTTTCTGGCAGATTCAGGCGGACCCACCCTTTGCTGTCGTGGCCCCTGGACAGGTGTGAAAGGGCTTCTTATCCGAAGGGGCTCTGGGTGGCAGCGGACCCGACAAGCCAGGGGGCAGCTGACGTGGGTCCTAAGAAGGGCAGGGCCTGGCCAGCTGACAGCTGCGCTGGGCGACTGGAGCCCCAGTGGTTCCCAGGCTGAGGACGCTGTTCTCCCCTCTCTGCCCTGGTTTATCCAGCCTGGGAAAGCTCTGGGTGGGAGCTGAGGTGGCATGCAGCCCTGCCAAGGCCAAGCCAGGGTCAGCCAAGCTAGGGTGACTCACAGGGTCAGGGGTCAGTGCCTTCCCAGCAGCGTGGGGTCTGTGGGCTCCGCATCCTTGGCTCCATCCGCCCAAATGACCCCGCAAGGCTGGCCAAGCCTCACTGTGTGTGGAGGTGGGGCTGTGGAAGCAGATGGCTGTCGAAAGGCCCCTCTCTCGAGATGGGGACATTTGCCTTCTGGGGGTATGGGGAGGGTAAGGGCCCTGCCATACCAAGGAGGATGGTCTCTGTCGCGTACTTTCTAGCCACATCAAAATGTTGCTCTTTAAAAACAGAAAGCAGGTGATGATTGCACAATGATGTGAATGTACTTAACGCTACTGAACTGTAAACTTAAAAGTGATTAAACTATCAGATTTTATGTCATGTGCCTGCTGTCTTAGAAAAACAATTAAAAAGCCCATAACAGTAACTTTGCAATGCATTTATATTCTGTGCAATTAAATTAACCTCAATGGTAAAGAATCCGCCTGCTAATGCAGAAGACCTGGGTTCAATCCCTGAGTTGGGAAGAAAAGGAAATGGCAACCCACTCCAGTATTCTTGCCTAGGAAATCCCATGGACAGAGGAGCCTGGTGGGCTACAGTCCATGGGGTCACAAACAGTCAAACATGACTGAGCCACTAAACAACAACAAATATATTATCCAAGGGCTTCCCAGGCGTTGCCGTGGTAAAGAATCTGCCTGCCAATGCAGGAGATGCAAGAGATGCAGGTTTGATCCCTGGGTCGGGAAGATCCGCTGGAGAAGGAAATAGCAACCCACTCCAGTATTCCTGCCTGGGAAATTCCATGGACAAAAGAGCCTAGCTGGCTATAGTCCATAGAATTGCAGAGTCAGACATGACTGAGCACACACACATGTATCGTCCACACTGTATTTCTACAGGATAAACACCAACTTCTTCCTCTATGTAATTGTTTCCTTTCACTCGCCAGACACTGATCCTGGGAACACTTTCTAAGTCTCCGTGGGAAAAAAATACTGTTGTTGTTAATATTTAGTCGCTAAGCCGTGTCTGACTGTTTTGTGACCCCACAAACTGTAGCCCACCGGGCTCCTCTGTCCGTGGGATTTTCCAGGCAAGAATACTGGACTGGGTTGCCATTTCCTTCTCCAGGGGATCTTCCTGACCCAGGGATTGAACCTGTGTCTCCTGCCTGGCAGGCAGATAGATTCTTTACCACTGAGCTACCTAGGAAGCCCAGGAAAGTAATATATGTTCTTCTTAAACTTTGAGTTCTCACCGTTGCAGGACTGATCCAGGAGGTGGTGAAGGAGCCCTTTAATTCCTCAGAGGTGTGGGGATAACAAATGGAGGCTGAGGACAAGACCAAGCGCATGTGGTCTGCGTGGCCCAGCAGAATTTTGCTAACGCTTGATATTCCCTCCTTCCTCTGCTTTCTAGATGGCAGTCCCTCCTCCTTCCTTTCTCAGCCTCAGAGCTCCACCTTCCCTCGGCCCAGAGATAAGCTCTCTCAGAGAATCAGGCTGTGGTGATAACTGTTTGGGGAGTCACCCCCACAAGGCATTTTCAACCGCTGACCCTTAAGCTATGACCCCACAAGTGTGGATTCCAGAGCTGAGACCAGTGCTGGGGGAGGGGGGAAGATGTCATTGGTGGGGGTGGGCGGGTCTGTCCTGAATGTCACCGCCCCCCGGGGACATTGCCATCCCACCCTGGTCTCCATTATGCCTGCCTCACCAAGCAGCTTCCCAGCACCCACACCTGCCAGTCTGAATCCCCACAGCTTGCCTGGGTGCCCCATACAGACGCCGACGACCTTCAAGGCAGCCCTGAAACCTCCTCACTTGAAGTCGAGTGTGGGAGAGGGTCTGTGCCCTCCCGAAGCCCTGCTCCTCCGCTGCAGCATCACCCAAGCTGCTGCCCACAGCAGGTGAAGAGAGGTGCGAGCTCTTGAAGTGATGAGAGAATGTTTTGGAAGTAGACAGTGGTGATGGTTACACAACTAATAGAGTCACAGCAACTTTGCGACTGTATTACAAACCACTGGATTGTACCCTTAATTTTACTATTTATTTATTGTTAGGCTGCAGCTTGCAGCTTGAAGGGTCTTAGTTCCCCGAGCAAGGATGGAACGTGTGCCCCCTGCATTCGAAGTGCAAAGTCTTAACCACTGGATCACCAGGGAAGTCCCAGGAGTGTACACTTTAATCATTTAAAAGATTCATCTTTGTTTCATTTAAAATAAATAAGACCCAAAAAAAAGTGAACTTTGTAGTATGTGAACTATATTTCAATGAAAGTAAAAGACGACATCAGCCATTGGGGGACAAAGGAGAGTAAGCTTGGTGTATGGGGTAAGCTGAGCCTACAGCCACCCCAGGTTACAGGACCCAAGGGGCTGCAGAAATTAGAAACAGCACTGCTCACACCCCACCATCAGGAGAGAGAACCCCTCCTCCACCTTCTTAGGGTTTGGCTCTGGTAGCAGGGTGGCTACTGCCACAGCAACTCCTGTGACCAATAACATAATTACCACAAAGTCTTACTAACAGTCCCCTCATACGCTGCTCATTAGGCTTGTTTTCAGGATTCCCTGGGGGGCCAATGGTTAGGACTTGGCACTTCCACTGCAGAGGACCCAGGTTCAACCCCTGGTAGGGGAACTAAGAACACACAAGCCACAGGCTGGGCAGAGAGGCCGAAAACAAATTTAAAAAGAGAGAGAAAGAGAAGCATATTTTCACTACAACAGCTAATAGACTCATCTCCTCCGACCCTTCGCTCCTGCTTTACTGAGTGTTCTGCACACCAAACTCCCAGCAGTCTCTCTCGAATGGATCCTCCTCTCAGACTCATCAACTGGCTGGATCCAGACTTCAGATCGTTCACTGAATCTTGGCCCTGAAACAAAACCTGAAACAGCTCGAACATGCTGTCCCGGACCACACCCCACACTTGCGCGGGCCCCTCGCTGTTTTATACTTTTTACTGCAGCATAATTGCTTTACAACACTGAGTGAGTTTGTGCTGCACAATGGGAATCAGCCGGACATGTATCTGTGTTGCCTCCCTCTCGAGCTCCCTCCCACACCTCTACCCCAGCCCTTCAGGTTGTCACAGAACACTGAGCTGGGCTCCCTGGGTCACACAGCGGCTTCCCGCTAGCTATCTATTTTACACATAATAGTGTATCTATGAACCCTCCAGTGTTCTTGCCTGGAGAATCCCCATGGACAGAGGTGTCTGGTGGTCTACAGTCCATGCGGTTGCAAAGAATCTGCTAAGCACAGCACAGCACAGTGTATACACGTCGATCCTCATCTCCCAGTTCGTCCCGCCCTCCCCTTCCCCACCCGTGTCCACAGGCGCATCCTCTGCGTCTGTATCTATTCCTGTCCTGCAAATATGTTCGTCTGTACCATTTTCCTAGATGCCACGTATATGCATTAACATATGATATCACATTTGTCTTTCTCTGTCTGACTTACTTCATTTATGATAATCTTTAAATCCATGTATGTGTGGATCACAATAAACTGTGGAAAATTCTGAAAGAGATGGGAATACCAGACCACCTGATCTGTAATTTGCTGCTACTGTAGGTACCCCTGACTTCCTACTTTTGCATTCCAGTGCCCTATAATGAAAAGGCAATACGTGAACCGTGAACTTCCTGATGTTCAAGCTGGTTTTAGAAAAGGCAGAGGAACCAGAGATCAAATTGCCCACATCCGCTGGATCATGGAAAAAGCAAGAGAGTTCCAGAAAAACATCTATTTCTGCTTTATTGACTATGCCACAGCCTTTGACTGTGTGGCTCACAATACACTGTGGAAAATTCTGAAAGAGATGGGAATACCAGACCACCTGACCTGACTCTTGAGAAACCTCTGTGCAGGTCAGGAAGCAACAGTTAGAACTGGACATGGAACAACAGACTGGTTCCAAATAGGAAAAGGAGTACGTCAAAGCTGTATATTATCACCCTGCTTATTTAACTTATATGCAGAGTACATCATGAGAAACGCTGGACTGGAAGAAACACAAGCTGGAATCAAGATTGCTGGGAGAAATATCAATAACCTCAGATATGCAGATGACACCACCCTTATGGCAGAAAGTGA
>NW_011494924.1:4415591-4432416 GCF_000754665.1 Bison bison bison | reverse complement strand
CAGAAAGTGAAGAGGAACTCAAAAGCCTCTTGATGAAGGTGAAAGTGGAGAGTGAAAAAGTTGGCTTCAAGCTCAACATTCAGAAAACGAAGATCATGGCATCCGGTCCCATCACTTCATGGGAAATAGATGGGGAAACAGTGGAAACAGTGTCAGACTTTATTTTGGGGGGCTCCAAAATCACTGCAGATGGTGACTGCAGCCATGAAATTAAAAGACGCTTACTCCTTAGAAGGAAAGTTATGACCAGCCTAGAGAGCATATTCAAAAGCAGAGACATTACTTTGCCAACAAAGGTCTATCTAGTCAAGGCTATGGTTTTTCCTGTGGTCATGCATGGATGTGAGAGTTGGACTGTGAAGAAGGCTGAGCACCGAAGAATTGATGCTTTTGAACTGTGGTGTTGGAGAAGACTCTTGAGAGTCCCTTGGACTGCAAGGAGGTCCAGCCAGTCCATTCTGAAGGAGATCAGCCCTGGGATTTCTTTGGAAGGAATGATGCTGAAGCTGAAACTCCAGTACTTTGGCCACCTCCTGCGAAGAGTTGACTCATTGGAAAAGACTCTGATGCTGGGAGGGATTGGGGGCAAGCGGAGAAGGGGACGACAGAGGATGAGATGGCTGGATGGCATCACTGACTCAATGGACGTGAGTCTGAGTGAACTCCAGGAGTTGGTGATGGACAGGGAGGCCTGGCGTGCTGCAATTCATGGGGTCGCAAAGAGTCACGACTGAGTGACTGATCTGATCTGATCTGATGTTGCTGCAAATGGCCTTGTTTCATTCTTTTGTGGCTGAAGGGACTTCCCAGGTGGCACTAGTGGTAAAGAACCTGCCTGCCAAAGAAAAAGATGTAAGAGACTTTGTAATAGTTTGATCCCTGGGTTGGGAAGATCCCCTGAAGGAGAGGGCATGGCAACCCACTTCAGTATTCTTGTCTGGGAAATCCTACGGACAGAGGAGCCTGGCAGGCCACAAACCATGGGGTCGCAAAGAGTCAGACACCACTGAGCGACTGAGCTCACGTACACATAATCAGTAAAGGATTAGGACCTAAAATATATAAATAGCCCCTAGGAATCAATAAGAAAAGGCAAACAATCTAGCAGAAAAACAGGCAAAATATAAGCATAAATAGGCAAAAGAAGTGGAAGCACAAATGTTCTATAAACAGATGAAAGTTTTCAAATACAATTTTAATCAGAAAAATACACATTCAAACCACTACATGTTACCATTGCCAACCTCACAGATGATCAAAAGTTCAAGTCAGACAATTTATTTAATCGAAATGTAACTCACTTCACACTCTGTACCATTTGCCCTTTTCAAGTACAGAGTTTGGTGGTTTTTAGCACAGTCACGAAGTTGTACAGCTATCAGCACTGTTTAACTCCAGAACACTTTGATCACTTGAGAAAGATTACATCTTTTTTAAACTGCTGAGGGCAGCAGCTTGGGCCATAGCCTGGAGTAAGAACAGGGACTTGAGAGCATTCAGTTCCTCTGGGATATACAGTTTAAAATGTAAGAATGTGGAGCAGCAGGATATGACAGGACTAAATAGTATCGACACTGAAAAACTGACCAAGTAATGGATTACCAACGACCCAGTGATTCCGCTCCTAAGCACTACTGTTGTTTAGTCACTAAGTCGTGTCTGACTCTTTGCGACCCCAAGGACTGTAACCCACCAGGCTCCTCTTGTCCATGGGATTTCTAGACAAGAATACTGGAATGGGTTGCCATTTCCTTCTCTAGGGGATCTTGCAGACCCAGGACTGAACCCCCAACTCCGGCATTGGCAGGCAGATTCTTTACCACTGAGCCACCCGGGAAGCCCACTCCTAAGCATGCACGTGTGCATCGAAAGACATGTACAGGAATATTCAGAGCAACATCATTTGTAATAGGCAAAAACTGCAGGCAATGAAACGTTCACCAGCTGTAAAATGGGCTGACCACGCAATGGGACACTATGCAACGGTGAAAGTCGCTTAGCCGTGTCCAGCTCTTTGCGACCCCATGGACTCTACAGTCCATGGAATTCTCCAGGCCGGAAGACTGGGAGTGGGTAGTCTTTCCCTTCTCCAGGGGATCTTCCCGACCCAGGGATCGAACCCAGGTCTCCCACATTGCAGGCAGACACTTTATCGTCTGAGCTACCAGGGAAGCCCTCAAATGCAACAATGAAAAACCTATGAACTATGCCACGTGCATCAATATAGAGTAATCTCACAAACACAAGATAAAGCAGCAAGAAACAGAGGATATGAGTTAGATTCCACTTAAATAGAATTTTAAAACAGGCAAACCTAGTAATGTACTATTTAGGAATCCATGTGTAGGTAAAAACAAATGTAAAGAAAACCAAAGGAAAGATTAACACAAGATTCAGGAGAATGATTTGCTTAGCATCAGGATGCGTTACAGAAGAGGCACACAGGATGGAGAGGGGATAAACTGGAGCTTGGAATTGACACATACATGCTACTAAATGTAAAATAGGTAGCTAGGCGCTTCCCTGGTGGTCCAGTGGCTACGACTCAACGCTCCCAGTGTAGGGGGCCTCCAGTTCAATCCCTGGTAAGAGAACTAGATCCTACATGCCATGACTAAGATCCAGCACAGCCAGGCTTCCTTGGTGGCTCAGTGGTAAAGAACCCACTTGCCAATGCAGGAGACATGGGTTCGATCCCCACTCCAGGAAGATCCTACATGCCATGTGGCAACTAAGCCTGTACACCACAACTGCTGATGCCCAAACGCTCTACAGCCTGCACTCCAAAACAAGAGAAACCATGGCAATGAGAAGCCCATGCACTGCAATTAGAGTAGCCCTACTTTCTGCAACTAGAGAAAAGTCCACAGAGCAACTAACACCCAGCACAGCCAAATAAATAAATATTATTTTAAAAAAAGAGAGCGATCCAGCACTAAATGAATATTTTTTTAAAGATAGCTTCAAAAAAAATAGGAAGTCTACTCAATACTCTGTAATGGCCTATAATGGGAAAAGAATCTTTAAAAGAAGGGATATATGTCTAACTGATTCACTTTGCTGTACATCTGAAATTAACACAACATTATCTATTAATACACTCCAATATAAATTAACTTTAAAAAAAATCAGGCTTCCCTGGTGGTTCAGTGGTAAAGAATCCGCCTGCCAATGCAGGAGACATGGGTTCGATCCCTGGTCCAGGAAGATCTTGCATGCCTCAGAGCAACTAAGCCAGGGCACCTGAAAGAAAAGCAAAAACCAGAGGCACGCAGGACTGGACTTTTCGAACATGATAATATTCTACCTCTTGATATGGGTGTCTGGGTGTGTGTTTTGTTGGAGGAAAAACTTTCTCTACACTCTTAAGGCCTGTGAATTAGACTTGCAAAAGGCAGGTTGACAGGATAAAAGGCACTCAATTTTTGTTGATATTTATGTGCATGGAAGTTCACAAAAAGTGAAAATCAGAGAAATGGTGAGACTCGGGGTCCATATGCCATTGTAACAAAGGAAACAAGGCTTGGGGTTCAAGGGATGATAAACTGTAGAGAAATGACTAGGAAATGCATGTGGGAAACTGATGACAGATGGGGTTCTGTTATAAGATCTGGTTGTGCAGACTCATGTCCACGCTGACCTTTCCATCTCCGGAATACGAGTTGCACCCTCTTCCTAGACTTCACAAAGGAAATGTGTGCCCTGCTTTTTGGAGGAGAGGGGGCAGAAGGGCGGAGAACCCTGCCCGCATCTATTCGTTCTCAACTGCCTTCAATTCTAAATGGACAGGTGGCGCTGGCAGAAAAGAGACGCAGGAGAGTCAAGAGACGCAGATTCGACCCAGGAGTCAGGAAGACCCTCTGGAGGAGGAAATGTCAACCCCCTTCAGTATTTTTGCCTGGAAAATCCCATGGGCAGAGGAGCCTGGCGGTCTACAGTCCATGGGGCCGCAAAGAGTCGGACACGACTGAGCACGCACACACATAGACATCTGTGCACTAGTTTGGGGTAGGGGCCGGGAGAATAGATGGACTTCTCACTGGCAAACTGAGAGTCCTAGCCTCACCTGGGGAAGGAAAGAGATTACTTTCAGCCACCGTTCCAGATCCTGGCCTGTCCCCTGGGGAGGCCCTGGCACCCAAGGGGCAGTGAGGTTTGGAAGGAGGGAGGCAGAGAGCATCTTCCCCCAGCTCTGTCTCCAGCTGACTGTGGATCTTGGGGGACAGCTCCTCACCTCCTGGCCCTCAGACTCACCACCTGTAAAGTAGGTGAAGAGGTCCCTTCTGACCCCAGACTTGACTGTCTGCTGCAATGCCTGCAGCCGCAACCCAGAAAAGTGGCCTAGAAGCCTGGTCAAGGCAGGACCCCAGGGTTTTCAGCTAATGGGGCCATTGGGAAGATGCAAGAGGGAGGGGGACCTGGGGACCATGGCAGGACAGGTGGGGGCGTGAGGAGGAGGAAACACAAGTGTCTCCCAGGCAGTGAACAGGCGGGGAGTGCTGGCATCTCCCAGACAGTGAACAGCTGAGCTGATCTGGAAGTCAGGGCATGCCTCGGCTATTCTCAGCAGCTATTTATAGTCCTGCACCTCCGTGTTTCGTAGCTGCCTGCGGTGCACCGGCTGCATCCTCTCTGCAGTGAAGTCTGTCTTCTGGCTGAGCACACCGGGCTCCTGTGCAGGTCTGACTTACACAGGGCTTTGCACAGAATAGGCGTGCAACTGTGTGTGTTGTTTGTTCCAAATACTCCTAAACCCATTCATAGTTTTTAATTTCTAAATGTATTAAATTACACAAAACAGGGCCTTCCCTGGTGGCTGAGTGGTAAAGAATCCTCCCACCAATACAGGAGATGTGGGTTCAATCCCTGGGCTGGAAAGATCGCACATGCCACAGAGTAGCTAAGCCCATGTGCCACAACTACTGAGCCTGGGCTCTAGAGCCCAGGAGTCTCAACTACTGAGCCCATTTGCTGCAACTACTGGAGCCCAAGTGCCCTAGAGCCCTGGCTCTGCAACAGCCACTGCGATGAGAATCGTCTGCTTTCCTCAGCTGGAGAAAAGCCTGCAGAACAACAAAGATCCAGCACACCCAAAAGTAATAAACAAAAATAACATTTTAAAAATACTTAAAATTGCACAGAATATAAAACCAGCATCTTAGCCATTCCTGAACGTAGAGCTCCCAGTGGTGGACATATTCACGTTGCTGTGGAACCGTGACCATCCTTCATCCCCCGAACCTTCTCACCATCCTCAACTGAAAACTGGTGCCCATTCTCCCAGTTCCCCTCTCCTCCCTTCCCCCAGTCCTACAGCATCTATTCTCCACTCTGTCTGTATGAATCTGACTAGTCTAGGTAGCTCATATATGCGGAATCATGCGGTATTTGTCCTTTTGTGACTGGTTCATTTCACTTAGCATAATGTCAATGTACATTCATGTTGGAGATTTGTCAGAATTCCATCCTATTTTAAAGCTGAATCAGGGACTTCCCTGTGGTCCAGCGGTTAAGAATCTGCCTTGCAATGCAGGGAATGCGGGTTCGATCCCTGGTCGGGAAACTAAGATCCCACATTCCAAGGAGCTAGAGAGTCCAAGTGCTGCAACTAAGACCCAATGTCACCACATAAATAAATTAATATTTTTTAAAAAATTAAAAAATAAAGCTGAATCATATTTGCTCCATCGTATTGGTTCCCAGACCAGGAATGGAACTGGTGTCCCCAGCAGTCAAAGTGTGGAGTCCTAACCACTGGACTGCCAGGGAATTTAAAACTCGTTCTGTTTTATCCATTCATCTGTCGAAGGACACCACACATTCTTGCAATTCAAACGCAGTGTTGGAACCAGAATCCCCTCTACCAGATTATAATCAAAAGGAATCAGACAGCTTTCTATTTAAAGACTGCAGCCCTTCATTGATTTAGGGGAGGATCTGATAAGCAGTAGAGAAGAAAATGGCAACTCACTCCAGTATTCTTGCCTGGAAAATCCCATGGCCAGAAGAGCCTAGTGGGCTTTAGTCCATGGGGTTGCAAAAGAGTCAGACACAACTAAACAGCAATAACTGATCACCTAGCAAGAAGATTTTTCAACAAATGGCATTTTTGTGGGGAGTGGGGTGGGTCTCAGGCTCAAAGGATTATTGTCCCTGAAATCCCAGGACTGAGAATTTTGAAGGGGAGATACAGGTTGTGGTCAGAGAATGGGCTATAAGAGCAGTGGCTGGAGGCACAGCAATTACGGGGGCTGAAAAGGCGTGGGTATAAACAGTAGAGAAGGAGAACTTCCCAGGTTGTCTGTTGGCTAAGACTCCAAGCTCCCAGTGCAAGGTCCTGAGTTCCATCCCTGGTCAGAGAATGAAATCCCTAATGCCGCAACTAAGAGTTCACACGCCACAGCTAAAGACCCCACATGCCGCAAATAAGATCCCACGTAGCCAAATAAAATAAATAAATATTAAAACAAACATACAAAAGATACCTGGGATTTTTTTTCAGTAGGAGCTATATATATATATTAATATTATTGAAGAGTAGTTGATTTACAGTGTTGTTAGTTTCAGGTGTACAGCAAAGTGACTCAGTTATACATACATGTATCTATTTTTTCTTCAGACTCTTTTCCCTTATAGGTTATTACAAAGTATTCAGTATAGTTCCCTGTGTTATATAGAAGGTCTTTGTCAGTTATCTACTTTATATATAGTAGGGTTTTTTTTTTTTTTTTAAGGTAGGAGATAACCCCTGAGGGTGAATGCATGGAAAACTGGAGTCAGCATGGTCCCTGTGGATTTTAAAGAGACCTGGCCTTCTGGTCTGGCCTGGGGAAGAGAAACTGCAGGGAAGTCCAGAGTCCCTGATGAATGGTCAGGCCCTGTTTCCCTCAGTAACAGGGTTAATCTGTTTTCTGGGACAGCCTGTATGGAGAAAACTGCCTGGGACTCGGAACCATCCAGTTAAAAGGGTAGGAACCCACTGTGAATGTTAACAGCTGCAGGACTCAGAGGTTCATTTCTCCCACTGCTAGACTGTGATCTGTCCACCAGCACCAGGCTCCAGGGTGGGGGGCTCCCCACTGCCTGCAGGACCATGTCCGACCCCTCCGTGTCCTCCCCACCTCCCCGCAAGCTGGCTGCAGCCTCCAAAAGTGAATGCGGAACTCCTCGCAGCTTCCTCCTCCACCAGCTCATCCCTGAGCTCCGCGCCTGTGTCTGCCATCTGACTCAGCTCACTCAAAACTCAGCCCAGGCAGCATCTGCCACTGCTAACCCTGCTCTCAGCAGTCTGGTATCAAGGCTGCCCCTCTGATTCATGAAGCATCTTGCAGATGCCTCTAGGGCTGCACATTCCCAGTAAAACGTCCTGCTTTGGGGTCAGTTCTAAACTCCTAGAAATCAGGTGCTGTTTCTTTTAGCCTTTGTTTCTCCCATTCATTCACTCATTAGATACATATTCATGAATGGCAATGATGTGCCTCACACCGCTCTAGTTTGAGTGAATGCATGCTCTGGGATTGCATCTTGTTGACTCTCATTCATTCATTCATTCTACACATACTGAGTGATAGATACTAGAGGTACAACAGTGAACAAATATAAATACACTCACGCTCTCAAGAGATTTTGAGGGTAAGACCAACATTCAAATAATTACATACAAACACACCTACTGTTGCCATCATAATGGGTGTTATGAAGGACAGGGAATTGGAGGGTGAAAGTGGATCAGAGGGGCTGGACTTGGTCAGGAGCTTACAGAACATTTCCCCAAGAAAGTGATACTTGAGCTGAGGTGGGGGAGAGAAGGGACTAACATTCCAGAAACAGGGAACAGCATGTGCAAAGCCTCATGTCATACATTGGTTAGAAATGGAATATCTGACTGCCAGTGGCTTAAACCATTTTATTTTTTCCCACAACAGGAAATATGGAGTTGGTGTCTGCTGGCACTGGTCCAGCTGCTGCAGTCTGTCTTTTAGGCTTTTCTGCTCTCTGTTCCACCATCTTCTGTATGTTACTTCTTGTGCTCCAACTGGGTCTCTTGTGGGTCTAGCTCTAAACACCAGGATGGTTTTCAAAGTCAGGAGGCAGAGAGGACCAAACAGAAGGCTGTCACTTCTCCAGAAAACCCAGGACATCTTTGCAACAGGGCTGCTCACATCCTTCCCCTCACAGCTCATTGGCCAGAGCTGGTCATATGACTGGGCTTCCCAGGTGGCTCAGTGGTAAAGAATCTGCCTGCCAATGCAGGAAATGCAGGAGATGTGGGTTTGATCCCTGGGTCAGGAAAATCCACCCTGGAGGAGGAAATGATAACCCACTCCAATGTTCTTACCTGGGAAATCCCATGGACAGAGGAACTGGTGGGCTACAGTCCATGGAGTCACAGAGTCAGACACGACTGAGCAACTACGCACCCATGAACAATCATATGGCCATCACTTACTGCAAGGGATGCTGGGAAAGTTAGTATTGCACTTCAGTGGTGGGAATGAGCAGGAGAGAGAAGGTTGGGATTGGCTTGGTACAGCTTTTGTACATGGTACATGGTGGGAGGGAGCAAGGCAAGTTCTGGAAACTGACAAAAGGGAGTTTGTAGAGACGGTGGAGCTGGAGGGGTATGTAGGGGCCTGCCTTAGTTTGCTAGGGCGGCCATAACAAAGTACCGCAGACTAGGCAACTTAAACAATGTAAATTTATCATCTCACGGTTGTTGTTACTTAGTTGCTAAGTCATGTCGACTCTGCAACCCCATGGACTGCGGCATGCCAGGCTTCCCCGTCCTTCACTGTCTCCTGGAGCTTGCTCAAACTCATGTCCATTGAGTCGGTGATGATATCCAGCCATCTCATCCTCTGTCGTCCCTTTCTCCTGCCTCTATCTTTCCCAATGTTAGGGGAAGCACACTGACAGAAACCGCGCACCCTGGCCAGGCACCACAGTAACCATTTGCATGAGTTGTTTTATGATGGGAGGTCCTGGTAAGGAACTCTGAACTAATAAGCCACCGCCAACCGAAAGAATTCAGGAAATATCAAAAGGAGACACCACATGTCCAACTACCTCCCAGAATCCTTGCTGGCATCCATCCTGACTGAACAAGATGTGCACCACCAGGAAGGACTCTGAATCAGAATGATTAACTAAAGACAACTGGAAACTAATCACCAGAAAACCCAAGACTCAGCCACATGGCAGACCGGTTCTCCTGGGTTCCCTTACCCTAATGCTCTCTGCCCAGAAGCCCTTACTAATAAAATGTCTTGCTTTGGCAGCACAGGTGTCTCCTTGGACAATCCATTTCCGAGTGTTAGACAAACACCCACTTTCAGGCCCTGGAAGGGGTCCCCTTTCTTGCAATACCAGCATCAGGGTCTTTTCCAATAGGTCAGCTCTTCGCATCAGGTGGCCAAAGTATTGGAGCTTCAGCTTCAGCATCAGTCCTTCCAATGAACACCCATGTCTGATCTCCTTTAGAGTGGACTGGTTGGATCTTCTTGCCGTCCAGTCTCACAGTTTGGGAGGCTGCCAGTCCCAGGGTTGCTTTCTTCTGAGGCCTCTCTTCCTGACTTGCAGATGGACCCTGTCTTTTCCTCGTCTTTCCTTTTTGTGTCTGGGTCCTAAGTGCCTCTTCTTCAAAGGACACCAGTCATATTAGATGAGCCGCTGCTCCACAACGAGAGAGGCCACCACAATGAGAAGCCTGAGCACCGCAAGTGGAGGGCAGCCCCGCACCCTCACCTCAACAGGAGAAAGCCCACGTGCAGCAACGAAGACCGAGAGCAGCCAAAAAGAAATGAAAACAAACAGGCCAGGATTTAGGCTTGGGGGCGGGGAGTAAGGGGGGGGTGATGGAGGCTGTGGGAAGAGAGGAAGAGGAAGTTATCTGTAGCCCTGGGCCTTGCTGGTGGTCCTGTGACGGAACCAGTGTCCAGGAGGCTGGCTGGTGCTGTGAGAGGGGCTGTAGACACTGAGCTGAGGTGGGGTCTATGAGCTAAAGGCTCCCCTGCAGGCTAAGGGGCAGGCCATCTGCTTCTCCGCTCCAGGGGTGAGTCCTGGGAGCTCAGATTCCAGTCCTGGGAGATGTTAGTCACTCAGTCGTGTGCGCCTCTATGTGATCCCGTGGACTGCTGCCCACCAGGCTCCTCTGTCTTTGGAATTCTCCAGGCCAGAATACTGGGTTGGATTGCTATTTCCTTGTCCAGCAGTCCTCGGAGGACATAGAAATGCAAGTATTCTCTGCTCAGCCCTCTAATCACTGAGCGCTGGTTTTATCTGTCAATCATACGTGTACTTTTCTTGTTTGAACAATAGGTGCGAGATACCATGGGATATACTTTAGAAAATGTGGGGATCCTTTCTGGATGTAAAGGTGACTTTAAGCTGAAGACATCTGAAACTCAACAGATGCAGAAAAAAACCTTTCCCCAGCTTTCCTTATCTGACTAAAAGCAGCAATTTCTAGGCAATGAGGATACCATAAATCCACTTAATGACCCTTAAGAAGACAGAAATACTGTGCATCCCCATGTAGACAAGCATTACCACAACCTTCTTATCTCTCACCTGTTCTCCTAAAAACCCACTGGGCTTCCCTCAAGAAATCTATTGGGCTTTTCCCATAAAAGCCTTCTCTCGCCCTCCCTACTAAGTTAGGTATATAAACTTTTAACCATTTAAGGCACCAACTACTCTTATGCATATGAAACAAACTCTTTTTTCCTGTTAACCAGTCTTTTATCAGTTTAATTAGCATGTCCTACTTAATGAACCTAAGAGAGTAGAGAAAGTTTCTTTCCCTGCAGAATAACCACCAAATTCAGAATGCATTGGTCTAATCCTTCAGATAAAAGCTCCCTGATTAGTGTGAAGCCAAAAGTATAAACAGACAGAAAGCTAGACAGATGCTCTATACCTGTGATTAAGGGGTCTGTGTTGTCCCTACCCCCTACTCACAACATCCCTGTCTCCTCCCCCTTCAAGTAGCCACCCTAGGGTGACCCCTGCTTTGGCTCAGTTTCACTGGGTTTGATAACTTCCGCCTGGCTGGTAGATTCTCATCCAAAGGATGAGAGGTGGATGAAAGGATGTCAGGAGGAATCTGCTCCTGAGGACTCTGTCCCTCTCTCCCCATTGCTCCCTACCCAGCTGCCCTGTCTCTGCCACATTCAGCGTGACCCAATGGGCTCCAGCCACCCTGGGATCGGCCATTCCTAGACTACACTATACATGTTACCATCTGAGGGCTGCTACACTCGCCCTTTCTGTCTTGTACCCTCTTCCTTTAGATTTTAAATTGGCTTGTTCTTTTGAATTCACTAGGTCTCTGTTCAAATATCAGTCTTAGAAAACACTTCCCTGATAAACTCATCTAAATGAATGAATAAGTGAATGCATTCACCAATGCCCATTTAGGCTGTACCTGGAAGAGGCTTTTTCTCAAAAAGATCAGTCAGTCAGTTCAGTCGCTCAGTTGGGTCCAACTCTTTGCTACCCAATGGACTGCATCACACCAGGCTTGGCTTCCCTGTCCATCACCAACTCCCAGAGCTTACTCTAACTCATGTTCATGGAGGTGGTGATGCCATCCAACCATCTCATCCTCTGTCATCCCCTTTTCCTCCAGCCTTCAAACTTTCCCAGCATCAGAGTCTTTCCCAGTGAGTCAGTTCTTTGCATGAGGTACCCAAAGTATCAGAGCTTCAGTTTCAGTAGCAGTCCTTTCAATGAACATCCAGGACTGGTCTCCTTTAGGATGGACTGGTTGGATCTCCTTGCAGTCCAAGGGACTCTCAAGAGTCTTCTCCAACACCACAGTTCAAAAGAATCAATTTTTCGGCACTCAGTTTTCTTCACAGTCCAACTCTCACATCCATACACGACTACTGGAAAAACCGTAGCTTTGACTAGATGGACCTTTGTTGGCAAAGTAATGTCTCTGCTTTTGAATATGTTTTCTAGGTTGGTCATAGCTTTTCTTCCAAGGAGCAAGCGTCTTTTCATTTCATGACTGCAGTCACCATCTGCAGTGATTTTGGAACCCCAAAAACAAAGTCTCTCATTATTTCCATTGTTTCCCCATCTATTTGCCAAGAAGTGATGGGACCAGGTGCCATGATCTTAGTTTTCTGAATGATGAGTTTCAATTCAACTCTTTCACTCTCCTCTTTCACTTTCATCAAGAGGTTCTTTGGTTCTTTGCTTTCTGCCATAAGGGTGGTGTCATCTGCATATCTGAGGTTATTGATATTTCTCCCAGCAATTTTTATTCCAGCTTGTGCTTCATCCAGCCCAGAATTTCACATAATGTACTCTGCATAGAAGTTAAATAAGCAGGGTGACACTATACAGCCTTGACGTACTCTTTTCCCAATTTGGAACCAGTCTGTAGTTTTGTTGCAGGAAGGGGACACCTTCCAGGGCCCGAAACTGGGCTCTTGTCTAACACTCAGAAATGAATTGTCTGAAGAGACGCATGTGTTGACAAAGCAAGAGATTTTATTGGGCAAGGGCACCCGGGTGGAGAGCAATAGGGTAAGGAAACCCAAGAGAACTGCTCTGCCGCATGGCTCGCAGTCTCCGGTTTTATGGTGATGGGATTAGTTTCTGGGTGGTCTTTGGCCAATCATTCTAATTCAGAGTCTTTCCTGGTGGCACACGCATCACTCAGCCAAGATGGATGCTAGCGAGAGGGTTTCTGGGAAGTGGACAGACACGCAGTGTCTCCTTTCGACCTTTCCCGAACTCTTTCAGTTGGTGGTGGCTTATTACTTCCATATTCCTTATCAGGATCTCCTGTCATAAAACAACTCATGTAAATGGTTACTAGGGTGCCTGGCCAGGGTGGGCGGTTTCAATCAGTGTGCTTCCCCTAACAATTTCATGTCTAGTTCTAACTATTGCTTCTTGACTTGCATACAGATTTCTCAGGAGGCAGGTGAGGTGGTCTGGTATTCCCCCAAAATTTCCAGTTTGTTGTGATCCACATAGTCAAAGGCTTTGGCATAGTCAATAAAGCAGAAGCAAATTTTTTTCTGGAACTCTCTTGCTTTTTCTATGATCCAGTGGATGTTGGCAATTTGATCTCTGGTTCCTCTTCCTTTTCTAAATCCAGCTTGGGATTTAAGGAATTTGGTTTAGGTCATGCCTGAATGGTCTAGTGATTTTCCCTACTTTTTTCAATTTAAGTCTGAATTTGGCAGTAAGGAATTCATGATCTGAGCCACAGTCAGCTCCTGGTTTTATTTTTGCTGATTGTATAGAGCTTCTCCATCTTGGGCTGAAAAGAATATAATCAATCTGATTTTGGTATTGACCATCTGGTGATATCCATGTGTAGAGTATTCTCAACATGTGGACAGGTCTACATGTGCACACATCATGGTGGAGAGCTCTGACGAAACGTGGTCCACTGGAGAAGAGAATGGTAAACCACTTCAGTATTCTTGCCTTGAGAACCCCATGAACAGTATGAAAAGGCAAAATATAGGACACTCAAAGATGAACTCCACAGGTCGGTAGGTGCCCAGTATGCTCTTGGAAATCAGTGGAGAAACAGCTCCAGAAAGAATGAAGAGTTGGAGCCAAAGCAAAAACAACACCCAGTTGTGGATGTGACTCGTGATGGAAGTAAATTCCAAGGCTGAAAAGGAACCTGGAATATTGCATAGGAACCTGAATGTTAGGTCCATGTATCAAGGCAAATTGGAAATGGTCAAACAGGAGATGGCAAGAGTGAACATGGACATTTTAGGAATCAGTGAACTAAAATGGACTGGAATTGGGTGAATTTAACTTAAAGAGATAAACAAACACATTTCTGTTATTTTATTCCCTAGCCTTATTTTAGCCAAATAAGTCTAGGAAATTTTTTTTAATGGAAGTATATTTGATTTACAATACATTTATATGTACAGACACATATATATTCTTTGTTGACTAAAAAATAATAGTCACAACCTGTAAGCAGAGAGTTATTTTATTTTCTGTTAAGTCCAGGAGATAGCATCTCAGGGGTTTTGAGAAAACTGCTCCAAGGAGGAAGGAGTGGAAGTCAGGCTATATACAAGTTTGCAACAAAGGGAGCAGGGCTGTCTGAACAACAAAGGTCGGGTATCAAGGAATTCAGCCTTCTTTGTGTGGGAAGATGCAAGCCTCAGGGCGCACTGAATTCATTCCTTTCACATGCACTTCAGCTCTCTGAGGCCAATCCTGTTTCACCTGCTGCTTGCATTCCCCCAGCTCCTCAGCAATCCACTCAGGGGTGGCAACGCCCAGTGGATTGAAGTTTTGGGAGCCCTCATTCACATTTGGAGGCCAGAAACCGCTGATGGCTGTGACATCTTGTTTTTATTATTTATTTTCTTGTTTATTAATATGGCAGGAGATATTTTCACTTCACAGGTCTTTAGGTCTCTGTCCAAACATCAGTCTTAGAAAAGACTTTCTGATGACCCTATCTAAATGAGTGAATAAGTGAATACATTCACCAATGCCCATTTAGGCTGTACCTGGAAGAGGCTTTTTCTCATAAAGATAAACAAATGAACAAATTTCTGTTATTTTATTCCCTATCCTTATTTTAGCCAAATAAGGCTAGGAAAAAATATTTTTTTAATGGAAGTATAGTTAATTTACAATATCGTGTGAGTTTCAGGTGTACAGAAGAGTGAAATACATACACACACACACACACATTTTCTTTTTCAGATTCTTTCCCTTGTAGATTATTATGTAATAGTGACTATAGTTCCCTGTGCTATACATATAGCAGGCCTTTGTGGGTTATCTATTTTATACATAGTAGTTTGTATCTGTTAAACCCAGCCTCAGTTCAGTTCAGCTCAGTCACTCAGTCCTGTCTGACTCTCTGTGACCCCATGGACTGCAGCACGCCAGGCTTCCCTGTCCATCACCAACTCTCAGAGCTTTCTCAAACTCATGTCCATGGAGTCGGTGATGCCATCCAACCATCTCATTCTCTGTTGTCCCCTTCTTCTCCTCCCTTCGATCTTTCCCAGCATCAGTGTCTTTTCCAATGAGTCAGTTCTTCCCATCAGGTGCCCAAAGTATTGGAGCTTCAGTTTTGGCATCAGTCCTTCCAATAAATATTCAGGGTTGATTTCCATTAGGATTGACTGGTTTGATCTCTGTGCTGTCCAAGGGATTCTCAAGAACCTTCTCTAACATTACACTTCAAAAGCATCAGTTCTTCGGCACAAGGGAATACCAGCTTAGGGAATTCTTAAATTCATCCTCAGCACCCATTTCTTAGTCTGGACTCAATAATTCTTTGGAAATAGATAATCCCTGTGGAGATTAGGCTGCCCTCTCCAGCCTCTTCTTCCTAGAAATCTTGGGCAGAAGAGAGTAGGATTTATTTAAATAGCTAAAACACACTCTCGCACAAATCCTAGAAAATAAAGGTTAAAGCAGATAAGAGTTTTCTAACTTCTTGGTAATTTCAATGTTTACTATGAGCCCTTTTTTTCAAATCCCTTTTTTCAAATTGATCTTTTACCACTCCCACCCTTAGTGGAGTCCCAAGGTCTTTTTGAACTTTGGAGATAACTTGCTGATTTCCAGCTCATTTGCTAGCAAACAGAAGGTAAGAATGGAAATTGGAAACATTATTAGGGTTTTTGCCCTTCCCTAAGAGAATGCCCTCAAGCTGCAAAAGCTACTTTGTCCCCACAAGGCTTGGGGGAGGAGGGCAAGGGCTGAGACACCAGAGGGGGCATAGCTCCTGTCCTTTTGAGTGAAGGGAGGGAGCTTTGAGCTTACAGCAAGCCTGCAGGAAGCTAAATTTGCGTTCATTCCTATATCAGTCCGTTCGTTTATCTATTCCTTTATTAACTTGACAAATATTTTGGGTCAGGGCTTCCCTTGTGGCTCAGCTGGTAAAGAGTCTGCCTGGAGTACGGGAGACCTGGGTTCAATCCCTGGATTGGGAAGATCTTCTGGAAAAGGGAAAGGCTACCCACTCCAGTCTTCTGGCCTGGAGAATTCCATGGACTGTATAGTCCATGGGGTCGCAAAGAGTTGGACACGACTGACCGACTTTCACCTCATTTCACTTCACTAAAAGCCAAAAAAAGCTCCAAGCATTATCTGCAGATTGGTGGAGTGGAGCAAAATGTTTAATGGTAAAAATAAAAGTAACAGGACTTTTTAAATTAGGCAATACAATTCTTAAGTTTATATGTAAAAGATAATGAGAGAACATTCCTCCAGGGGAAAAAATAATAATGGCCCTAACAATGGCAACCCACTCCAGTAGTCTTGCCTGGAAAATCCCATGGATGGAGGAGCCTGGTAGACTGCAGTCCATGTGGTTACTAAGAGTCGGACATGCCTGAACGACTTCACTTTCATTTTTCATTTTCAGGCACTGGAGAAGGAAATGGCAACCCACTCTAGTATTCTTGCCTGGAGAATCCCAGGAACAGAGGAGCCTGTTGGGTACCATCTATGGGGTCACACAGAGTTGGATGATGTGATCACTGACCTAGAGCCAGACATCCTGGAATGTGAAGTCAAGTGGGCCTTAGAAAGCATCACTACGAACAAAGCTAGTGGAGGTGATGGAATTCCAGTTGAGCTATTCCAAATCCTGAAAGATGATGCTGTGAAAGTGCTGCACTCAATATGCCAGCAAATTTGGAAAACTCAGCAGTGGCCACAGCACTGGAAAAGGTCAGTTTTCATTCCAATCCCAAAGAAAGGCAATGCCAAAGAATGCTCAAACTACCCCACAATTGCACTCATTTCACACACTAGTAAAGTAATGCTCAAAATTCTCCAAGCCAGGCTTCAGCAATAT
>NW_011494924.1:4412716-4415292 GCF_000754665.1 Bison bison bison | reverse complement strand
CAACATTCAGAAAACGAAGATCATGGCATCCGGTCCCATCACTTCATGGGAAATAGATGGGGAAACAGTGGAAACAGTGTCAGACTTTATTTTTGGGGGCTCCAAAATCACTGCAGATGGTGACTGCAGCCATGAAATTATAAGACACTTACTCCTTGGAAGGAAAGTTATGACCAACCTAGAGAGCATATTCAAAAGCAGAGACATTACTTTGCCAACAAAGGTCCATCTAGTCAAGGCTATGGTTTTTCCTGTGGTCATGTATGGATGTGAGAGTTGGACTACGAAGAAGGCTGAGCGCCGAAGAATTGATGCTTTTGAACTGTGGTGTTGGAGAAGACTCTTGAGAGTCCCTTGGACTGCAAGGAGATCCAACCAGTCCATTCTGAAGGAGATCAGCCCTGGGATTTCTTTGGAAGGAATGATGCTAAAGCTGAAACTCCAGTACTTTGGCCACCTCATGCGAAGATTTGACTTATTGGAAAAGACTCTGATGCTGGGAGGGATTGGGGGCAGGAGGAGAAGGGAACGAGAGAGGATGAGATGACTGGATGGCATCACTGACTCGATGGACGTGAGTCTGAGTGAACTCCGGGAGTTGGTGATGGACAGGGAGGCCTGGTATGCTGCGATTCATGGGGTCGCAAAGAGTCGGACACGACTGAGCGACTGATCTGATCTGATCTGACGTGACTTAGCAGCAGCAACAGATATTATATACCTTCAATAACAAAGGGCACTGGAATTTAAACAAAGAGAACAGAAAGTTCACCCAGATTTGTGAATTTAATATGCCATAAAGATGGCATCTCAAGTCAGTGAAGAAAAGGTAAACTGTTCAATAAATGGTGTTGAGACAACTGGGGAACCATCTGGGAAAAATTAAAGCTGTCACACCTAACACCTTGAAACTGGACAAACTACAAAAGGGTCATGAATTTAAATATAGCAAACTCGACCATAAAATTACTAGGGAAAAAAATAAAACAAAACACAGGTGACTACTTCAGTAATCTTGGGGAGAGGAAGACTTTTATAACTATGATACAAAATCCAGAAACCACGGAGTTAAACTGCATTAAAAAAAAAAATCCACGTGGCAAAACTCAGAAGGAAAATCAATACCAACAACAAACAAACTCATGAATTTGTAGTTCATGAGAAAGAAAATGCCAGTTTCCTTAATTTCACTTATAAATGATCTAAATGGAAAAATAGGTAAAGGATGTGAAGAGATAGAAAAGGAAATAAAATATTTCCAAAACCTACGAGGATTAGGAGGAATGGAAGTTAACTGTAAATCAACTGCACTTCAATTTTTATAAAGAAAGACTTCTCTGGTGATCCAGTGCTTAGGAAAACAGGGGGAGGGGAACGGGGTGGGAGAATGATAGCTTATGGTGAATGGTGTAGGATTCCTGATCTCCAAAGAAGATTTCGCTTTGGGACTAGAGACCAGGCTAGATCACTCAAGAGCTTTTGTATAGCAGAGTTCTATTGAAGTGAAAAAGGGACAGAAAAAGCTTCTGGCATAGGCATCAGAAAAGGGACTGAGAGTGCCCCCCATGCTACTTTTAGCAGCTGTTTCTGTCTGTTAGAAAGCTCTTAATCAGATAAGGGAGACACCTCAAAGCTGAGGGAGTTTCACCAGGCTCCTCTCCCACAATAGGCATTTTTGAGATAGGATGGCAGGAGGTGTGTCATCCCCAGCCATAAAACAATTGATACGAATACTGGTTTGTTAAGCTATTATCAGCCCACGGTTTGAGAAAAGGAGAAAAGTTAGTCTTAGGTGGAACCATTTTGAAGAAAGGCAAATTCCAAAACAAACACATAATTTCATTAACATAGCTTAAGAAAAACCGTTCCATGAGAAAAATGCATTGGTTAGCTTCAGGTTTGAGAAAAGTTAAGTTCAGGTGGAACCAGGTGTTGTCAGAGCAACACAGAATTTTAAGAGACACTTGCAGCCTATTTATTCCGTTTGGAGACCCATGGCCTTCTCGCCTGTTTCCCTCTCAGGAATGGGGTGGGGTGGTGGGATGTCTGTGGACTCCTGAGCTTGGAAGCCTTTTTTGTCCCATTTCCTGTAGGCAAGACTCCAGCCTTCATGCCCTTTCCTAAATTCCAAACAGTGGATTCAAACAGTTGCTAATCAAGGGAGGAGCAGCCATGAAACCACCTCAGTTCAGTTCAGTGGCTCAGTTGTGTCCAACTCTTTGCTACCCAATGGACTGCAGCATGCCAGGCTTCCTTGTCCATCACCAACTCCTGGAGCTTACTCAAACTCATATTCATGGAGGCGGTAATGCCATCCAACCATCTCATCCTCTGTCATCCCCTTCTCCCCCAGCCTTCAATCTTTCCCAGTATCAGGGTATTTTCCAATGAGTCAGTTCTTCGAATCAGGTGGCCAAAGTATTGGAGCTCCAGCTTCAACATCAGTCCTTCCAATGAATATTCAAGACTGATCTCCTTTGGTTTGCCTGGTTGGATCTCCTTGCAGACCAAGGGACTCTCAAGAGTCTTCTCCAACACCACAGTTCAAAAGCATCAATTCTTCAGTACTCAGCTTT
>NW_011494924.1:4411090-4412616 GCF_000754665.1 Bison bison bison | reverse complement strand
ATATCTGGTTCCTCTACCTTTTCTAAATCCAGTTTGAACATCTGGAAGTTCACGGTTCACATATTGTTGAAGCCTAGCTTGGAGAATTTTGAGCATTACTTTGCTAGCGTGTGAGATGGGTGCAATTGTGTGGTGGTTTGAACAATCTTTGGCATTACTTTTCTTTGGGATTAAAATGAAAATGACCTTCTCTAGTCCTGCGGCCACTGCTGAGTTTTCCAAATTTGCTGGCATATGGAGTGCAGCACTTTCACAGCATCATCTTTTAGGATTTGAAATAACTCAATTGGAATTCCATCACCTCCACTAGCTTTGTTCATAGTGATGCTTCCTAAGGCCCACTTGACTTTGCATTCTAGGATGTCTGGCTCTAGTTCACTGATCACACCATGATGGTTATCTGGGTCATGAAGATCTTTTTGTAGAGTTCTTCTGTGTATTCTTGCCACCTCTTCTTAATATCTTCTGCTTCTGTTAGGTCCATACCATTTCTGTCCTTTATTGTGCCCATCTTTACATGAGATGTTCCCTTGGTATCTCTAATTTTCTTGAAGAGACCTCTAGTCTTTCCCATTCTATTGTTTACCTCTATTTCTTTGCACTGATCACTGAGGAAGGCTTTATCTTTCCTTCCTATTCTTTGGAACTCTGCATTCAAATAGGTATATCTTTCCTTTTCTCCTTTGCCTTTGACTTCTCTTCTTTTCTCAGCTATTTGTAAGGCCTCCTCAGGCAACCATTTTGCCTTTTTGCATTTCTTTTTCTTGGGGATGGTCTTGATCACTGCCTCCTATACAATGTCACAACCTCCATCCATAGTTCTTCAGGCAATCTGTCTATGAGATCTAATCCCTTGAATCTGTTTGTCACTTCTCCTGTATATCATAAGGGATTTGGTTTAGGTCATACCTGAATGGTCTAGGGGTTTTCCCTACTTTCTTCAATTTAAGTTTGAATTTTGCAATAAGGAGTTCATGATCTGAGCCACAGTCAGCTTCCAGTCTTGTTTTTGCTGAATGTAGAGAGCTTCTCCAACTTTTGCTGGAAAGAATATAATCAATCTAATTTCAGTATTGACCATCTGGTTATGTCCATGCATAGAATCTCCTCTTGTGTTGTTGAAAGAGGGTGTTTGCTATGACCAGTGTGTTCTCTTGGCAAAACTCTACTAGCCTTTGCCTTGCTTCATTTTGTACTCCAAGGCCAAATTTGCTGTTGTTCTAGGTACCCCTGACTTCCTACTTTTGCATTCCAGTGCCCTATAATGAAAAGGCAATACGTGAACCGTGAACTTCCTGATGTTCAAGCTGGTTTTAGAAAAGGCAGAGGAACCAGAGATCAAATTGCCCACATCCGCTGGATCATGGAAAAAGCAAGAGAGTTCCAGAAAAACATCTATTTCTGCTTTATTGACTATGCCACAGCCTTTGACTGTGTGGCTCACAATACACTGTGGAAAATTCTGAAAGAGATGGGAATACCAGACCACCTGACCTGACTCTTGAGAAACCTCTGTGCAGGTCAGG
>NW_011494924.1:4410604-4410990 GCF_000754665.1 Bison bison bison | reverse complement strand
AGGAATAAGCGTCTTTTAATTTCATGGCTGCAGTCACCATCTGCAGTGATTTTGGAGCCCCCCAAAATAAAGTCTCTCACTGTTTCCATTTTTCCTCATCTATTTGCCAAGATGTGATGGGAATGGATGCCACGAACTTAGTTTTCTGAATATTGACTTTTAAGCCAGCTTTTTCACTCTCCTCTTTCGCTTTCATAAAGAGGCTCTTTAGTTCTTTGCTTCCTGCCATAAGGGTGGTATCATCTGCATATCTAAGGTTATTTATATTTCTCCCAGAAATCTTGATTCCAGCTTGTGCTTCATCCAGCCCTGCAATTTGCATGATGTACTCTGCATCTAAGTTAAATAAGCAGGGTGACAAGATACAACCTTGACATACTCCTTTC
>NW_011494924.1:4408580-4410009 GCF_000754665.1 Bison bison bison | reverse complement strand
ATGGGGAAACAGTGGAAACAGTGTCAGACTTTATTTTGGGGGGCTCCAAAATCACTGCAGATGGTGACTGCAGCCATGAAATTAAAAGATGCTTACTCCTTGGAAGGAAAGTTATGACCAACCTAGAGAGCATATTCAAAAGCAGAGACATTACTTTGCCAACAAAGGTCCGTCTAGTCAAGGCTATGGTTTTTCCTGTGGTCATGTATGGATGTGAGAGTTGGACTATGAAGAAGGCTGAGCGCCGAAGAATTGATGCTTTTGAACTGTGGTGTTGGAGAAGACTCTTGAGAGTCCCTTGGACTGCAAGGGGATCCAACCAGTCCATTCTGAAGGAGATCAGCCCTGGGATTTCTTTGGAAGGAATGATGCTAAAGCTGAAACTCCAGTACTTTGGCCACCTCATGCGAAGAGTTAACTCATTGGAAAAGACTCTGATGCTGGGAGGGATTGGGGGCAGGAGGAGAAGGGGAGGGCAGAGGATGAGATGGCTGGATGGCATCACTGACTCGATGGACGTGGGTCTGGGTGAACTCCGGGAGTTGGTGATGGACAGGAAGGCCTGGTGTGCTGCGGTTCATGGTGTCACAAAGAGTTGGACACGACTGAGCGACTGATCTGATCTGATCATGAAAAGGACATCTTTTGTGGGTATTAGTTCTAGAAGGTCTTGTAGGTCTTCAACATCAGCTTCTTCAGCATTACTGTTTGAAACCACCTGTGCTAGAGTAAAGGAAGCAGAGAAGCTCATCAGGATTAGAGGACCCTGCCCACACCCTAAACTTGTCAGCAACCCCACCCTTGAAATTGTTGTCCAAGGCTCTGTAACCCCATGGAGTGCAGCATGTCGGGCTCCTCTGTCCTCTACTATCTCTTGAGGTTTGCTCAAATTCACATCCTTAAGTCTGTGATGCTATCTACCCTTAAAGTATTGTTATAAAACTCCTTGTCAGGGACTTCCCTGGTGGTCTAGTGTTTAGGACTCTGCACTTTCAACGTAGGGGGTACAGGTTCTCTCCCTACTCAGGGAATTAGGATCTCAAGTGGCATAGCCAAAAAATGAAAATAAAATTAATAATAAAGTAAAGTAATGCTCAAAATTCTCCAGGCCAGGCTTCAGCAATACGTGAACTGTGAACTTCCAGATGTTCAAGCTGGTTTTAGAAAAGGCAGAGGAACCAGAGATCAAATTGCCCACATCCGCTGGATCATGGAAAAAGCAAGAGAGTTCCAGAAAAACATCTATTTCTGCTTTATTGACTATGCCAAAGCCTTTGACTGTGTGGATCACAATACACTGTGGAAAATTCTGAAAGAGATGGGAATACCAGACCACCTGCCTCTTGAGAAACCTCTGTGCAGGTCAGGAAGCAACAGTTAGAACTGGACATGGAACAACAGACTGGTTCCAAATAGGAAAAGGAGTATG
>NW_011494924.1:4402802-4408480 GCF_000754665.1 Bison bison bison | reverse complement strand
TGAGCGCCGAAGAATTGATGCTTTTGAACTGTGGTGTTGGAGAAGACTCTTGAGAGTCCCTTGGACTGCAAGGAGATCCAACCAGTCCATTCTGAAGGAGATCAGCCCTGGGATTTCTTCGGAGGGAATGATGCTGAAGCTGAAACTCCAGTACTTTGGCCACCTCCTGCGAAGAGTTGACTCACTGGAAAAGACTCTGATGCTGGGAGGGATTGGGGGCAGGAGGAGAAGGGGAGGGCAGAGGATGAGATGGCTGGATGGCATCACTGACTCGATGGACGTGGGTCTGGGTGAACTCCAGGAGTTGGTGATGGACAGGGAGGCCTGGTGTGCTGCGGTTCATGGGGTCGCAAAGAGTTGGACACGACTGAGCGACTGAACTGAACTGAGCTGAAGAAAAAAAAAGACTCCTTATGAAATCATCTAGCATTGGAACACACAGATTTTTGAGGCAGGAACCTGCTGTATACCCCTTTGCTTGGCAAAACAATACTATCCTTTTATACTTCACCCGGTAGCCCATGAGGCTACTCTGTCCATTGGATTCTCCAGGCAAGAATACTGGAGTAGGTTGCCATTTCCTTCTCAAGGGGATCTTCCCAACCCAGGGACTGACCCTGTGTCTCCTGCATTGTTGGTAGGTTTTTTTACTATCTAAGCCACGAGGGAAGCCCTTGTAGTACATACTTCATCCAAACCTCTGTCTAAAACTCTGTCTTCAAAATATAATCCAGCTCCAGTGCAGAGAGGCAGCGTTTTCAGCACCATTAGGACTTTGTATTTTCATTGCCAAAGGCAAGAGTTCAATCCCTGGTCAGGGACTAAAATCATGCAAATCGCCTGACACAGAGGAAGAACACACACACACACACACACACACACATAAAATTTGAAAAAAAAGAAAGAAAAAGGGAAAAAAATTAAAATAGAGAAATAAAAATTAAAACTGCACTAAAAAACCCCCCAAACTACACTAAAATGTTATTTCCCCACCTGATTGCTAATATCCCAAAATTTGATGGCTATTTTGGCTTGAAAGGGTATTTGCAGGCAGGGTCCTTATACATTGTCGGTGGGTCCGCATATTGGAAGATGCCTTCATCAAACCTGTGACTGTCACTGACCCCCATTCTCTTTGACTCAGCAATGCCAGTTCTAGGAATTTATCCTACAGACATAATCTCACATGTGCAAAATATCATATATAAAATATTAATTGAAGCACTAAAAGATTGTTAACAATTTATAGCCAAGGAGCAGAATGAGGGGTGAGGGGGTTAACTGGATGGAACATTCTAACAAGAAAGGAGGATTGGGATTCTGATTAAAGTGACATAACAGGATTCTTAGTGAAGGCAGGCCAGGGCATGAGATATTACCTGAGATGGTGAAAGAAAGTGAAAGTGAAGTTGCTCAGTTATGTCCAACTCTGTGACCCCATGGACTGTAGCCTACCAGGCTCCTCTGTCCATAGGATTTTCCAGGCAAGAATACTGGGGTGGGTTGCCATTTCCTTCTCCAGGAGATCTTTCTGACCCAGGGATTGAACCCGGGTCACGGGCACTGTAGGCAGACGATTTACCATCTGAGCCACCATCTGATCAGATATGGAGGGGGATCTCATATACAGTATGGAGGATTCTGGCTAAACCAATTTAAGAGGATTCTTGCTAAAATTGTGGACATACAAACATTGATGCCTCATTGAAAAGTTTAGCAGGTCCTGAGCAGAATGTGGTCAAGGAGAGAATCTTTATCATGCCCTTTTCTACGTCTAAAAATATTTAGTCACATGACTGTATTACTGTAGTGTTTTTTTTTTTTTTTTGCCATGCTACACAAGGCATGCTCGATCTTAGTTTCCCCGGTAGGGATTGAACTTATGCTCCTTGCAGTGGAAGCATGGAGTCTTAACCACTGGACGGCCAGGGAAGTCCCATACAAGAAAACTCTTTTTCTATAAACCAAAAAGTAGCAAAGCATTTAATACAAAATAATTCATAGACTGTGGGAGAGGATACTTAGACTGAAAAAACCAGGGAACCATTGACCTATGTGAAAATATAAAGTGTTTTTACAGGAACCAAATCATTATTTAAACTCCCTTTGGAAAGAAAATAACAGGAAGATTGATATTGGTGTTTATGGTGTAGAGTTTCCACATTAAGATTATCAAAGTTTGTGCAACATAGTATCAAGTAGATCTGCTCAGGCAATAGAGTCCTCTTGGCTTGGCAGGGTGCCAGCCCTATCTGTTATACTTTCTTTAATTTTGTAGCACTCAGCAGACACCAATAAGTGGGATTGCTTCTGCTTCCTCACTCTGTGCTGCTGCTGCTGCTAAGTCGCTTCAGTCTTGTCCGACTCTGTGCGACCCCATTGACGGCAGCCCACCAGGCTCCCCCATCCCTGGGATTCTCCAGGCAAGAACACTGGAGTGGATTGCCATTTCCTTCTCCAATGCATGAAAGTGAAAAGTGAAAAGTGAAAGTGAAGTCGCTCAGTCGTGTCAGACCCTCAGTGACCCCAGGGACTGCAGCCTTCCAGGCTCCTCCATCCATGGGATTTTCCAGGCAAGAGTACTGGAGTGGGGTGCCGTTGCCTTCTTCGTCCGCCACTCTGTAGTCTTCCCTTTTAAATTAAAAATTTCATCTGGGGGGAGCCTAACAGCACCAGTAGGGGAAGGAACACTAGCCTCACCGCTAAAATTCCCAAGATTCAAGCTCTCCTCTGTCACTCACAGCCTGTGTGATCCTACACAGCATCTCTGCCTGTCTCTCCAACTTCATCTTCTCATATTTAAAGGGGCAACATCTGTGCTTGTCCAACTTCAAAAACTTATTGTGAAACAAAACAGACAAGGTGGGCAAAAGGCCTTTGAAAAGCTCCAAGTATTGTTCTGATGTAGGGCTGCCAGATAAAATACAGGATTCTGAGTTGTAATGGAAATTCAGACAAACAGCTAATGCTCTATGTATATATCCCATGCAATATTTGGGATTATACTTACACTGAAACTCAATTTGTTATTTATCTGAAGTTCAAATTTAACTGAGCATCCTGTATTTTTATTTGCTAAATCTGGCAACCCTTTTTGCTATCATATAACAACATCAATGAAAACAATAGAAAACACTTACCTAGTGGTTACTACATCCAGGACTGTTCCTTGAGCCATATATATATATGTATTTAAACTCATTAAATACTTATAAGGAAGGTGTACTACTAGACTTACTTCACCTGCCTTAATTAAGGCAGGAATTTGCCCAGTGTCACATGGCTACTATGTTCAAGCACTAAAACTTACTCATGATTCCTATATAACCTGTTTGGGTAGCATTGGCTCAGCAGAATCACTGATAAATGTTTGTGTGTGAAGAAATGCACAGATTGCCCTTGTGCTAAAATGTTCTCCTGGAGAAAGAGATGACTGTTTGTTTTGTTTCCCAATAAGACAAACATCATTATTCCTATTGGTATAGATGGTGAAACAAGGCATAGTAACTTTTCTAACATCAGAGAATTCTTTCACCCATAGCCCAAATATTTTATTGAGCAACTATTATATGCTGCACACAGTTCTAGAGACTTGTGATATAGCAGAACAAAATAGGCAAAGATCCCTGGCCTTACAGAGCTTATATTCTAGCTAGGAGAAACAGATCAAAAAAAAAAAAAAAAAGCAAATTCTGTAGTAATTAGAAGGTGAAAACTATGCAATAAAAAATAGAGCAAAGACTTCCCTGGCAGTCCAGTAGTTAAGACTCCGCAATTGCACTGTAGGGGCACAAGTTCGATTCCTGGTGGGGGAACTAAGACCTCTCAGGCAGTGCAGTGTGTGTCCCCTGCCCCACTCCTCCCCCGCCCCGAGAAAAATGTTACTTAACAGGTAAACCCTAACAGATACAGGAACACACCTGTAGTCCAACAAAGAGGTTGACTTGCTGCAGCAGGGGAGGCCACATGGGGGAGGAAGGTGGGCATCTTGGAAAAGGGAGTAAGGAGGGGCTTCTCACAGGATTGAAGCTCTTTTTGGATAACAGCACAAGCAGATAGAAGACCAGCTCTGGGCTGGGTGCTGTTGTGAGGTGCAGCAGTTTAGGAACTGGGTATCTTATAAATCTTTGGGTGCTCAGGTAACAGGGAAGAGCCAAGTCTGACTCCATGTTGGATCTGATTCTTTGACTTAAACCTTGATTGTCATTGCTCTTGTTATAATCATACATTATGGCCTGCCTCAGGGAACCCTGCCCTCTGCTGAAAGTTAAACTAAGGTGGCTTGGTTCCACTCACTAGGAGACCATCTGACCATGCCCACCTGTCAATGGCTGCAAGAAAAAAAATGATTAACACAGCCCCTCCTATTTTGCAAGATAAAGCTACTTTACTTCCTCACCTCCAGTCTCTCCCTGTTCTATAAAAGAAACGGGCATCCAGGCCCCCATAGGATGGTGTTTCAGGGGCCTAGTCTGCTATCACCACGGTCCACAGGTGATACTTTCCTATTCCTGGCCTCTACACCTCATCTCCCAGTTTATCGGCCTGTCATCAGCAAGCGGATTGAGCTTGGACTCGGTAGTGGAGGGAGAAATGAAGCGGGGCTGGGCAAGTCATTAGTAAAATGCTGCATTTTCTCAAAAGGGGATTGTCAGTCATTTTGTAGCCATGCTGTGGCCTTGAGGGAAACATTGTTTTTTGTTGGCTTTGCCACTGTCCTGGTTTGTGTCTGTTGGGTACATTGTGGTCTGATTATCAGTGGGATGGATTTTCACTTTCTCAAGGTAAAGAGATTATGTAAAAAAGCAAATTTAAGGGCTTATGAAAACCGGTCACGATTTAGTATGCAGCATCTGAGTGGACCGAGGGCATTAACGGGGAGGTAAGAGTAAATACTTTTTAATTTTCCTAGTTTTAGAAATAACTCTTTGAAGCTGGGATATTTCAGACAGCTTTTATTATTCAATATCTATTAAAATTGTAGTGAAGCACACTGTTAAGGGTTTTACATGAACTTTAATAAGTTTCACAATCATCTTCAGAGATGTTGTGCTTCAGAGAGGTGTGCTTAGTGGCTCAGTCGTGTCCGACTCTTTTCGACGCCATGGACTGTGGTCCGTCAGACTCTTGTCCATTCGGATTCTCTCAGCAAGAATACTGGAGAGGTTTGCCATGCCCTCCTTCAGGGGATCTTCCCAACCCAGGGATCTTCCTGACCCAGGGACCGAAGCCAGGTCTCCTCCATTGCAGACGGATTCTTTACCATCTGAGTCACCAGGGAAGACTCTCTGGGGGGGTAGGTCCTGTTATTATTTTTAAATTATTTTTTATTTTACAGACGGAGAGGAGGAACACTAAGAGGTAAGTTAACTGACTCAAAACTACATTGTTAGGAATGAGCGATGGCCAGAGGTTAAGGGACACAAGCTGACTGCACAGCCTTTGCTTTAGCCACCTTGCTTTTTTCTTGGGTTGAGAGATTACACGGCTAACGGGAAGAACAGGAGAGAACATTTGTTAAAAGTGTTTAGTCTGGCCAGGCACTAAAAGCTCAGTGAATTGCCACATATAAAGCCTACTCGGATAAGGAAACTGAGGCTAGAGAGAATGGGTATCCGGGCCAAGTTCGTAGTTATGTTAACTGGTACAGCCAGGAAAGTCTGGATACCCATTCTCTC
>NW_011494924.1:4401677-4402294 GCF_000754665.1 Bison bison bison | reverse complement strand
CAGACTTAGTGCGTCCTTTCTCTTCCTCCTAATTATGGGCATTCCTTGAGGCATTTAGGAATTCCTCTGGCATTTCCACTTTTGCTTATATCTCTGTGGTCACCAGCCACTAAGGCTTTGGCTGCTGAAGCTTGGAGAGCTGGTAGAAGCAACGGATGGGTTCTAGTCTGTGATACAATTGTTGGTCTGTGGACTGATGTGTGGGAATCTCCTTATGCTTTGAAGAGACTTCTAACAAGTACAAATTATGGATCCTGGTCCAGACTTACTGAAGCAGAGCTGCAGGGCTGGGACCTGGTATGAAGTACAAATTATGGATCCTGGTCCAGACTTACTGAAGCAGAGCTGCAGGGCTGGGACCTGGTATGTTCAGCAGGTGCAGTGGCCCATCCCATGCCAGGACATAAATGCATTCTCTAGTCCAGCCTTCTCTTCTTCCAGTTGAGAATACTAAAGCCCCCACAGGGGAAGTGACTTGAAAGTGAAAAGAAAGTGAAAGTAACTCAGTTGTGTCCAACTCTGTGACCACCATGGACTATTATAGTCTTTGGAATTCTCTAGGCCAGAATACTGGAGTGGGTAGCCTTTCCCTTCTCCAGGGGATCATCCCAACCTAG
>NW_011494924.1:4347070-4401577 GCF_000754665.1 Bison bison bison | reverse complement strand
GAGCGGGGAGCTTTTGTGATTTCTACTCTTGTGTGTTACCGGGCTGGGCGGTTCTGAGCTTTGTTTCCGAACCGAGTGCCGGCCCGGGGGGTCTTCTCCACCGCCTTAGGTGTTACGAACTGGCATTCCCGTTCCCCCCCCCGGCTGGAAGGTGTCTTGTTTTCAAGTCCACGCGTCTTAAGGGAGTCGGGGAACTCGTCGCTCCGCAGGGAGACGGATTTTGTTTTGGGTTTGGGATGTGAGATGAACATATTTGAAAAAAATAAGTGATTAGTAGAGGACGGTTATGCGGACGTGTGGCTGTGCGTCTACGATAAGGGCATTTAATTGGATGTCGTACTTGAGTTTTTTTCTTAAGTGATCAGTAAGCGACTAGAAGCTTTTGTTTTTCTGTCGGTTGAAAAAATCAGTTGAAACGCCGTTATTCACCTAGGTGGGGTAATTTATATGCAGATATCAATACTTGAAAATATTTTTAATATACAGAACTCAGTGTCCTGGTATTAACAGGGGTGAAGCGTTCTCAGTGCTTAATATGATAAATTTAAGACATGAATGGTAAACTTAATTATTTTCAATAACGGGATAGAGAAAGCATAAAAGCTGTTTTAGGTAGCTTTTTTCAGTTATCTGTAGATCTGAGAATACTCCTGCAGTATCCCAAAGAATGAGAATTTAAAAATTCCTATTCATGGAACCAGATCTTTGAGTCTGTTATTTGTTTTCTCTGCAGTGCTGCAATTGATTTACATGTGCTAGCTGAATCTTTTAAAATAAACTAGTGTAATCTTTATATTCCTGAATTTTCTAGCCTTTTACCCTGCAGTTCCAGTCTGTCTGCATGCACTGAGAATAATCGTCCTTTAATATGTGGATTCTTTAAGAACTCCATGCAGTGCCTTAATTTTTTCAATACACACGGACTCTAATGTCAGTTATTGTTTGGCTTTGAATACCCATCACTAGCTTGGCATTACTTTATATTACTTGTCTCATTATTATCCTGTTGTGCTGTGTCTGAGCTCAACTCAGGTCTGCAGAGAATGCATTGTCACATCTGCACTTTACTTTCCTCTCTGTTAGAAACTTTCCCCTGATCTACTTCCCCTTTGCTAGTTCCTTAACAGTGTCATTAGAATTCAAAACAGCTCACTACACTAATCAATTCCTCTTTGCCTACCTTTAGATCTTTGAGTTTCTGAAATATTCTAGATCACTCCAGGACCAGCGTGAGTTTCTTGCACATGAACCCTAATAGATTAATATATTTATCAGATACAGGGTTAGACATGCCATTGTTGTTTTTCATATAAAGCAACCTATAGCTTTTACTTGAAACTGTTATCCAGTAAAAAAGTACAGACTAATTGATAAGTCTTGGGTTTTAATACTTGACATTACTTTCAGTTTAAGTACTAACATGATCTATTAAAAATCTTTCTGCTTTGTCTAGGGGAATACCAGATATATATTCATTCATTTATTGTGAACTTTGAGATTTTTGAGAACAGGGGCCCTATTTTATCATTTTATCTGTAGGGCTTTATTCAGTGCCTGGTATGTATATCTTTCTGGGACTAACCTCATTCAGTTATTCTATAAATAAGTATTTGTGCTTACAATGGAGACATAGAGCTAGATGTTGAAGGAAAGGCAGGAATGCACTATTATAAATATTTGCTTTGTGTTTGATAGCAAACTGTCCTTTGAAGAGAATTCAAGATAGTGCTGTGTTCTACTTTGAGTCTCTTTTCCCCTTGTATCTAGGAATTTGACTAGGGCTATTTTCTTCAAGGGTGTAATCCTTAGAAGTTGTTTGGATGTTGGAAATTTGTTTTTAATTGCTCAGAATCCTCTGTATTTTCTTGTTGGTTAGTCTTTTCTAAATATTTCTCTTAAAAATTCTATCTTATTGTGTTAATTTCACAGCTTAAAAACCTAGATATAGTTTTCCCAAAGAACTGTGTTATGCTGCCCCCACCAGGCTGTTCTGATAACTTTTATTAGAGGAATTCTGTAAAACAGAAATGCTGTTGCTTCTAGTTTTCCTGAATGTGGGGGATTAAAACAATGAAATTGTAACTTGCAAGTTGTAATTTTGAATTTAGACATTGCTAAATATTATGAGTACAGGTCCTTTAGAAGATAAAAGGCAGAATAAACCCTGGTTCTTAAACACCAGGAATTTACAGTCTGGTTTGAGAAATAGGGGAAGCCCAGGGTACATGTACTTGTCAAGAATTAAGTAACAAAGTAAGAAATGTCACAGCAGATTAAGTGATTAACTGCCAACGTACTTAATATTCTGTAATTTCTCTCAACAATCCCAGATGCCTACCTATAAGTACTCTGAGGGTCTTGTTTGGTTCTCTTGTACCCTCACAAGCTGTTGAGGTTTCTTGTATGTATCTTGGTAAAAGTGCTTAGGTTTCCAGGAGGTACACAGTCAGGGATTCTAGTCAGTTGTATTTGTCTTTATTACTGGACAATGTCTGGTTGGCATCATGGAATCTTCAAGGCGGAAGGAAGCATAGAAATCCTGTGGCCCAGCCTCTAACAGCAAAGGCAAGCTCAGCCTGGACAATGTCATCAAGATGAATTTGGGTGATGGCTCTTGGCGGTGGAATAAAAAAGAAAAGTGCTTGTGTCTTGATTGGTTTTGTAATGGGAGAAATTCTTGGAAGAGTTGACATTTTTTCCTCTTTCTGTTGTAACTTACACTATCATGTCATAATCTCTTAGACATAGAGATGGGTTGGTAAGGAGGGATATCACTGTGAAGACTGAGAGGAAAAAAGGCATGAAAAACAAACCAGAAACCCAGACGGTATGTACCAAATGCCCCTGTAAAATAATGCTTAGTATTTGGCAGTGACTAGTTAGGGCTTGTATTCTAGTGTTTCCACTGATGTCACAGTATCAGGTGATCTTGTGTCTGCTTGAGTTCCTTTGGTGCTGCTAGTTCTGGATCTCAGGGGGTTATGCCATTGCTGAATAGTTCTAGTTCTCAGTCCTCACACTGAATCAGATTTATGATGTAACTTACCACATATATTTACTTTGCCAGGAGTAGTGCTGGAGGTTACTCCTTTGTCTTCTGGCTAAATTACTCCAGTTGCTTAAAATCTTACGGCATGACATCCAGGTCTTCTTTCCCTGTTGGTTGCCTTAGTCTTTCTTAACTGATTGGTTAAGTGTGTACCTTGGAAACAAATGTAGTCAGGGTGTTTGTCTGCCGGGACTGGGGAGAGATGTGGAAATGAACATGAGTACCAGCAAAGACGTTATACAATTGCTACTTACTGAACACGTGCTCATTTTTTAAATTTATTTTTAAGTTTTAAATCTCAGGGGAAACTAAGATTTGTGTAGGTGGTGCTCAGACAGCTTCAAAGCTTGCAGAAAGTTGCCCTATAGTTGTGCAAAAGTTCAGACCTTGTTAGATTGTTAAGCCTGAAAACAGTTGAAATTAGGTTAATTACAATTAGAATTTGACTTCCTGCTACTGTAGTCTTACATTTCCTTATGGACTGAAACCCTTGGGTACTTTAGCATCTTGCTAATTACAGCTCTTCCTATCAAGATGTTACATTTTTTTCTTTCTGCCTTTACATAGAAGGTATATATTTGCCAGTAATCTGAATAGAAGCTTTCACCTTTCAATTTGAAGCAGCCTTCTTCAAGGCTTCTTTAAGTAAATGTGACTGAATCTCTTTTCTATACATCATTCAATCCAGTGGACCAGTGGGGTACTTCCTGCTATTCTACCTTCCATCTGTAGATAACTGTGACACTTAAACCTAGGAATTAGGCACTTTCCTTTACTCTGTACCAGCTGTGTTGTCTGACTCTTCTCCGACTCTTGTGATCCCATGGACTGTAGCCTATGAGGCTCCTCTGTCATTTGATTTTCCCGGCAAAAATATTGGAATGGGTTGCCATTTTCTACTCCAGGCAGGGTATCTTCCTGATCCAAGGTGTCTCCTTCACTGGCAGGTGGATTCTTTATCACTCACTACTGAGCCACATGGAAAGCGCATATCAGCTGTACATAAATGCATATTTGGGCAGTTATGACTTGCCAAAATTAAATCTTCATAATTCTGTTCAAGAGAAAGAGACCAAGTCAGCGAGATAATGAGAGGGAGGATTGGGGGGGTGGGTTCTACTTATCAGAGTTACCTACAAAAATAAGACCCTATCACTTCCCTGATTGCTTTGTTACTTCAGATTTCTGCTTGGCCCTGGCCCCATTTTCAATTTAGTCTGTCAAAGGGAAGGTGTCCAAAATTGCATTTCTAGCTGAAGCTCCAGTACTTTGGACACCTAATGCGAAGGGCTGAGTCATTGGAAAAGACCCTGATGCCGGGAAAGATGGAAGGCAAAAGAAGGGGATGAGATGTTTAGATGGCATCACCGACTCAATGGATGTGAATTTGAGCAAACTGCGGGAGATAGTGGAAGACAGGGGAGCCTGGTGTGCTGCAGTCCATGGGGTCGCAAAGAGTTGGACACGACTTAGTGACAGAACAACAACAAAGCAAATTCCCAAGTCTTCTTAGAAACTGAGTCAAACTCAGTTTTTGGAAATTTCTAGTTAGCTACACATGTTCCCCTGTAAGACAGAGGAACAAGAGTGCTAAATGAAGGAGAGAACAAATGTTACTTATGTTCTCACGTGTGGCTTTTAAAGAATTAAAATGGTTTCTCAGAGAACTGAAATATACAGTAGTCTGATCTGTTCCAGTTTACATTGTTTCTTTTTCCTTTTTACAGATAAAGCTGCAGATAAAAATTACGGCTAAAGTTAGTGGAAAACAAGCTATCTGTAGAACTGTAAATTGAGAGCAGTCGTCAGACAACCTGTAGAGACAGGATTAAGGATGACTTCAAAGTTTAAATTGGTGCCTCTGTCTACAGGCAGCCTTCCTGTGGTACCATTATAGATAATTTTCTGATCATATGGTCTAGTTCAACTTTCTTTGTGTTTGCTTCTCATGTTTGTGTACAAAGAATATAAAAGAATATATTGCTAGTATAGAGTTAGTACTCGTGTGTTAGTGGTAGAATATATTGGCCATGGGGACTTATCAGTGGATAAGACTCCATGCTTCCAATGCAGGGGGCCTGGGTTCAATCCCTGGTTGGTGAACTAAGATCTCATGCCAGATCTAAGTCCGCACACTGCACCAAAGACCCAGTGCAACCAAAATACATAATAATAATAATAATAAAACAAAAGAGAGAGGAAAAAAAAAAAACAAAAGAGAATGTATCAGTCATGAATTGAGTACTGGCTTGTAATCCAACTTGTGGTTCTTTGTCTCACAGGTATTTCATGCATGGGGTTTGTAAGGAAGGAGATAACTGTCGCTACTCACACGACCTCTCTGACAGTCCATATGGTGTAGTGTGCAAGTATTTTCAGCGAGGGTACTGTATTTATGGAGACCGCTGCAGGTAAGAGTTTGTTTCCAATTTAGTTTTGTTTGGGGTGGATGGAGAGGTTGGGAGAAAAAACTGAGAGTAAAACATGAAATTCCAACAGCTTTGTAAATAATCGATTTAAAGTAGTACTGCTGTGTGGCTTGTAGGATCTTATAGTTCTCTGACCAGGGATTGAATGTGGGCCATGGCGGTGAAAGCGCTAAGTCCTAACCACAGGACTGTCAGGGAATTCCCTGAATAGTACTTCAAAAAGTTCTCCTCCTGGTGGCTCAGAGGTTAAAGTGTCTGCCTGCAATGCGGGAGACCTGGGTTTGATCCCTGGGTCAGGAAGATCCCCTGGAGAAGGAAATGGCAACCCACTCTAGTATTCTTGCCTGGAGAATCCCATGGACGGAGGAGCCTGGTGGGCTGCAGTCCACAGGGTCACAAAGAGTCGGACATGACTGAGCGACTTCACTTCACTTAGGAATGTTAGCACATTCTGATAGATAGATCTCTCTCTCATCTCTCCAATAGATAGATCTCTCACTTGGAAAGAATGTATTATTACATTTACACAATGTGTTTGTAATATTTAGTTTAAGTAGTGCCTGAGGAGCATGTTGGGCAAACCTAGGAATAAAGTGTGGTGAAGGCATGCTTGTTAATGGTATTTCCTCTTCAAGACCAAGAATAAGGTACATGTTTGACCAGTTGGGACTGGTTTCAGTTCTCTTTTAGATAGAATTATGGAGAGAAAATGGGATCATAGGCATTTGGGACAGTGTATTAGGTTACTACTTAAGAGGGCTTGTCATTCCAACTAAACTTCCCTAAACCACCTGAGCTTGCAAGACTAAATTATAAGCTGACATTATGGAAAATGCTTTAGCAGTGTCTGGCTTCCTAGAATGGTGGAGAACCAAGAGAGGTCAGCTGCTAAGTACTCTATCCTTCATTGAATTGGCACCATAGTCTTATCAAATTGTAATTCAGCAGCAGTGGGTTCTGCTAGCCATTGGGTAGAGCTAGTTTACAAAATACCTAGTAGTATTAGTTTTCTATTGATGTTAAAGAAATTACCCTGAAATTTAGCAGCTTGGAAACAGTAAATATTTATTATCTCATGGTTGCTGGGGTCTGGAATCTGGGAGTGGCTTAGCTTGGTGAGTGGTCCTAGCTCAGGCTCTCAAGAAATTGCAGCCAAGATTTCAGCCGGGCTGCCAGCATCTGCCATCCTCTGCAAGTCTTGAGTGGGGGCTGGACCACTTTGAAGATGGCTCACTCATATATCTTAGTTCCTGTCCTGGTAGACATTTCCCTTGGGTTGCTTTAGTGTTCTCACATTAACTTGTGTCCAGAGTAAGTGATTCAAGAGAGACATCAGGGCTGAAGCAACAATGCCTTTTTATGGCCTAGTCTCAGAAGTCGCAGGCTGTCACTTCCACTATATTCTGTTTATTACAAGCAAGTCACTGGACAAGGGGAAGGAAATTGGGCCATACCTGTTGAAGGGAGGACCATCACTAGAAAAGATATTTTGACAATGTCATATCCAGTTTTAGCAGAAAAGAATTGTGTCAGCTATTGGGGTTCAAATGCTTAGAGTTCAAAAGACTAAGAAATTATTGATGAGCAGGATATATTGATCTTAGGTTACCTCACATCTTTTTTACTAGGAAATCTAGTTAAGAGGAGAGAAAAAGGAAAAGTTTCTTTCCATGTGGTCTGTCATTTTGCCCTCTGCTAAATTTTTGCAGTTTTGCTGGAAAGGAAAAAAATGACACTCCCCCAAAAGAAAAAAAACTAAAACTAAAGAACCCAGATATGTCTTTTGTAGTCACAATATTAAAGAGGGCAAAAGTTACAAATCTGTCCTACCGGAAATGAGCGATTGCTCCTTTGTAGTAGGATGGTCCAACTTAATTGCAGGGCAGTTGTGTTCCTTGACTAGGCAGTCAGTTCAGAGACCTTATCAACTATAGAGAGAGAGGAGTTGAACATGGATGAGAGTGGAGATGGACTCTGAGGTGCTGAGCAGAGAGATAGAATATAGACTGTGGATGAGTATGGCTGGTAACAGATGAACCTCTTATTTCAGAAGAGGTACCCCTCTGATTGGACCGTACAGCTGAAATGTTTGGGAAATAAGGTTAAACTGAAGAAATCCGAGCTAAATCTCTTGTGTTAAATCAGCTTATTTTTCAGGGACCTCTGCCAGCCCCAACAGCATTCTGTGTTCTCCTTGGGACAACAGTATAGAAACTCATCTTCCGCATAACTCTGTATTTAGAGTGGGCTTCCTCGTGGGAGACAATTTTAGTTTTCTTTTTAGTAAGGGTATGCAGCTCCCTTTTAGGGAGAATGATCCTGATTTGAGCTGGCTTTAGAGCTCTTAGGATAAAGTGAAAGGAATTAGAGAAACCTATATCCTAATAGTGTGCCTGAGAGGAAAGTTTGGTGACAACTGTTTGGCTGATACAGGTGATTATTAAGAGCTTGATTATAGAATAGCTAAGGAAGGAGTCTTATGGGCTTGTTCCAGGACTGTTTCCTTGTTAAAAATTGACTTGGGGGATTAAGCCTACTTTTCACTCTTACTATGTAGGGTTTTGGTTTTTTTTTTGAGAAACATAACATTTTAATAGATGAAATAAATACTCCAGTACATGCAAGGTAGAAACTTGACATTGGAGGTGGAGGAAATATCTCTTATGTAGGGACCTTGTTATACAACCTGACCGATGTCCAGGGATTTCAAATAATTTAACTCCTCATAAAGGCAGTAGTTTATAAATGAAAGATAATACCCTAGTTCCAGCAATTCAGAAGTGTTGCTGTATTCATTTTGTGTGACGGGGCCCTGTTATTTAGTGAGGCCCCAGTTCTTTGTTGCTCAGGACTGTTGTCCAAAATCTAGCATCCTTCTTGTTCAGTCTCCGTCATGTCCGACTCTGACCCCATGAACTGCAGCACACCAGGCCTCCCTGTCCTTTGCCATCTTCTGGAGCTTGCTCAATTTCATGTCCATAGAGTTAGTGATGCTATCTAACCATCTCATCCTCTGCCACCTCCTTCTCCTTTTGCCTTCCATCTTTCCCAGCATCAGGGTCTTTTCCAATGAGTTGGCTGTTCACATCAGGTGGCCAAAATATTGGATTTCAGCATCAGTCCTTCCAATCATGGTTGATTTCCTTTAGCGTCCTTAGTAAGTGCCACAGAACTCCACGTCATTGTTTCTAAACACCCACTTGGGAAAGGGACAGGATTGCCTTTGACAACTATGGTTATGGTAGATCTTGTTTCATTTAGAGAGTTTTTTGTTTGTTTTGATTGGACAGCGTGCGAGATCTTAGTTCCCCTACCAAGGATTGAACCCTTGCTCCCTGCAGTGGAAGCGTGGAGTCCTAACCATTGGACTGCCAGGGAATTCCCCTTTGGAGGAGTTTTCACTGTAGACCCACTGAATTCTATACATTAAAAGCTTAAAAGGCAGATATCAAACCTCACAAGGGTGGGGTGGTGTGCATTGCAAGCCAACAAGATGAAGAAGTGTTATTCTTTTGTGTAGAAGAAAAATTAAACTTCCTTCGCTGGAAACTGTATCAGAGTACTCTTTGCAAGATATGAAAGGAAAACACAATATTGGTTTCAGCGTTGTCTCAGCATTAATCCCCCATTCAACACTTCGGCTAAAAAGGATCAGCGATTCTGTGATAATTCATTAAAGAATTAATTTAATAACGTTAACAAAGCCACTATCATGACTGTGAATCCAGTAGATATGATTAGCTAGGGCTGGCAGACTTTCAGTATGGGGCCGGAGAATTAATATTTTTAGCTAGGGAGGCCATATGGTCTCTTGTAGCACAAAAACAACCCTAGATAATACATAAGCTAATAGTGTGGCTAGGTTCCAATGAAACTTTTATTTTGGGACACTGAAATTTAATTTCATGTCATGAAACGATCTTTTTTCCAACATTTAAAAATACCAAAACCATTCCTAGCTCCAGTTGGGTTTGACCTGAGGCCTGTAGTTGGCCAGTTCTTCATTCTTTGAAGAGCTCTCTGCTTCCCTGAACCATTAGCTTTTAGCAAATTCCTTTCAGAATAGGAGTCTTGCTTTTTCTTTCTTAATTTATTAGTTCTTTCTTGTGCTCTATCTTTCATGGTGCTTACTTACAAATTTTTACTTCAGAAGTATATTTAATACAGATCTATTCTGGGCTGTTTACAAATGTGAACCTTCTTGCTAATATTCTATGCTATCAAAAATATTATACCTTGTTGATTCCTTGATAAACTTACCCTAAAACCAAAATGCACTCCTTTCAAAAAACTTTGGAGTGGGACTTGCTAGTGGTCCAGTGTCAAAGACCTCGCACTCCAATGCAGGGGCACCTGGGTCTATCCCACATGCTGCAGTGAAGACCCAGCTCAGCCAAATAAATATTTAAAAAAAAACAACTTTGTCGTATTTGCAATTTGATACATGATGATGAGCATTCTAATTGTTTTTTATGTAGATGTTTGAGTAATTTACTCTGAAATTCTTCAAACGAGTATGGCAAAGGAGAAAGAGCAGAAACTAAAATATGGGCATTGAAACTAGTTCTTAGACCCTTTCGCATCTTGACATTTTAGTTTTACTTAATCCTTTAAAACTTGCTCAAAGCCCTGAAGGCTATCTTCATTGGTGAAGCTGGCATCTTAATTCCAAAACCTGGGTTCTTTTCTAAGTTAAAGGCTGTGAAAGTAATTAAAATGTGAGGACTGGGGACTAGATTTCTAAGGTTCCCTAAAGCTCTAAAACCTCAGAGCAATGCTGTTCAGTAGAACTTTGTATAATGGCATGAATGCTTTCTATCTGCTGCCCAGAAAAGAAACTGCTAGCTACGTGTGACCACTGAACACTTGAGAATGTAGCTAGTCCAAGGACCAAGGAACTGAGTTTTGAATGTAGGTGTAAATAATTAGATACAGCTACTGGCTGCTCTGTTTTATAGGGCAGGTTTGGAGTCACATTAGAGCTAGAACACTACTTAACACGTCCGTCATCTCTAATATATTTTTGATGATGAAGTGAGACTGTCCAAGCAAAAAAGCATTCATGATCTTTAGCTTCATAATTCCAGCCTTGAATAAATGCACTGGGCTTTTGTGGCTGATACCAGGATACTCAAAGTAGGTTACCTAATGCTTAAGAGTTGAAATAGGAGGGTTTGAGATAACATAATGATAAAAACCAGCTCAGCAAATGTTTGCCATGTTAAAGAGCAGTCTTTAGTTAGAATGCTTTATCTTTTAGATGTAAACACAGACACTTGTAACACAGATGACCCATGGTTAGTGTTGCCAGTGAGTTAATTAATTTCAAGAACTGCTAGATACATACTATACATTATAACAGTTTATGGATTGTGTTAGCCAAAAAGTTGGTTCATTTTTTCTGTAAGATGCTATGGAAAAACTGAGATGAACTTGGCCAACCCAATAGTACGTTCATCATTAATTTCTTGTGTCTGAGTGAATTTCACAGCCTAAAATATCTAAGAATTGTGAGGATTCTTTCAGGCAGCAAGGTTGGAGATGAGGTTCAATAATTTTATAGATGACAAGGAATCAGGAAATGCACAGGGTAAGAGTTCAGAAAAGTAGGTGAGTGGATGGATGTAGGAGAAAAGGAAATACACATTGCATATTTTATAAACACTGTTTCTCCCTTTTAGTATTGGGAGCATTTTAATTTATGTATTGGTAAAATGGCCCACATTTTTACTTGTTGGATTTGAGTGTCAGTCTTGCTTTGCTTAATCAGTCAGTTTTGGCTGCATAGTCTTTTTTTAGCAGAGTTGCCATGGTAACGATAAATTATCAACTCCTGAAACTCCTAATAAGAGTGGAATTTGAGGGGTAATAGATGGTCTACAGCAGGGGTGGCTGAACTATGGTTTGTAGGGTACATGTGACTGGGTGCTGTTTTTGTAAAGTTTTATTGGAACACAGTCACGAACAGCTGTTTAGATAATGCCATGGCTGCTTTGGAACTACGGTTACGGACTTAAATAGTTGTGACATTGGCGGTTTGACCTGCAGAACCCTGAATCTGTATGGCCTTGCTGCTCAAACTGGTCCCTGGACCAGTGGCATTAGTATCCTGTGGGGACTTGTCAGAGACATGCAAAATTAGGGGCTCTACTCCAGACTCAGAAATTAGCTATCTGCCTTTTAACAATTTCCCACATGATTCACAAGAACCCAAGGACAAGACTGGGAATGTATATTCCATCTAGAGGCTTCTGGTTATACAGTGATGGCTGACTTTGTAAATTTTTTCTTTTTAAGATATGAACATAGCAAGCCACTGAAACAGGAAGAAGCAACTGCTACAGATCTAACTGCAAAGTCATCCCTTGCTGCTTCCTCAAGTCTCTCATCAGTTGGACCGACTGTTGATATGAATATGGGCGAAGCTGAGTCAAGAAATTCAAACTTTGCAACTGTAGGAGCCGGTTCAGAAGACTGGGTGAATGCCATCGAGTTTGTTCCGGGGCAGCCCTACTGTGGCCGGAGTAAGTATCTTTGAAGAAGAAAAAAGGCTGGAGAGTGTTTTATCAATTAGCTGAGTTTGACAACTTTCCTGCTTCCAATTTTCATATTTAGCCTAGTCTTAATATTCTTAAATTAGGTCACCTTAAAAGAAAAAAAAAAACAGATGGAGCAAAAGAAACTTCTTGACTTTCAATAGTAATGAATGTAGAATGTTTTGAAAATGGATCTTTATCTCCTTTAATCAGTACAGTTGAAATACATTCAAAAGCTTTTTTTAAAAAGTTTTTTTTTAAACAAGGCTAATCTTGGAAATATTAGTAGCAAAAGACATTCATGTCTTTCAAGAGTGGGGGATTAGTTTCAATAGACTATTTTGGAGTTTCTCTTAAGTTCTTTTTATCTTCTTTAGCGAGACTAGTTCATGTATCTGCCTTAACCGTTTTGGACCTTTACCACCCTCTTAAACATTTTTCAGCTGCCCCTTCCTCTGCTGAAGCCCCCCTGCAGGGCTCAGTGACCAAGGAAGATGCGGAGAAGGAGCAAAGTGCAGTGGAGACCAAGAAGCAGCTCTGCCCCTATGCTGCAGTGGGGGAGTGCCGCTACGGGGAGAACTGCGCGTACCTGCACGGAGACGCGTGTGACATGTGCGGGCTGCAGGTCCTCCATCCTGTGGATGCCGCCCAGAGGTCACAGCATATAAAAGTAAGTCGGAAGGAAGCATGCACTCTAACAGGCGTCTGTTAGAGTGTCTTTGCCCTTTCACAGCATTGACAGCTCATGTCAAAGAGACAGTGGGTGAATCAAATGGTTTTCTTTAAGTAGGAGTGTTTCCCTTCCTGGCATTCTTGACTGTTTTATCAGGAATTAGGCTTTTAGAACCTCAGATTATGGGCTTTTTTTTTTTTTTTTTTCCTCCCCCCTTTTCTTTTCTTCTTTTTTTAAAACAATAGCTTTTCTGAAATTCAAGTTCCACACAGCCTACTCTTCTAAAATGCATATTTCATTGGTTTTTAATACAGTTGCATAGTAGTTCAACCATGATCACTATTCTCTAATTTAGGACATAACTCCTTTAGTCTGCATTCTGCCCTTCCTCCAGCTCCTGGCAACAACTCATTTACTTTCTGTCTCCATGGATTTTTTTGTTTGTTTTGGGAATTTCCTATGAATGGAATCATATGTGGCCTTTTGTGACTGGCTAAAACAGTAGCATAATGTTTTCAGGATTTGTTCATGTTTTAGTGTGTATCAGTACTTAATCCTTTTCTTGGCTACATAATAATCCTCTGGATGGCTGTGTGACATTTTGTTTTTCCTTTTGGATTGTTTCACCTTTTGCCCATTAAGAATAATCCCCTGAACAGTCATGTATAAAGTTTTGTGGACATACATTTTAATTACCTTAAGGTTGCTAGGTCATATGGTAACTCTGTGCTTAATATTTTGAGCAACTTTTTCCCAGTGACTGTACCATTTTACATTCTCATTAGCAGTGTATGACTGTTTCAGACTATGGTTTTAAGCCCATTTGTATCTGTGAGTATACTGTATTGCAAACCTGATTAGAGGAAATTTTGCTTCTAATCATAATCATGTCTGTTTAATAAAAATAAATTTGGTTGTGAGGGTGGGGGTGAAGCATGGTATAATAACTAGCATGTTTTTTATAGAATAAAATATGTGTAGTTTAATGTTATGTCAATTATACCTCATTTAAAATAAAAAGTATGTGATGTCCACACAGAAACGTGTACTTGAGTGTTCATAGCATTATTCATAATGGCTCCAAAGTGGAAACAACCAAAGTATCCGTCATCTGATAAATGGAAAAACTAACTGGTCTCTCCATACGATGGAATGTTAACCAGCAATAAAAAGAAATGAAAGTCATATATTCTACAACATAGATAACCTTGAAAATGTAGTCAAGTGAGCAAAACCAGTCACAAATGACCAGATATTTTTTTATGAAATGCCCTGAATAAACATATCCACAGATTTGTTGTTGCCTAGAACTGAGGGTGTTAAGGGGAAGTGACTACTGTGGATTTGGAGTTTCTCTGGGGTAATGAAAATGTCCGGAGACAGACTGAGGTGATGTTTGTATAACTCTGCATGTACTGAAAACCATTTCATTGTACACTTTGAGTGAATGCATTATATGGTATGAAATTATATATCTCAATACTGTTTTATTTTGGATGTGAGGCTTACATGCCTGGCACATAATTGTTACCTAATAAATGTTCGTTTCCTTCATTCTTATTTTCTGACAGGTGGCAAATTAGAGTCTTAATCCTAATTACATTTTCCATCTAGAAATGAGTACATCAACAAACAATATGAAAAACAGCCTGTAATGTGGGTGACTGCAGGGTTGAGTTGCAGGATAGAGAAAACTAGGTAATTCTTTAGTTCCTGAAGTTGAGTCCTTAGAGTTTGACCTGACAGTATCGTGAGGTCCCTTGATATCCGCACACCTGTACCGCCTGGTTAAACAAAGCTGTTTCTGATGTCATTGGGAACAGTTCTCTTTTCAGTTGGCTCTCTGAACAGGAGTTCTTAGCGGTCTCTCATGATTCCACGCCCTGACTGCTCCTTTCTGTCCACTCTCTAGTCCTGCATCGAGGCCCATGAGAAGGACATGGAGCTCTCGTTCGCGGTGCAGCGCAGCAAGGACATGGTGTGTGGCATCTGCATGGAGGTGGTCTACGAGAAAGCCAACCCCAGCGAGCGCCGCTTCGGGATCCTCTCCAACTGCAACCACACCTACTGTCTCAAGTGTATTCGCAAGTGGAGGAGTGCTAAGCAATTTGAGAGCAAGATCATAAAGTGAGACTCCTCCCCAATCTTCGTTTGTGCTTTCTATTTTGGGGAAGAATTTAGTATCTTGTGCCAACTTTCAGCCAGATGGACCGCATTTAAATGCATGCATTTTATCTCGAAACTGGGGTATTCTTCTAATTGGGAGTTCTTCTTTGTATTTCAGCTAGCTTCTAGATTAGTTGGTATTATCTACTTTTATTTGAACAAGGAAAACCCTATGTATCAGTTAGTAGAATCTTCGTGCTTTTTTCTGAGGAGATTGTGTTTAATGGATTAGCCAGTTTAGGCTCAGAGAAGAAGCATATCTAGCTCTGAATGTATGTTTCCTGGCATTTTACATTTTCCACTTTCCTATTCCATCCATTAAGCTAGCCAATATTCCACCATCCTTTAAAAATTGTTCTCATAACTGAACAAAAACTACATAATCTAAACAGAGCAAAGTTACAAGAAATAAATTTATTTAAACGAAAGAAAAAGGAGTCTGTGTGAAATGTCTTCTTTTTGTTGTTGTTTTTTTTAACCTAAAGTTATTTTTTTAAACGAACTGGCTAGCCATTGAGTTGAACTTACAAAAAAAGGAAATGGTCAGTTGTGTGGGACCCTTGCAGGAAGTGCCCATTTGCCTTTCAGTTAAGTCTTTAAATCTGGAGGTGACACACCAGGGTGTGTCCTTGAAGGAGAGTGGGCCTGTAAAGGGGAATTTGCATTGCAGCCTGTTCATTGTTTCCCAGGTCCTGCCCAGAATGCCGGATCACATCTAACTTTGTCATTCCAAGTGAGTACTGGGTGGAGGAGAAAGAAGAGAAGCAGAAACTCATTCAGAAATACAAGGAGGCAATGAGGTATGAGCACTGCAGCCTTTTCTCAAGCTCAGATCCCAACGTGTCGCTTGGGCTCACTTTGAAAAGAAACAGTGCTGCATTATACACTCCTACCTCCTTCCTACCCTTTCTTTTACTTCCCAGTACGGTTTGTCACCCCTGATGACATTTACCCGGTGCGTATCTTGCTGTAACACAGTCGCTGGGGTGCACGCCCAGGGGCTGTGTTACAATGACGCCTGCACTGCTGCTGTGGCTAACGCCCCGGGAATGGGGTCTGCCTCATCCCGAGTCTGTGTCATGGTTGTCTTACTGTATTCTTGTGTGTGGGCCTTCTCGAAGGTTCTTTCTCTGCTGGATCTGCGATTCTAGGGCTGTTAAACGGCTCGACTTGAACAGTTTCTGGTTCTAGTCAGTGTTTTCATGCGATAGCACACACGTTTAAGAACACACCTCGGGGAGGGCTATTAACAGACGTACCGGTTCTGTTCTCTCCCCATTTTAAAGAAACCCCGGATGATAGTCGAATACAGACCTGAAATCCACCGTGAGTAAGGGTTACGCTATTTTCCTTTCCAGCAACAAGGCGTGCAGGTATTTTGATGAAGGCCGTGGGAGCTGCCCATTTGGAGGGAACTGTTTTTACAAGCATGCGTACCCTGATGGCCGTAGAGAGGAGCCACAGAGACAGAAAGTGGGAACATCAAGCAGATGCCGGGTAACTCTCACTGTTCTTTCAAAGGAGGGGAAATACCACACGCTGAGCCTGAGGCCCGCACAGATAGGGGCAGGGGACGGTGAAGGCCCAGGTCTAGGAGCGAGAGCCTAGAGGATTAAAGGAGGAGACCAACCTCAGCAAACCGGGAGGGCTATGAGAGGAAAAGCTAGAACGCTTAAGGCTCTAGACTAAACGGTGTGCCGAGTAACCAGCGGGGAGGCGTTGGTAAAAGTCGAAACCCTAAATCAGAAGTCTTGGTTCGTCATGCCCTCTGGTGTGCTGGACATTTTGCCTTAGAAACCACAGCCTAGAAGACGCTGCCCGGCAGTGCCACCCCTATCACGGCCTTGTTTTTTACAGGCCCAACGAAGGAACCACTTCTGGGAGCTCATCGAGGAACGAGAGAACGGCAACCCTTTTGACGATGAAGAGGAGGTTGTCACCTTTGAGCTGGGCGAGATGTTGCTTATGCTCTTGGCTGCAGGTGGGGACGACGAGCTGACAGACTCTGAAGACGAGTGGGACTTGTTTCACGACGAGCTGGAAGATTTTTATGACTTGGATCTATAGCAGCTCGGCGGGGCGCGTGAACTGGTCTGCCAAGCCTCAGGCAGCAGCGGGCCTCGGGGGTGGCGGTCGTGCCCAGGCCGCTCTCCTAGGCAGGCCTCTCAACTCCAGGTGCTGTCGTAATCATTTTTACCCAGGGCCTGTCTTCTCAACCCCTCACCTTTCCCCAAGGAGTATGTTGTTTTCTCTGTTTGAAAAAGTTACAAAAATAAATCTGAAAGTTAGTTTTTTTGTAACATGAATTTAACTGTCAGACAGTTAGTGTAGGTTTGTCGCGTCACGTTTTTCCACCAGATCCACACAGTTCGAGGGGAGCGTGCCTGGATTTCCAGGACTCATTTTGGAGGACCCCGGGTTCAGAAGTATCAGCACTGGCCCCTGCTTTGGGGGGTCCAGGCAGCGGGGTGATGGGTGAAGGATCTGAACTGTAGCAAGTAGCTGCCTCCTGCTCTAGACTTGGGAGGTGGGTACTTGGTTTCTGGTAAAATCTGCACATGTGTTTTTCCGTCTGGTCTCTGTCCTGTCACCCCTGCCCTGTGCACTCGTCCTGTGGTTTTGGTCTCTTTGTTTCATTGCACACAAGTAATACTACTACTGGGTAACCAGAACCAGGTGTGAATGTATTTGAGATTTTTACCGTCTTTAGCGTGATAGGAAAACTGTGAAAGAACACATGTAAGATGGGAGTGGAAGAAAATAATGCAGAGTTGGAAGCTGACTCCCCAAGGCTGAAGGACTTGGGATATGTGAGTGTGAGTGCGTGACAAGCTTCCCATCCCTGCACAGATGCAGTGTTTGTAGGCTTAGCGAAAAAACTCGGTTTAGTGTTTCAGCCTCGTGTGGCAAATAGATCTTAAAGGACAGAGCAGTTTATTGGTAGCTGTTAATAGAGCAGTGCTAGCTCTGTATAAATAGAGAAATGGGCTTAGCCACAGAAGTGCAAACTACCTGGTTATCCCATGTGTTAACACGACCTAGGGCTTGGGTCCACAGTTGTGTTTAATGTACGATCTCCTAGACTTCTCAGTCCAGGCACTTTTTGACAAACTTTTGTCCTCATTTGAGGCGTTTTTTTTGTCAGGTTTTGTGTTCCTTTTTTGTGGGTATTTGCCTCATTCCATCCCCAAGCTTTGCAGCTAGACAGTGAGATTCAAAACTACGTTCTAAGGCGTGTCCTGTAATGGAGTCATTGGTTGACAGTATAGTAAGTCAGGCTTTTCCACTAAAAGGGGAAAGAGAGGGTGGTAATCCAGAAGATAAGCTAATGTTAAATTGTTAGAAGAATTCCTCGATCGGAAATTTTAGCTTTGCGTTTTGTTGCTCTTTCCTGAAAATAACTTGGAGGTGCCCCGGATGTGTCCATCTACTGCTCTGATGCCTCGGATATCACTCGTTCTTTTCATTTAAAGAAAAAAAGATAAAAACAAAACAGTAATTGTTGCAGAGGTCTCTGTATTTTGCAGCTGCCCTTTTGTAAGACGCACTTTTCCCAAATAAAACAATTTTTAAAACCCATGATTTGGCTTCCTGTTTTGTGTAATGGGCCGTTCTGAAATGTGCAGATTGTCAAAGTGTGCTACTTGTTTCTTGCATCGCTTCTTGGATCAGTTCATCCACGAGTCAGATTTCTGTGAGAGAAGTTGGCATCTCTCCTAAAAAAACATCTAGCCTACTGAGAAATGTTGGAGAGATAGAGGGCAGCCTTACGGTGGACTTGGGATATGTGAGTGTGAGGGTTTTGTATTTTAGAATTTGCAAGGCTAACGCTTAGGCCTCCTTTGTTGGCCAGAGGCACTGCCAGTTTCTGCTGCCATCCTCTGGTAGCTGAACTTGCTTAGGATCCACACATAATGGTGTTTTTGTTCCTAATTCTATTATATACTTTTTTCTTTTTTTGCCGTATCTTGCCACTCTCGGGATCCTAGTTCCCTAACCAAGGATTGAACCTGGACCTTCAGCAGTGAAAGTGTGTAGTCCTAACCATGGGACTGCCAGGGAATTCCCTATATGAATTTTTTTATTAATAAAAACCCTTCCACCACTCCCATGGAAGACCTTAAGTAACCTTTTACAGTGCTTATTTTGTAAAATAGTTCAATATCTATAATTAAGAGTAAATAATTGTATTGCCTATATTAATAATCCATGCGATTTGAAAATGTTTCCCCGTCTAGGAATTGTGTGATGGCAACTTAACTATAGTCCTGATCATAGCTGGAGATCCACTGAGGAGTCTGTTTCTGTAAACTCCCTTCTGGTGGATCTTCAGCTGAAGCTGTTCCCTTCCCAGAGTACTCAGAGTTCATATTGATGAGGCCTTGCTGGGGACCACACATACTCCCAGAGGGATGCTAGAGGGGCTCGGAGGTGAGGTGGAAGTGGTGGGGTTTCTGGGAGGGGAGAGAGAGACTTAAACCTCTGGTTTCTGGTGCCAAAAAGTAGGAAGAGGCTTATCAGTAGCTGCCTTGTTGGCGTGTTGGTCCATTTGGGGAGAATGGCTTGGGCATGACCCAGGAGGTGGTGATAGCTGGAGTTCAGGTGGGTTGATGTCTGAAGCCGCTTTTCCTTGTGTCTTTGTGGAAAAGATGGTGGAAATTTGTGTATAAGCCAGCCCTTCATTCGTGTTGCTACCCTGTCCCTGCCTGCACCGAGAGAGAACTTCTGTGTGCTTGTTAAAAGGTTGGGGGAACATGGCTGGAGGTGTGGGGGAGGGAAGAGGGATGCCATCGACAAAGGTATTGTGGGCGGCCTCGGTTGTGCTCTTGGAATCGAGTCTGCTTTCTGGGTGCGTGCTACGGTTGCAAAGAGCATCTAACTTTCGTGGGCTGGGGAAGTGCAAGCGGAAGGGACACGATGTCACCTCCAGGTGAAACGTTTAAGACCCAGCCCATGGTTTTCCTCATTCTCCGATTTTCTAAGGTGATGGATAATATTCCAAGGAAGTGGTGGTTCAGTCAAACATAATAAATTTGATCTTTTAAAATTGATATAGATATTAGTAGGAAATAAATTGTTACAAACCTGTTTTTTTGCCTACTCTTTGATAAATATTACTAATGAAAACATGGTATCTTTTAGAATAATGAGATTTTGTACTGACTTTTGTTGTTCAGTCGCTAACTTGTATCTGACCCTTTGCAACCCCATGGACTGCAGCATACCAGGCTTCCCTATCTCTCCCTCACCAACTATAGTGAGTGTTTTCTTTTGGCCATGCCAGGCAGCACGCGCGGAATCTTAGTTCTCCAACCAGGGATAAGACGCGTCCCAGCTGCGGTGGGAATATGGAATGCAGAGTGGTAACCACTGGACCACCAGGGAAGTTCTGTACTTTGTCAGAAGCCCTTTAGTTAAATTGTTGCAAATTGGGTAGCTAGATGCTAAGTTTTTAAGTAATCCTCAAACACCTTTTCTGAGGGTTGTATAGGCTCCTGTAGGAAAGGGATTTAACCTCAAAATGGGAAAAGAATCTTTAAAATTTAGCAACCCAGTGGTTATTCTTGTATCAGATGACAGGCAGAGATCCATTGCTAAGATCTTACTTCACCAGAACTAACCAGGTCTTCATGACAGAAGGTTGTGCTCAGTCATGGCCGACTCTATGACCTCATGGACTGTAGCCTGCTGGGCTCCTCCGTCTATGGGATTCTCCAGGCAAGAACACTGGAGTGGGTTGCCATTGCCTCCTCCAGGGGTTCTTCCCGACCCAGGGGTGGAACCCACCTGTCTTGCATCTCCTGCATTGGTAGGAAGTTTCTTTCCTACTGTGCCACCTACAGCTCCCTTACCAGTGCGTAGAAGAGATACACCCTGCAGTACCTGAACAAACAAGTGTTTTTAGGCTCAAGTGATACGCTTTACTTTCTTTTTAATTGAAAACTTGTTCCCCTCAACAAATACTTAGAAACTGACTTACAGAAAGCTTGTACCCGCTCTGTCTTTGCCAGCAGTGATTGTAATCTAAAATGAAAGTGATGAATTTCTAAGAAAAAGATGTGTTTAAAGGAAGACTGAGGATATATTTGCCCTCTTATAAAGGGCTGGTTGTGTTTTTACTTCTATGCATGCAGGTTACTTAACCCACTTTCTTCCCCTACCCTTGCCTTCTGTGTTAAAGTTGTATTGATAACATTTTAATAAGATGAAGGTAACTTTGTTTTACAGGTATCTGAGTCCTTGCCAGCACTGAGCTAGCACTGAGGTGCTATGAGCACCGAAGTGGCAGGAGCAGTGCCATCCAAATAATCCTTGTGATCTCTATTTGCAAACTTTGGGACACCCCTGACAGCCCAGTGGTTAAGACCCTGCACTTCCAAAGCGAGTTTCGATCCCTGGTTGGGGGATTAAAATCCCACATGGCATGCGGTGCAGCCAATAAAATATAATAATAAATCATTTCCAGACTTCTTTGCAGTTAAGTCGGTGTCATGTGACTCACTTGGACCACGTGCTGCAAGCCTCCATCCCCCCTGCTGTGGAGATGGTGGAAGCCACGTGCTAAATTGACTGTTACAGGATGGTATGGTTTGGAGGAATTCTGGGGTCCCCAAGTGACTGAAGAAGACAGCCCCTCCATCCCAAATCAGGTTTTGCATGAATCAGATTCATTGAGATTCGCAAGCCTGTTCTGTGTTTTTTTGCCAATGTGCTTGTAGTGCTTTTCTTCAAGGAACTTAGATTATTTGTGGGACTGTTTCTTATAGTTTCTTATACTTATGAAAAGTACTATAAAGGTGTAAAGTGAGCTTTCAGTGGGAGGCCTGGCTCGTCTCTGGCCAGGGAAAGCTCATCTGAGCTAAAATCTGAAGGGGAGAAAGGGACCTCCCTTCTGCCAGACATGTGCCAAAGCCACGAGGCTGGCAAAGGCAGACATGACACCCTCTGTGGCCTGCAGGATATGCCCATCTTAGCTAAAACTGTCTTTCCTTTTAGAAAAGTATGTGAATACAAGTGTATGTAACATTTATAGGGATAATATTGGTTGCCCTGATAATATCAAGATGATCTTCCTTAGTACTTTGAGTAAGATGTGACACATCCTTCTGGTCCTCTTCTTAGCCCAACTAGAGCTTAGCCCTCTCCCCTAAAGTCACTCTACCCCCAGAATCCTGTCCTACAGGGACCTCAACTACCACTCTGCTAAAGCCACTTGCACGTTATTGGGCCACCTAGGGCGTAATTTGAAGTCCGTATCACCTGGCCATAACACTGTCTTCAAAAGGAGAACTTGAATGATGCTTTATGAAAAGCTTTCTTTTATGATTTAAGTGATTTATTTTTTGACTGTGCTTGGACCTGCTGTAGGGGTTTCCCTGGTGGCTCAGATGGTAAAGAGTCTGACTGCAGTGTGGGAGACCTGAGTTCTATCCCTGGGTCAGAAAGATCCCCTGGAGAAGGAAATGGCAACCCACTCCAGTATTCTAGCCTGGAAAATTCCATGGACCTACACTCCTTGGGTCTCAAAGAGTTGGACACGACTGAGCGACTTCACTTTCTATCTTCTTACTTGCTGTGTAGGCTTTTTTTTCTTTAGTTTCAGCAAATAGAGGCTCCTCTCTAGTTGTGGCCTTGGGCTTCTCATTGGGGTGGCTTGTTGTAGAGCAGGCCCTAGGGCATGTGGGCTTCTGCAGTTTTGGTTCCCAGGCTCTAGAGCACAGGCTCAATAGTTGTGGCACACGGGCTCCACAGCACGTGGGATCTTCCCAGATCAGGGATTGAACCCGCATTGACAGGGATTGTCTCCTGCATTAGGAGGCAGATTCTTTACCATTGAGCCACCAGGGAAGCCCCTAAAATTTTTTTCTTAATGGATCCTCATAAGTCTGTAATGCAGTTAAGGCCAGTTATTTGTCTAATTTTGCAAATGAGAACACTGGTTTCAGGAAGGAATCCTTAATGGTTTTGGACTCCACCTCTGGGTCTTTACACAGATCTGCCACCATTTGCTTCCTGTCTGGATGTAGCTCAAGTTTTCTGAGTGTCTTGAATAGCAGATTTGCATTCTTCCTCACCACTATCTCTTCAGGCAGCCTTTCTGACTTGAACATCTGTTTTCTTTTGCACTGTGGAGTCCTGAAGCCTCAAAGTTTAGGGGGAATGATTTTTTGTTGTTATTTCTAGCTATGAAATAACACCAGGAGATGGAAATATAAGAAATTTAGTTTCTTATAGAGGATATGCTTTGTTTAAATCCTGTGGACTTCAAAGATGGCCAAAACACAACTCTTACCCTCTAACTTATAGTCTAGTTCAAGTGTCTGAGACTCTGTGTTGAAGTGGCTGGCTTGCTCATCATACTGTATAAACTAAGGAGTGGCAGAGACTTGGGACTTCCCTTGCAGAGCAGTGCTATTCACTGCAGGTGATGGATTCATGGGTTAGGGGAATAATTCACGGGCCACAAGCAACATTTAAGCAGATGAATGGTATATTTATATCAGTGCATCTCATGTGATAAGGTCATGTTTTACCAGCTAGAAATGTAAACTCTTTCTTGATAGCAGTGATAGTCAAAGTTCTTTAAACACTGCTGTCATATCCTACAGTCTTAGGCACTTTGGAGGTCATTCGAACAGAGACATAGAAGTCTACGCACTGCAGCTTGAGACGGTGCATTACAAATATTGGTACCAACACAGTTGCGAAGAAAGAAAGGCAAAGATGGGAACCAAAATGAAGGGAGGGTGCTCATTTACGTGGTTCCTGTTCACCGGCTGGTTACCAAAGAGAAAGTGGAGAGCTGGGCTCCAGCTGGCTTGGCTGAAAGCAAACACCCATGTCAAACATGTGTTGAGGGGGACTTCATTGGTGGTCCGGTGGTTAAGATGCTGAGCTTCCAATGCAGAGGGTGTGAGTCCAGTCTCTGGTGGGGGAACTAAGATCCCACATGCCTCCTGGCCAAAAACTCATAAAATAGAAGCAGTATTGTAACATTCAATAAAGACTTTAAAAATGGTCCACATCCAAAAAAAATCTTAAACTGGCAGGAGAACAAAGACCTCAGTCCTACAACCAGAGAGAATGAATTCCGCCAACAACCAGTGGGGAAGAAGCACCTGGGACCCGCAAGAGACCTGACACCTTGCTTTCAGCCCCTTGAGACCAAGCAGAGAATCCACCTAAGCTGTGACTGCACTTCACAGAAACTATGAGATAATGTGTTTTAAACCACTAAGTTTGTAGCAATGTGTCATCAGTAATAATACACTAATATATGAAGAAATAGCTCTTCAGTTTATATCTTTCTAATACCATTGACAGTTTTCTTCCTGTGCATATCTCCTTTTTTTGTGTGTATTAGAATATGCTTTCTTTTTAACCTTTTATTTACCCTAATGGTGAACATTTTTTACCCCATTAAACAACTTTAACCCATCTTTTTTTTTTTTAAATTTGAGTAGAAGGGAATGGCAACCCACTCCGGTATTCTCTCCTGGGAAATCCCATGGACAGAGGCGTCCATGGGGTTGCAGAGTCGAACACGACTGAGTGGATAGTTGATCGACACTGTTGTGTCAGTTGCAGGTGTACAGCAAAGTAAATCAGTTATACGTGTGTCCACTCATTCCCACATAGGTCATTATAGAGTACTGAGTAGAGTTCCCTGGGCTATACCGTAGCTCCTTACTATCTACTTCATATATGTTTTGTGGCTGAATCATGTCTGACACTTGAGATCCAATGAACTGTAGCACAGCACGCTCCACTATCCATGGAGTTTCCCAGGCAAAAGTACTGGAATGGGTGCCATTTCCTTCTCCAGGGGATGTTCCCCACCCAGGGATTGAACTCCCATCTCCTGTGTCTCCTGCATTGCAGGTGAATTCTTTACCATTGAGCCAACAGGGAAGCTCATATATAGTTCAGTTCAGTCTCTCACTTGTGTCTGACTCTTTGCAACCCCATGAACCGCAGCACGCCAGGCCTCCCTGTCCATCACCAATTCCCAGAGTTCACTCAAACTCATGTCCATTGAGTCGGTGATGCCATCCAGCCATTTCATCCTCTGTCGTCCCCTTCTCCTCCTGCCTTCAATCTTTCCCAGCATCAGGGTCTTTTCCAATGAGTCAGCTCTTCACATCAGGTGGCCAAAGTACTGGAGTTTCAGCTTCAATATCAGTCCTTCAAATGAACTCAGGACTGATTTCCTTTAGGATAGACTGGTTGGATCTCCTTGTAGTCCAAGGGACTCTCAGGAGTCTTCTCCAACACCACAGTTCAAAAGCATCAATTCTTCGGTGCTCAGCTTGCTTTATAGTCCAACTCTCACATCCGTACATGACCACTGGAAAAACCATAGCCTTGACTAGACAGACCTTTGTTGGCAAAGTCATGTTTCTGCTTTTGAATATGCTATCTAGGTTGGTCATAACTTTCCTTCCAAGGAGTAAGCGTCTTTTAATTTCATGGCTGCAGTAACCATCTGCAGTGATTTTGGAGTCCAGAAAAATAAAGTCTGACACTGTTTCCACTGTTTTCCCATCTATTTGCCATGAAGTGATGGGACCAGATGCCATGATCTTAGTTTTCTGAATGTTGAGCTTTAAGCCAACTTTTTCACTGTCCTTTTTCACTTTAATCAAGAGGCTCTTTAGTTCTTCTTCACTTTCTGCCATAAGGGTGGTGTCAGTCAGCAAAAACAAGACCGGGAGCTGACTGTGGCTCAGATCACATATAGTTGTTACTACATTTTTAAAAGCTGTATAGAATTTATGTAACAATCCTGTTTTTTTTTTTTTTTTTTAAGTTTTATTTTGGCTCTGCTGGATCTTCATTGCTGTGCAGGTGTTTCTCTAGTTGTGAACAGCAGTGGCTATTCTCCAGTTGCAATGCTAGGGCTTCTCTTGTGGAGCACAGACTCTAGGGTGCTTGGCTTCAGTAGTTGTAGCTTGTGGGCTCAGTAGTTGCTGTTCCTGGGCTCTAAGAGCACAGGCTCGATAGTTGTGTTCTGTGGGCTGAGTTGCTCTGTGGCACGTGGGATCCTCCCAGACCAGAGATTGAATCCATGTCTCTTGTGTTGGCAGGCAGATTCTTTACCACTGAACCACCAGGGAAGCCCCAGTTCTGTATTGTTTTAGATTATTTTCAGGTTTTCACTATGATTAGCAGTATGGGTTCACACAATCCATGAAGAATTCCTAAGTCTAACTACCTAGCAGTAGTCTTCCCAATATTTAAAAAACCTTTGCTTGTCTCCAGCTACCAACTAATTCTTCCATTCTCAGTGTAAGAGCTCGTGAACAAGGGGTAACTACCATTTACTGAACTCATGGGGTGTCAGGCCCTGTGCTTACCACTGCAGTTCTCATTTACCCCTCAGAGCAATCTGAAGTGAATGGTGTCTCTGGTTTACAACTGTGGAAACTGAAACTTTCGTTACATCATTTGCGTGTGGTTTCACAGTTGATAAGCGGTGGAGCAGGCTTCAGACGTAACCCCTTCTGATTAGAGGCCAGACTCACGGAGATTGTGCTGCATGTAGCATACTTGCCTCATCATTCTCCCAAAAGGACATTGCCAAGGGCCACCAGCGAGGGTCCTGCCAAATTCAGGAATTGCAGGCACCTTTGTCTTTGGCTTTTTGCAGCAATAGGTGAAATAGATCACTGTTCTCCTCAGTCTTTAATGTTATTTTACACCTGTGTCTTTCAAATGGCAAAAAGACTAATTGTCTTAAAAAAAAAAAAAAATTCAAGGGGTTTCCCTGGTGGTCCATTGGTTAAGAATCCTCCTGCCAATGCAGGACACAGATTCGATACCCGGTCAGGGAACTAAGATCCCACATGCTGTGGAACAACTAAGCCCTTGCACTTTAGAGCCCATGCTCCACAACTAGAGAAGCCCATGCACCTCGAGAAAGACCCAGCACAGCCAAGAAAAAAAATTCCAGTTCATCATGATCCAGAACTTCTGTGAAAGGCAAATAAATTGTTAGGAAAATTAGATGAAAAACATCCTTCAAAGTACAATTCCAAAGTTGTTGTTATTGATTTCGACAGACCTAAAATTGGATGTTGTGGCAATTCTAAATTGATTCGTGTCCGACTCTTAGTGACCTCATGGACCATAACCCACCAGGTTCCTCTGTCCATGCGATTCTCCAGGCAAGAATACTGCAGTAGGTTACTATGCCCTCCTCCAGGGGATCTTCTCAACCCAGAGATCTCTTATGTCTCCTGCATTGGGCAGGTAGGCTCTTTACACCAGCGCCACCTAGGAAGCCCACCAAATTGTTGTTCAGTCACTAAGTCATGTTGTGTCTGACCCTTTGCGACCCCATGGACTGCAGCATGCCGAGCGTCTCTGTCCTTCACTATCTCCTGGAGTTTGCTCAAACTCATGTCCATTGAGTCCATATTACCATCCAACCATCTTATCCTCTGTTGCGTCCTTCTCCTGCTCCCTTCTCTTTCCCATCATCAGGGTCTTTTCTAATGAGTCAGCTCTCCACATCAGATAGCCAAAGTATTGGAGATTCAGCATCAGTCCTTCCAATGAATGTTCAGGGTTGACTTATTTTAGGATCAACTGGTTTGATCTCCTTGCTGTCCAAGGGATTGATACAAAGATTTCTAAGGCTCTGGTTTCTGTACTTCTTGGCCTGGGACCAGGCATATAGTGCAGTCCCTTGCTTAGCAGCATTGGTTGACACCATCTAGTTCTCGTTTCTTCAGACTTAGTGCGTCCTTTCTCTTCCTCCTAATTATGGGCATTCCTTGAGGCATTTAGGAATTCCTCTGGCATTTCCACTTTTGCTTATATCTCTGTGGTCACCAGCCACTAAGGCTTTGGCTGCTGAAGCTTGGAGAGCTGGTAGAAGCAACGGATGGGTTCTAGTCTGTGATACAATTGTTGGTCTGTGGACTGATGTGTGGGAATCTCCTTATGCTTTGAAGAGACTTCTAACAAGTACAAATTATGGATCCTGGTCCAGACTTACTGAAGCAGAGCTGCAGGGCTGGGACCTGGTATGTTCAGCAGGTGCAGTGGCCCATCCCATGCCAGGACATAAATGCATTCTCTAGTCCAGCCTTCTCTTCTTCCAGTTGAGAATACTAAAGCCCCCACAGGGGAAGTGACTTGAAAGTGAAAAGAAAGTGAAAGTAACTCAGTTGTGTCCAACTCTGTGACCACCATGGACTATTATAGTCTTTGGAATTCTCTAGGCCAGAATACTGGAGTGGGTAGCCTTTCCCTTCTCCAGGGGATCATCCCAACCTAGGGATCGAATCCAGGCCTCCCACGTTGCAGGTGGATTCTTTACCAGCTGAGCCACAAGGGGAGCCCAAGAATACTGGAGTGCGTAGCTTATCTCTTTTCCAGCAGATCTTCCTGACCCAGGAATCAAACCGGGGTCTCCTGCATTACAATTAAGTTCAGTTGCTCAGTTGTGTCTGACTCTTTGTGACCCCATGGACTGTAGCACACCAGGCCTCCCTGTCCACCACCAACTTCCTGAGCCTGCTCAAACTCATGTCCATTGAGTCACTGATGCCATCCAACCATCTTATCCTCTGTTGTCCCCTTCTCCTCGTGCCTTCAATCTTTCCCAGCATCAGGGTCTTTACCAATGAATCAGTTCTTCTCATCAGGTGCCCAAAGTATTGGAGTTTCACCTTCAGCATCAGTCCTTCCAATGAATATTCAGGACTGATTTCCTTTGAGATTGACTGAGTTGATCTCCTTGCAGTCCAAGCGACTCTCAAGAGTCTTCTCCAACACCACAGTTCAAAGCCCACAGCACATTACAGGCGGATTCTTTACCGACTGAGCCATCAGGGAAGCACGGAATTGACTTGTCAGGTTCATATTGTAAATGGCCAGCAAAGGACTTAAATCCCTTGAGGGGCTACCTCAGTAATAGCTACATCTCTGCACATGTCAAAATGTTACAGAAAGTCAATGTACACAATCATGTTGAGAGAGTCACTTTTTGTGGGATCCCAGCTTTTCTGTAATGTAATTTTTTCTTCAGTGTGCACCAGAAGAAAAAATTACTAAAAATGTTACACTGGAAAAAAATATGAACTTTTCTAAAGCCAGTGGTCCTCACCTCTTTGCCCAAGTGACAAATCCCTTTCTTAGTTTTTCCTCAGTAATACATAATCTTAGTAATTCCCTTAGGTATTTAAAAATGTTTCAGTGTTTTTGTATGATATACAATGGTTAAAGTTAAAAAGCAATACTAATGGCTGATAAATTATTAAAGGTTATAAAATTTATTTAAAATGCAATTATTTTCTCCTTAGGCCCTTTTGAGCTCATTTTAAGATTCTTTTTTATAGCTTTAGTGAGATGTAATTCATATACCACACAATTCACTTATTTAAGTATACAGTTCAATGGGTTTTGTTATAATACATTTTTAAAAATTGTGGTAAAATAATAAATATCAAAAATGTTAAGGGTATAATTCAGTGGCATTAATTACATTTATAATATTGTGCACCTATCATCAACAGTGAAATTTATACATTCAGATATACTAATTTTTTTCCCACTAAAATGATGTTCACTCAGTTATTTTTATTTACATTAAAGCATTGCTGAATTTTAAAATAACCTATGTTTTGTTTTGGAGATATATAGACAATAAAATACCGACAGACAACTGCCACACACATACAAGCTTTTATATGGAGAATGCCTATATTCTTTGAAAAAATAACTGATTTGGTATATCTATAAATGTTAATTTTGTTTCTGTAATTGAAATTTCATTTCTAGATTAGATGAGATTTCAGGCTGCTATTTGTAATCAACTTTCTAAAAATTAACACAATTATTACACATTATTAAACTTATGTGTGGGTAGTTTTTATTCCCAAATGAATAAAAAACTCACTGAGTATAATTATCACACTGTGATCTCTTCTAAAGGTTGGTCTTTTCAAGTTCTAGAGACATCTTGATATACTATGTAGGAATAAGTAAATGAAAGTTGCAATGGTAGTAAAAGCAACTTCTATTCAGGTGAAGAGCAATCTTTGAATTACTTTGCAGAATTATCACCTATCCTGTGCTGCTTCTTAACTTGCGCTTTAATTTCAGCATTCCTGGAGCTTCCAGTTTGGGGCAATTATTTTGGGGTATAAATTAAACAATGTATGAATCAGAAGAAACTGTATGATGTCAAGAACATTTTAGCAGCTTCCCTTCTGCTAATGGTAAACCAACTAGTGAGTCATTTGTGAATTGTGAGACTTACACATGTTCATTCAATAATTGATCACAAGCTCTTGAACAGATTATACTGATATTGTTGAAAATGAAAGAAATTCAGCAGGCACTGTTATTGCCTTTGGTGACATGAATCCCTGGAACCTCTTGTCAGTCTCAGGGAGGTTTGCAAAACAGCTGTGGGAGCCCCGAGGCATGCTGCTGGGTGGTTCCTCCTCTCAATCTAAGCCTTGGGCTGTGATGGCTGGACATCAGGCTGGCAGAAGCCACCCTGGTTGGCCCTGGATCACAACCATGTCACCTTACATAGGAGGGAACTCGAGTTTCTACATCATACCTGTTCAAAAGGCAGAGCACTCAGCCTGGGCCAGGCGTATTTCAGGCACAGCTCCTTCATAACTCCCCTGAAGTTAGATGGGACTCACCCAGTGCCTCCAACCTGCTACCCTTTCCTCACCCTGCCCCTTCCTCACTGCCTTTTCTCCCCTTCAGCTTCTTGTATAGAGAGAGCTGCACAAGTGTTCTTTGAAGGATGTGAAAACTTACATATGAGAGTTTATCTTGCAGTGAGTGTACTTGTGTGTTGGTGTGTGTGTGTATGTGTGTGTAGAGGGTGATGAGGGGTTAATGTGATAGAGCCCAAATCCAGTACTGATCATTGTCTGAGAAAGCATATAGCATAACTGTTGAGTGGGCTCTGGAGCCAGATGATTTGGGTTTGAATCCTGGCTCTGCCACTTACTAGCTGTGTGACTTTAATCTCTCCATGTCTCATGACCTCATTTTTAAGATAAGAATTACAAATAATACCTACTTCAAAAGATAGCTGATAGGATACACTGAGTTATGCCTTCCTTGGCAGCTCAGTGGTAAAGAATCCGACTGCCAAGCAGGAGATGGGGGTTCGGTCCCTGGGTTGGGAAGACCCCCCGGAGAAGGACATGGCAACCTACTCCAGTATTCCTGTCAGGAAATCCCATGGACAGAGGAGACTGGCAGGCTAGAGTCCATGGGGTTTTAAAAGAACTGGACATGACTTAGAGAGTAAACAACAGCAAAGTATAAATAAAATCCTGCAGACTTTCCTGGCAGTCCAGAGATTAGGACTCTGTGCTTCCACTGCAGTGGCTTCAGGGTACCATCCCTGGTTGGGGAACTAAGATCCTCCAAGCCGAGCTGCCAAAAAAATAAAAAATTTGGTACAGTGTCAGGCATATAGTAATTGCATAGTAATGTGTTTGCCATTATTATTACCATAGTAGTACTATTACTGTTACTATTAGTAGACCGTTTTAGTAATAGAGAGGGGAAGAGATTTAGGAATAATCTATGAACAATAAAATTTTCAAATTTTATTTATATTGGTTTTGAAAATTTTTGGCCATGCCCTGCAGCATGTGGAATCTTAGTTCCCCCACCAGGAATCAAACCTGTGCCCCCTCCAGTAGAAACATGAAGCCTTAACCACTGGTCTGTCAGGGAAGTTGCAACAGTGAATTATTTATTTATTTATTTGGCTGCACTGGGTCTTAGTTGTGGCAGGTGGGATCTAATTCCCAGACCAGGAATCAAACCTGGGCCCCCTACATTGGGAGCCCAGAGTCTTAGCCACTGGACCACCAGGGAAATCCCCCAAAAATGAAATATTAACTGAAAAATGTACTTATACAAGGAAATGTACTTGACACTGGCAGACGAAATAGAGGCATTCATAATCTTTTTATTCTTTCAAAATGTCCCTTTGGAACTTAATTTCATATAACTCACTTGTTAACAACCATACAGTTTTGCGGACATGAGAAAATCACCAGCAGTCAGTCAACGCAGAGCCTTCCTTCACCAGAGCTCTAAAGCAGAACTCACCTGATGAGCTTCTAGTGCCCTGCAAGCCTGTGCTGAGCTTCAGAAAAGCCTGCACCTCTTTCCAAAGAAAGGCAATGCCAAAGAATGTTCAAACTACGGCACAATTGCACTCATCTCACACAGCTAGCAATGTGCTGCTCAGTCCTCCAAGCCAGGCTTCAACAGTACGTGAACAGCGAACTTTCAGATGTTCAAGCTGTATTCAGAAAAGGCAGAGGAACCAGAGATCAAATTGCCAACATCCGCTGGATCATCGAAAAAGCAAGAGAGTTCCAGAAAAACATCTGCTTTATTGATTACGCCAAAGCCTTAGACTGTGTGGATCACAACAAACTGTGGACAATTCTTCAAGAGATGGGAATACCAGACCAGGTGATGTGTCTCCTGCGAAATCTGTGTGCAGGTCAAGAAGCAACAGTTAGAAATGGACATGGAACAACAGACTAGTTCCATGGGAAAGGAGTACGTCAAGTCTCTATATTGTCACCCTGCTTATTTAACTTATATGTAGAGTACATCATGCGAATGCTGGGCTGGATGAAGCACAAGCTGGAATCAAGATTGCTGGGAAAAATATCAATAACCTCAGATATGCAGATGACACTACCCTTATGGCAGAAAGTGAAGAAAACTAAAGAGCCTCTTGATGAAAGTGAAAGAGGAGAGTGAAAAAGTTGGCTTAAAACTCAACATTCAAAAAACTAAGATCATGGCTTCTGGTCCCATCACTTCATGGCAAATAGATGGGGAAACAATGGAAACAGTGTCAGACTTTACTTTTTTGGGCTCCAAAATCACTGCAGATGGTGACTGCAGCCATGAAATTAAAAGACACTTGCTCCTTGGAAGAAAAGCTATGACCAACCTAGACAGCATATTCAAAAGCAGAGACATTACTTTGCCAACAGAGGTCCATCTAGTCTAAGCTATGGTTTTTCCAGTAGTCCTGTACGGATGAGAGAGTTGGACTGTAAAGAAAGCTGAGCACCGAAGAATTGATGCTTTTGAACTGTGGTGTTGAAGAAGACTCTTGAGAGTCCCTTGGACTGCAAGGAGATCCAACCAGTCCATCCTAAAGGAAATCAGTCCTGAGTGTTCATTGGAAGGACTGATGCTGAAGCTGGAGCTACAATACTTTGGCCACCTGATGCAAAGAACTGACTCAGTGGAAAAGACCCTGATGCTGGGAAACATTGAAGGTGGGAGGAGAAAGGGATGACAGAGGATGAGATGGTTGGATGGCATCACCCATTCAATGGACATGAGTTTGAGTAAGCTCCAGGAGTTGGTGATGGACAGGGAGGCCTGGCGTGCTGCAGTCCATGGGGTCGCAAAGAGTTGGCATGACTGAGTGATTGAACTGAAGTTTTTAAAGCAGACCTCTGTGTGCCCTCAGCCAGGAAAGCTGCTCCACTTCCAACCCTTCTGTCCCAGCACCATCATTTCAACAGAGCCCACACTGGCTAATTACAGGTTGCTGGTGTTCGGATAAACTTGTTCTCACATATATAAACCTGTTGGTAGGAGTATTTAATTCCAGATAACCCGCAGAATGCATCATCCTAGAAGCTGATGAGGTTTTCGAGTGTTGGCTAAGACTGATATACAGATAAATGAAGGAGGAGTGGTGTGAACCCTTCACCTCATAGCCCGCTCAGCCTTTCTTCTCTGCCCACTTTCCCCTGATCCACTCAGTTTTCCTTCTTCTTCTTAATGACTGCCTGCTCACTGTCTCTTCTGAAAATTGCTCAGTGGTTTGGTATAGGTATATTGCTGATCTGCCTTGTGAACTCCTGCTTCACATAACCCTTTCCTTTTTAAAAGTTATTTTTGGCTGCAGTGGGTCTTTGTTGCTGTGCACAGGCTTCCTCTAGTTGTGGGGTGTGGGCTTCTCACTGTGGTGGGTTTTCTGGTTGCGGAGCGCGGCCATGTGGCCTCAGTAGTTGTGGCGCACAGGTTCAGTTACCCTGAACCATGTGGAATCCTCCCATACCAGAGATCAAACCCGTGTCCCTGCATTGACAGGCGGATTCTTAACCACCAGACCACCAGGGAAGTCCAGCCCTTTCTTTAGAAGGAGAGTATGTATGTTAAAAAGGTTAGTCTGCTTTGATGCATTTGTTCCTTCTGGCTTATAATAGATTTCCTCCCTGTTTCCAAAAGGTAGGTTGTTTCGTTTCCACAATAAATACATATTGATGTGAACTAAGATGTAATTAATTCTCCGTTGGCTCACTCCCACCCTCACCTACCCTCTGTATAGTAGCAGTTCTCAAGATTTAGTGTGGGGAGAATCACCTGGCCAGCTTGGTGAAGTGTGGGTTTCTGAAAAGATTCTGATTCAGTGGGTCAGCCTTGGGTGTCAGGAATCAGAGATAAACATCCCCTGGCCACTCTCAAAGGTGTGGTTGGGGAACCCCACTTAGAGAAGTGTTGCTCTATTATACAGTCCAATGGCTAGATGGTGTGAGCCGCACATGTAATTTAAAATTTCTAGTTGTCACATTAAAAAAAGTAAAAAGAAACAGTTGAAATGTTAATATATATTTTATTTAACCTAGAAAATCTAAACTATCATTTTAACATATAATCAATATAAAATTTATTAGGAAGATAGTTTACATTTTTTTTTTTGTACTGTCTTCAAAATCTGCTATATATGGGGTGAGAAGTGGGAGAGAGGTTCAAGAGGGAGGGGACATATACCTATGGCCGATTCATGTTGATGTATGGCAGAAACCAACACAATCTTGTAAAGCAATTATCCTCCAATTAAAAACAAATTAACTAGCAATTTAGAAAAATCTGGTATATATTTTACACTCAGCTCATCTCAAATTCAAATTCACCACATTTTAAGTGTTTAGTCGTCATACGTGGCTAGTAGCTGTTTGTTTAGATCTGGTCTCAGCCTATGGATAGTGATGCTAAGGTTTGAAATGCCTGGGAACCCTCACCTGGACCCTGGGTGAGCCCCTCATAGACATTTCCCCTTTTAGAACTAGTTTTGTGGCTGGACCAGCCCTTGTAGTTCTTATTAGGATTGCAAGACATCCTCAGCAACAACCCTTGGGGAGCTTTGAAAAAACGAGGTTTATGACTTACAGGTTCCACAGGGTACATGGCTTGCCCCAGCCACACAGTGAGGTTAGTATTGGTTTGATACATGTCTATGAGCCAATTTAATTTCAATTCAGAACTAATATTTGATCCTGCAGATAACTGGGTGTTTTAGAAAGAAATCATATGCATCTCCTACATCCTAGGAGTCTGGTTCAATCAGCCCAACTAGGATAAAGTGAAATCCACTTCTCTCTCCATCACATGGCTCCTGACCATTTGGCAAGACAGTATTTATGGTCTTCAGCTCAAAAGGCTTTGCTCCCCAAACTAAGCCTCAAAGTGTGAATGTCAGGAAGCAAAAGTTAACAACATCTGGTCATCATGGCAGGCTGTTCCCCCATCCTCCTGTGTCCACACTGTTTTAAACCACTCTGGAATGTTCCAAACATCCTCTCGATAATCCTCTCGTCTTCTTTCCTTCACTGCTCACTTCTCCAAACGAGAGGCAAAGTTCAGTAGAAAACAGCTGGAGGGCTGGGGAGACAGAAGGGGAAAGATGCACAGAAAGGGAAAAAAAGAACAAATCTTGTCCTGCCACCCCTGGGCCTCGAGTCCTAGGAAAAGTCAAGAGAAACAGGGGTGTCCTCTGTTGTCAGAATCAGTGTCCCCTCCTCTGGTGTGAACTGAGGCCAAAGGGCGCCCCCCTGACCCCCACCCCAGGCAGGAAGGAGTAGAAACAGAGGCAAGTCCGGTTACTCAGCAGACTCGAGGCCAGCAGCTGCCCTTGGTTTCAGAGGTGGCCTGTGCTGGGTGTGACCTGCCTGGGGAACCCTCTCAGCAGGTGCACTGATTCTTCTCCCTCGGGGCCGGGGCCATGAGGACTGGAGTGGACTCCAGCGGGAGGCTGCGCGGGGCGCCCTCCCCGTACAAGGGCAGGCTGTGGCGGGCCATCAGCTCCCTAGCCATCAGCACGAAGACCTCGTCGATGTTCTTGGACTCCTTGGCAGATGTCTCCAGAACAGCCAGGAGGCCGTATTTCTCAGCCAGGATGCAGGCATCCTCAAAGAGAACGTGGCGTTTTTCCCACAGGTCACACTTGTTCCCTGGGAGTGAGAGAGAAGCAGATATTCCGGGGAGTAACTTCCTCTGGTTTTTTAAAAGGTGGAATTAAAAAGAACATATTAGTTCAGCAGATGCCAAAGAAAGATAGGAGACAGAACATCCACCTAACCTAGGAAAGGAAGAAAGTGAAAGTGAAGTCTCTCAGTCCTCTCTGACTCTTTGTGACCCCAGGGACTGTAGCCTACCAGGTTCCTCCGTCCATGGGATTTTCCAGGCAAGAGTACTGGAGGGGGTTGCCATTTCCTTCTCCAGGGGATCTTCCCGACCCAGGAATTGAAACCCAATCTCCTGCATTTCAGGCAGGCGCTTTACCCTCAACCGTTACACTGAGGGAGTAAGAAGAGTTAAGAAGTTAGAGAAACAGAGCAAATGGGAAGCAGAAAAAGATGCAAAGCAGCAGTCTTCAGGGGGAGAGCAGGGCGTCTTATGAACGGTGTTCAGAAATTCGCGATGAGGTAGTACGCCGAGGGTTTAAACGGAGACTGAGGAGCTGGCCTCCCTGTGAACGGCTGGAGCTGAAGGAACACGACAGCTAACGCACAACCGTCTCTTTGACTTTTGTACAGTGGTGACGTGGCCTCGAGGGGCTGGGGTAAACTTTTGGGAGAGAAAGACTCCTTTGTGTGAAGAACCGTGGAGATGGAATGGGAACTGTGGTGGAAGGGCAGGGACACCTCTGTGAGGGAATGACACCGCTGACTATCCCAGATTAAGGCGAGGAGGCCACTGACAGAAAACAACAGCAAGACCCCTCGTGTCAGCCCTCGGGGTTGGATGCGTCACAAACCGGAACACCGGGGACACTTTGAGATCATCTCTGGGGGCGTTTCTGGAACCAGTTAAGAAGTGAGGGCAGAGACGGTTGTTACAACAGACACACGAGGGAGTAAATGACCAAGAAACAGTTGTGAGATTCCCAGAAATCCCCCCACATCTTGGCATCTGTTCCCCTCCTCTGCCCCACCTGTTTCTGCAGAGGAGGGGAAGGGGGGTGAAGGGCGGGGCCATATGGGCGGGACAAGGAGGGCGGGGTCATAGGGGGCGGGACAGGAGAGTGGGGCCTAAGGGGCGGGGCCAGCTAGGGAGGCGAGGGAGGTGCAGAAGGGAACTGGCCCAGGCAGGGTGGCTTTGCAGGGCAGCTTTCGAGGTTCTTCTGCTCCAAGATATTCCGGGAAGCCTGCGAATTTAAAGGATACAGCCCACCTTCCTGGGGAAACCTCCAGTGAGATTAGAACTGCGTGGTTCCCCTCGGTGAGATGCATGGGATTCGCACCTAAGCTTCATTCCCTGGAAACTGCCGTTGGTGGGGTTTCCTTCCCTGCCTGCTCAGCTCTGTCATTGGCCGGGGTGCGGGGGCGGGGGGGGGGGACCCTCGGGAGCCTCTCATTCAGCAGGGCAGGACAGTTTCCCTGGGTTGAGGTCTCAGCACTGTGCTAAGTGCTTTATGTGTTCCTTTATTTAATCCTTTCAATTCAACCATACCTTTGAAGCAGGTGCTAGCTTTATAGATGAGAAAGTCAAAATTCAGAGAAAGGGATGAACCCAAGTTCAGACAGGCAGGACAGAGAGGGAGATTTGAACCCAAATCTGTTTGACTGCAAAGTTCAGGCACTAGAGTGGATGAGACACTGCTTCAACCAGAGCTTCAGGGGACCCTGGGTGACTGTTAGCCTGACCAACTGCTGGAAAGTGTTTGGAAAGGAACTGACCCCATGGAGGCTCTAGTTCAAACCCTGCCTCACCCATCAGTAAGTACCTTGACCCAGTTACCTAGCACCATATTCAATCTCCAGAGGCTTCGATTTCCTCAGCTGGGAAACGAGGATGGTGGTCTCTGCTTCTTTGGATGGTTGTGAGGGTTAAATGAAGGGACTCAGCGGATTCAGAGTGGAGTTTAGTACATGTCACCTGTTATTACCTCTTCTTACCAACCCTCCTTGTTCCCACAGGTCGGGAGAAACTATCATGAAAGGTGTCAGAGACCTCGGCCAGTGTCCTCCCTGGTGCTTCGAAGAAGTGGTTATTGAGGAAGAAATCTAGGCCTTTTGGAGGTGGGTGGGGAAGGATCCGTGTTAATTTGTGTAAACACAGAATAAGTGCCTTTAGAAGTGTCCAATAGATCAGAAGTCAAATCAAAAAGTTTCTGGTTCCAAAGGGGACCTTTGGCTGAGAAGTAAAAAGAAGAGACATTCTTCCCCAAAGAGACAAGTGGTCCTCTGTGTGGAGGCCACCTGGCCTCACTAATCTCTCTTTCCTGGTTTCAGGCATGTGGGGAAAGACACCATCCCTCTGAAAAAAGGAGGGGACTAAATTTGAGGCACGTTTTCTTTGGCTGGCCGTGGATTAGGGGCTTCTGATCTGACGCAGCAGGAAGGGATGAGCCCTGTTGAGGCTCTTGGAGTGACTTTGATTAAGTTACAAGAAGCAGAATGCGTTACAAAGCAGCATTCTCCTCAAGGCTGTGCATACAACAGGGGCTAGTTGTTGTTGTTCTGTCAGTCAGTCATGTCAGACTCTCTGCGACCCCATGGACCACAGCACGCCAGGCTCCCCTGTCCTTCACTATCTCCCAGAGTTTACTCAAACTCACATCCATTGAGTCAATGATACCATCCAACCATCTCATCCTCTGTCATCCCCTTCTCCTCCTGCCCTCAATCTTTCCCAGCATCAGGGTCTTTTCCAGTGAGTTGGCTCTTTGCATCAGGTGGCCAAAGCTAGACTATGACTTAGAGCAGCAAAGACAGGGGAAGAGTGGTTCTAGAATAACAAGTCCTTTCTGGAGTCTGGATGATAATAATAAATGGACTGAGTGTGCCAGCGATGTGTCCCATCAGCGGAGGTCCAGGGTGAGCACCTTACCCCAGGTCCACCTGCCCAGAGGCTGGCCAGCAACCTGGCCTGGCTTTGACGTGAAAAGAGGGAATGGGACAATGGGGTTTCCTTTCTGAGGAATGTGAGCTAGAGGGTATGAGAGAATGAGGGATTTTGTGGCAGGAGCAGGCTGGAGATGATGCCTGGAGGAACCCAAGAGGGAGGGCTCAGGGTGAGAGAGAGTGGCCAGCCCACACCCCACCCCACATGTAAGAAGCAGCTCTGAGAGAGGAGATAGATGCACAATAGTGGAGGAAGCTTGCCAGGTGGCTCAGTGGTAAAGAATCCCCCTGCCAAGACAGAAGACATGGGTTCGATCCCTGGGTTGGGAAGATCCCTTGGAGTAGGAAATGGCAACGCGCTCCAGTATTCTTGCCTGAAGAATTCCATGGACAGAGGAGCCTGGTGGCCTACAGTCCATGGGGTTGCAAAGAGCACAGACAGTGGAGGAGCCTGGTTCATCGATCCCAGCCTGAGAGGAGGGTGGCCTGGCTCCATTGTGGCTCCTCCTCTCGGTGAGTTTGGTTGCTGACTTTTCCTAGGTCCCAGGGACTTGTACCCTCACCATAAGCCCCCCCTCAATTATTTAAGGGACATTGATGAGTGTGTTCCCTCAAACATACTTCTAGAAGGAAATCCCACCCTTTATGACACACTTACTATGTGCCAGGCACTGTCAAGCAATGCATACACTTTTTCTCACTAAATCTTTACAACCCCAGTGAATATTGATCAAATGTTATAGATGAGGAAGCTAAGGTTCAGAGGGTAACTTAGCACAGAGCTAGGATATGCTTATCAATGGGTAGCTCTTTCTTAGTCCCACAGCAGCTGTCTAGACCTTTGCTCTGCAGACTTTAATTTGCACAAGAATCTCTCTAGGATCAATTCATCCAGTAAATCTGGGGTAAGGCCTGAGATGGGGCATTTGTAACAAATGTGATGCGGATGCTATAGATTTTTAGGGAAGTGGAAATACACTCTGTGATATCTTCATGATGAATACTTGTCATCATATACTTATCCAAATCCATAGAAAGCACAACACCAAGAATGATTCATAATTTAAACTATGGACTTTAGATGATTATGATGTGTCCATGTAGGGTCATTCTTTGTAACAAATGTACCACATTGTTAGGGGACATTGACATGGGAGGGGCTATGCATGTGTGGGGACTTCCCTGGTAGCTCAGCTGGTAAAGAATCCTCCTGCAATGCAGGAGACCCTGGTTCAATTCCTGGGTCGAGAAGATCCCCTGGAGAAGGGATAGGCTACCCATTCCAGTATTCATGGGGCTTCCTGGTGGCTCTGATGGTAAAGAATCTGCCTGCACTGCAGGAGACCTGGGTTCAATCCCTGGGTTGGGAAGATCCCCTGGAGGAGAGCATGGGAACCCACTCCAATATTCTTACCTGGAGAATCCCCATGGACAGAGGAGCCTGGTGGACTACAGTCTGTGGGGTCACAAAGAATCAAGAGTCGGACACGACTGAGTGACTAGCACAGCACATGCATGTGTGGGTACAGGGGACATGTGGGAAATCTCTGTATCTTCCTCTCAGTTTTGCTAAGAACTTTAAACTGTTCTGAAAAAATAAGTCTTAATACAACAAACAAAAACCTGGTGATGCTGCTGCTGCTGGTCTGCAGGCCACACTTTGAGTAGTGAAAACTAAACCAGGTTGCCAAAATGAACGAGCCACCTGGTAGACAGTAGTGTCCTCAGGAGGGGTGGTGCGCTGCTTGCAAAGCTAATGCTGTAGGGAACTGACAGTATGTTGTGCTCCATCACGTCCGACTTGTTGCAACCCCATGGACTGTAGCCCACCAGGCTCCCCTGTCCATGGGATTTCCCAGGCAAAAATACTGGAGTGGGTTGCCATTTCCTACACCAGGGGATCTTCTTGACTTAGGGATTGAACTCACATGTCTTGCATCTCCTGCACTGGTAGGCAGACTCTTCACCACTGCACCGCCTGGGAAGTTACCCATTTGCGAATATACAGTGGGACTGCACCTATTCCAAGCTGCGAGTTCACTTAGTGTAGTTGAAGTTGATGTTAATTTTGATGTGAACTTGTTTTTAAGATTTGTTTAGGATCTTCGCAAGTGTGAGAAGTCATTCAAGAGTGTTGTCAGTCATAGTCATCTGAGTGGCTCAAGGGATTAAGAGCCATCTGAAGCTATGAAACTCACACTACAGAGTATTTGCTGTGTAGTCTGCAAATATGTGTGTTGAATCAGCCAGGGTGCACCTTCATCTATATGTCTCGGGTTTTTGCAATGAGAAACTCTAGGGTGGGGTCTTGGAGTCTATATTCTTTTTTTTTTTTTTAGGCCTCGAAGTGCAACACGTGCCATGTAGTTCCCCACCCAGGGATTCAATGAGTGTGCCCTGCATTAAGAGTGCAGAGTCTCAACCACTGGACTGCCAAGGAATCTGTATTCTTAACAAATTCGCGCCACCCCCACTATCATGCTCAAGCGAACCTGATTGGAATTTCTGGCCCAGATGTTTTCTGAGGTCCTAGCCTCCACGTGTGCTGTTATGACTTCCTGTTCCACTGTCATTGGAAACCCGGAAAAAGCTGAGCATGGGGCGTAAAGGAAAGAGAAATGCCTTGAAATCCACATACCAATCAGCATGATGACCAAGTTCGCTGCTCCGTATTTCTCTATCTCGTGAATCCAGTGAGGAACAGACTCGAACGTGGACCGCCGGGTGAGGTCGTAGGCGATGATGGCCGCGTGGGCGCTGCGGTAGTAGCTCTGGGTGATGGTCCGGAAACGTTCCTGGCCGGCGGTGTCCCACACCTGCATCTGCAGAAGGTCGGGCAAGGGGGTCTGCATGAGGAGTTCCCGTGTCTGATGCTCACCTAAGTTGTTTCCTGTGTCTCACTTCTAGAGATCCAGACTCACGAGGTCTGGGGTGGGGCCCAAGAGTCTGCTTTTTTCAGAGGCTCCCCAGTGTCATCTGGATGTACTTTCAGGTTGGGAGTCATCACCTAAGGGACCCTTCAGCCTGAGAGGTGGATCCAGGGTACTAGGATGTGGTGTTCTTTGCCTTTCCAGCACACTCATCTCCTTGTCTAGATTTTGGATTATTTTTTGACCCTGGTAAAGGTGAGGGCACTGGCTAAACTGCTTTGATTTTGAAGGACCACTCAGTCATCTATGTTTAGAAGTGTGCCCATAATTATTGTTTAGTCGTGTACAACTCTGTGACCCCACGGACTGTAGCCCGACAGCTCCTCTGTCTATGGGATTTCCCAGGCAAGGATACTGGAGTGGGTTGCCATTTCCTCCTCTAGAGAATCTTCCTGACCCAAGAATCAAACCCAGGTTTCTTGCATCTCCTACATTGGCAGGCAGATTCTTTACCACTGAGCCACCAGGGAAGCCCTTGTCCTCATACTACTACCTTCCAAATGAACAACCCAGGCAGTGGTACAAATTTATATTCCCTCCAAAAGTGTTTGAAGGTACTTATTTTTTCTTTTAGGTTTAAAAAATTTTTTTAAATTTAATTAATTTATTTATTTTTGGCCACGTTGGGTCTTCACTGCTGCGCAGGTTTCCTCTAGTTGTGACGAGTGGGGGCTATGCTCTAGTTGCCGTGTGCGGGTTTCTCCTTGAGGTGGCTTCTCTTGTTCCAAAGCACGGGCTCTAGGGCACTTGGGCTTCGATAGTTGTGGTTTCCGGGCTCTAGAGCACAGGCTCAATAATTGTGGCACACAGGCTTTGTTGCTCTGGGGCATATGGGATCCTCCGAGACCAGGGATCGAACCCATGTCTCCTGCATTGGCAGGCAGATTCCCACTGTGCCACCAGGGGAGCCCCAGTACCTGTTTTTTTTTTTTCATACTCTCACATTATTTATAAAGTTTATTTTTTAAAGAAAGTTTTCAAAGATACACACAACTAGAGAGAATAAAACATTGAACCCTCGCATAACCATATAATTATCAAGATTTTCCCACTCTTGCTTCATGGAGCCTTTTCTGTTGATTTATTTGAAATATTATTTTGAAGAGAATCCCAGACTTTGTGTCATTTCATGCCTACTTACTGGAGAAGGCAATGGCACCCCACTCCAGTATTCTTGTCTGGAAAATCCCATGGACGGAGGAGCCTGGAAGGCTGCAGTCCATGGGGTTGCTGACGGTCGGACACGACTGAGCGACTTCACTTTCACTTTTCACTTTTCACTTTCATGCATTGGAGAAGGAAATGGCAACCCACTCCAGTGTTCTTGCCTGGAGAATCCCAGGGATGGCGGAGCCTGGTGGCCTGCTGTCTATGGGATCACACAGAGTCGGACACGACTGAAGCGATTTAGCAATGCCTACTTACATACTTCCTTAATAAATGGACGTTGTCTTTCATAACCATAACACCATTATCACTGCTAATAAACTTTTCAATAACTCCTTAGTATGATCTAATATTCAGACCAGATTAAATTTTCCTAAATGGTTCCAAAATATCTTTCTACTATTGTGTTTAATAAGGATCCCAAGCAAAACCCATTTATTACATCATCACCAACACTTTTTGATCCTTTTTTTTTTTTCTTTTTGATCCTTTTTAATCAAATGGGTAAAAGGTATCTCAGTGTTAATTTCGTTGCTTTAATTATAAGACACAGAGGGTACCTTTACTTCTTTGCATAAATGTATGAGCCAGTTTGCATAAAAATTATGAAGTAGTAGTTTTGTCATATCTGTGAATTGCCCACTTATTGTGTTTAGTTGTTGGTCTTTTCTTTGATATTTATCAGAGCTTTGCTGCGTGGCATGCAGGATCCTAGTTCCATGACCAGGGACTGAGCCCATGCCCCCTACAGGGGAAGCATGGAGTCCTAACCACTGGACTGCCAGGGAATTCCCTTATCAGAGTTCTTTTCATGTCAAAGAAATTAGCCTTCTGTGAGTTCCATATTTGCAAATGTTTCTTTCTGGTTTGTCATTCAGCTTTTGACTTTGTTCATGGTATTTTTGAGTGTGTAGAAGTTTGACCTTTATATGATTATATAGAAGAATATAAATTTGACCTTTAGATATAAGCGTTAGATGGAGCAATATTTTCCTTTATGGCTTGTGGGCTCTTGTCTTAATTTTAAGCCTGATTTTCCCCTTCCTCAGTGAGAAAAGTAAATACTCCCATGTGTTTTTTTTTCTGGTATTTTTATGATTTCATATTTTATATTTACATCTTTTATTCCTCAGGCCTGTGTTTCTGAGTCAGAGTCTGTGGGTAAAAGAGGCGGTCCCACCCCTGCGCCCCTCTGACCTTCACTTTCTTGCCGTCAATCTCCAGGGCACGCACAGTGAAGTCGACCCCGATCGTGTTCTGCTGTGCCTCCATGTAGACCCCGGACTTGAAATGCTGCACAACACACGTCTTGCCCACGTTGGAATCCCCGATGAGGATAATCTTGAACAAATAGTCAAAGTTCTCATCTGCTGCCCTGGCTGAGCTGGAGAATTGCATGGCTCTTGCCACCTAGGATCAAGGAAGAAAAGAAGGAATTTAGCCTATCTTTAGTGAACAGCTACTGGCAGCCACGAACTATTCTTGGCACTCAGGATTCAGGACGGCACAAGACAGAGGAAGGTCACTGCTTTCCTGGCACAGACATCCTTGTGGGAGGAGAAGGACATTAACTACTGGTCAGGTAAGAGGGAGCTGCCCCCACAAACCCCACCTGTCCTAGGTGAGTTGATAGTACTTTAGGAGTGGCCTTGGAATGAAGGGGTTCTACGGTCTGGGCCCACTCTCAGATGGTAGCATTGACTGGACTTCGCTGGTGGTCCGGTGGTTAAGACTCCGAGCTTTCAGTGCTTCCACTGCAGGGGGCGAGGGTTTGATCCCTGGTCTGGGAACTAAGATCCCACACACCTTGTGGCCTGGCTCGGCAGGGGTGTTTTACCTGCCACTTATCAGGTGGACTGACCGGTTCCTAAAGGAAATCGATTCTGAATATTCATTGGAAAGACCGATGCTGAAGCTCCAATACTTTGGCCACCTGATATGAAGAGCCGACTCACTGGAAAAGACCCTGATGCTGGGAAAGATTGAGGGCAGGAGAAGGGGGTGACAGGATGAAATGGCTGGATGGCATCACTGACTCAATGGACATGAATTTGAGCAAACTCTGGGAGATAGTGAAGGACACTGCAGACCCATGCTGCAGTCCATGGGGTCGCAAAGAGTTGGACACGACTGAGCAACTGAACAGCATCAGTTGCGGAAGGCGGGCCTGGCTCTCAGCCTGTCTCCATGTCACACGGGAGGAAGACAAACTACTGGAAGTCTGAATGTCCAGGCAACCAGCAACAAACGCCAAGGATGCTTGACAGAGAAGTCAGTTTCAGAAAGGCTTTTCTTGTCTGGGAAACTATGATTTTGAGACTACTCAAAATGAAAAGTGTGGGGAATTCCCTGGTGGTCCAGTGGTCAGGACTTTGCACTTTCACTGCCCAGGCCTTGGGTTCCATCCTTGTTCTGGGAACCAGAATCCCACAGGCTGTGCAGCGTAGCCAAACAAAACAAAAGAAACAAACAAATGAAAAGCCCAGTGGTTCGAATGTTTGTGCTGTATTCTGCCACAGGCTGGAAAAAAAGTTTCTTATGACAGTGTCTCCCTAACTGACTATCAGAATTTCCTGGGAAGGTAATTAAATAATTAAATATACAGGGACCTCCCTGTGGCTCAGTGGTAAAGAATCTGCCTGCCAATGCAGGAGACACAGGTTTGATCCCTGGTCCTGGAGGATCCCACATACCTCGAGCAACTAAGCTCACGTGCTGTAACTACTGAAGCCCGTGTGTCTGGAGCCTGTCCACCACCGCAAGGAAACACAGGAGAAACCACCGCAAGGAAAACCCCGAGCATTGCAGCTAGAGAATAGCCCCTGCTTACTGCAACTAAAGAAGGCCTGCATGCAGTAACGAAGATCCAGCACAGCCAAAAATAAATAAATAATAAAAGAATTTTAAAAATATATGTATATAAGATCCGTCTAGTCAAGGCTATGGTTTTTCCAGTGGTCATGTATGGATGTGAGAGTTGGACTGTGAAGAAAGCTGAGCGCCGAAGAATTGATGCTTTTGAACTGTGGTGTTGGAGAAGACTCTTGAGAGTCCCTTGGACTGCAAGGAGATCCAACCAGTCCATTCTGAAGGAGATCAGCCCTTCGATTTCTTTGGAAGGAATGATGCTGAAGCTGAAACTCCAGTACTTTGGCCACCTCATGCAAAGAGTTGACTCATTGGAAAAGACTCTGATGCTGGGAGGGATTGGGGGCAGGAGGAGAAGGGGACGACGGAGGATGAGATGGCTGGATGGCATCGCTGACTCGATGGACGTGAGTTTGAGTGAACTCCGGGAGTTGGTGATGGACAGGGAGGCCTGGTGTGCTGCGATTCATGGGGTTGCAAAGAGTTGGACATGACTGAGCGACTGAACTGAACTGAACTGATATATACATATATATTCCGGAGCCCATCTCAGATCTGCTAAATAGATGTAAAAACATGCACACACACTCCCAGGTGATTTTGATAAGCAGCCAGGTTTGGGAAGCATCAACCAGTATGGTCAACCACCTGAAACTTTATTCTTGCCCTCAGCATCTCTGCTTAAACATCCATCCACACTTCAATATCTCAGATCACAAGGAGCTCACTACCTCCTGACAAAAATCAATTTTGTGTGCACAGCTCTTATGTAGGGTTGAAATCTATGTCCTTGAGGTTTCTAACCGTGGACCCTCATGCTACGCCAGGATTCTTACTCCACATGACAGCCCAGCAGACATTTGGAGCAGCAAGCAGGTCCCCTTGAAGCAGATATCCCAGACCCTTTGACTGTTCTTCAGTTGTGTTGCGTCTCCTCATCAAATGTCTCATAAGAATACATGAAAGCTTATCTGTTTGATAACTAAATTTGATGTGCTGCAAATTGTCCCTGTCTATGACACCCTTCCTCATTTCTCCCTGGAGAATTCTTGCCTGGAGAATCCCAGGGATGGGGGAACCTGGTGGGCTGCCGTCTATGGGGTTACACAGAGTCGGACACGACTGAAGCGACTTAGCAGCAGCAGCAGCATGACATCCTTCCTCATTTCTCCCAGTTTTATTTTCTGGTCTTCTCAAAAGTCATAGAACATGACAAGTCTGTATCATCACACAAATTAAAATCTATACTTAAAAACCCTAAGCTTTAAATGAATGAAGGAGGTTCCCTGAAGCTACTGTGGCTGCCTGATCCAGCAAAAAAGAGAAACAGCCAAACCACTTTTTCCCCCTCTGGCTTTTCAAATAAAGAAAGCCATTCTACTTCCGGTGTCTAACCACTGTCATGTGAGCTGAAATCTGACTTCTCCCCTGACCTCGGCCGCCTCCCCCAGTAAGTCCTCAGGCTTTCTGCACAAGCCCCCTTCACACGCCCTGCAAGGAGAGAAGAGCCACGTCCACCCCCTGCAAAACCCTCCACCCCGCAACATCCACCTGTTGCTCACCTGTTGCTCACGTCTGCCAGCAGGTGTTTGCTCTTTCTCCTGCTTTTCCTTTTGGCCCTCCGTGCCCCTTCTTCCTCCTGCCTCGAGGTGCGGTGGGAACTGTAGTTCTCTCCCCAGGTGTCAGGTTTAGTGGCTCGAGAAACCGAAAGGAAAGTGTAAACCTTCCCTCCGTCTCCCCCTCCCCCGCCATCCGGAGGAGCTGCCACTGGGTACAAAGCGTGGGGTGAGGTCCTGGCCACACCCGCCATGCTAAGTCAACTTTCCTCTGAGCGTGGAGCATCCCATGTCATCCATCACAGCCCGAACAAAAAGGACTAGCCAGCTGTATCAGCCAACACCTACTGAGCCGCCCTGTTTCTTTTTCCTGCTCGCCTTCTCTTGGGCGGCCCCAGCCCCCATTTTTCCTGGTGTCCCCTGTTTGCCTGGGGTGGGGCTGGCTAGTTGAAGGACAACAAGTTAAAGGGGACTACAGACCTGGGTTTTGAGTCATTTAATTGTTTTGTGGGCTTGAATAACCTTTGCTGAGGCGTCACTGAGCGAAAGGAGGTGATCCAAAGAGAAGACTGAAAAACTAAATTGGGAAGATCCCCTGGAGAAGGAGATGGCAACCCACTTGGAAAATCCCATGGACAGAGGAGCCAGGCTAGCTACAGTCCATAGGTCGAAAGAGTCAGACACGACTTAGCGCTATCTTTTATTTCTTTCAAAGCTGAAAAAAAAAGTTTCCTTCCCCCCTCAAAATCTACCCCAAAACAAAGGTTAATTTCTAAGAAGACCTGGCATCTGTCAGTCCCCGATGGTGGCCATGGAAGCATCGAGCTGAACTGAATTTTCCTTTTTGACTTTCCCCTCACAGAGTCTGGAACAGTCTCTGCTTCTCCTAGCCTGGGGACTAGCTCGTCTCCACTACGTAGAATGTGCCGAGTAGGCAGTTAAGCCACAAGCACCACATGCAAAACAAAACATCTGGATTGATAAAACACGAAACTGGTATAGTGTTTTCAAACTGTGGGCTGAGACTCATTATGAGTCATGAAGTCAACTTCAGTGGGTCGTAACCAGCATTTTTACAGAAGACATGAAGAAAGCAATTCAGAATGCATTCCTGTTTTCATGAACTGTTTGTGTCAGTTGCTAACAGGGAGGTGTGTGCTGGGGGTGATGTAAGATGCGCTTCTTACTGCGTGTAGAGGCCTGGCACCGAAAGAGAGGACAGTTGATGCACTACACAGCATTTCTTTAGAAAAACTGTAAATTATGATTTATCTTATCCAAAGTTCCATTTACACATCACTTGCAGGAACCTCTCTTTTTTTAAATTTAAACAAAAATTTTTGATTAGCGTATAATTGCTTTACCAACTTGTGTTAGTTTCTGCTGTACAACAACAACGTGAATCAGTTATATGTATTCTTATATCCCCAGGAGGGCTACCCAGGTAGCACAGTGGTAAAGAATCTGCCTGCCAATGCAGGAGACACAGCAGGCTCGGATTTGATCCCTGGATTGGGAAGATCCCCTGGAGGAGGAAATGGCAACACACTCCAGTATTCTTGCCTGAAAAAATCCCATGGACAGAGGAGCCTAGAAGGCTATGGTCCGTGGGGTCACAAAGAGTCAGACACGACTGAGCCAGTGAGCACACACGTATCCCCAGGAACCTCTCAGGGAGGATAAACCCAATGTTGGCAGGTAGAGCAAGAAAACAAACAACAACAAAAAACACTGCCAAATACTGCTGCTGCAGATCGTGTTTTGAAAGCCATGGTCATGTATATGGGGCTTAAAAATGAAGTATAAGTCAAGATCCATGGCAAACGTATGGGTAGGGGCAGGAAATAGAACCCATGAGACGTGTCAATGAGGTTAGGTGTACAAATGTTTTCTTCTTCTCATATTGATTACCGATAAGGGAAAACAGCAACAACCAAAACCAGCTGACTCAGACTTCCCACTTGGGAAGGTGTCTAGAAGTAGAAATCAAATGGTAAAATGCCTGGATGGTTATGAACATAAGGAGAAATGCTGCTTTTCCCTACCCCAACCCTGTTCACCAATGTTGAGTGTAAGTGCAAAGAGCTGAGCTTGGGCTATGGGGGAGATGCATTCTTGACATGTGTGGTGGTGATACAGTTTACATACTTATTTTATACACACACACATATATATGTATGCATGGTAAGTCGCTTCAGTTGTGTCCAACTCTTTTGTGATCCTTTGGAATGTAGTCCAACAGAATCCTCTGTCCATGAGGATTCTCCGGGCCAGAATACTGGTGTGGGAGACTTCCCTGGTGGTCCAGTGGTTAAGACTCCATGCTCCCAATGCAGGGGATCCAGGTTTGATCCCTGGTCAGGGAACTAGATCCCACATGCCACAACTAAGACCTGGTGCAGCCAAATAAATAAATATGTTTTAAAAAAGGGTTTCCAGATCTATTAAAAAAAAAAAAAGAATACTGGAGTGGGTTGCCGTGCCCTCTTACAGGGAACCTTCCCAACCCACGGATCAAACCCACATCTCTTGCATCTCCTGCATTGGCAGGTGGGTTCTTTACCACTAGCGCCACCTTAAGCCCCATATATGTGTATACACACACATATATTTCACAATGTATACATTTTACCATTTTAACTATTTTTAAGTGTGTTGTCCAATGGTATTAAATATAGTCACATTGTTGTGCAGCCATTACCACCATCCATCTCCAGAACGTTTTCATATCTCCAACTGAAACTATATCCGTTAAACAACTCCTTACTCCCTCCCCCCAGCCCTTGGTAACCACTATTCTACTTTCTGTCTCACTGGATGTGATTACCCTAGGTATTTCACACAAGTGGAATCACACAGTATCTGTCCTTTTGTATGTGGCTTATTTCACTTAGCATAATGTTCCCAGGGCTCATCCACGTTGTAACATGTGTCACAGTTTCTTTCGTTTTCAAGGTTGAATAATCATCCAAAATTTGTTTTTTACAGTATATGTGAAACATCTGATGGATTTATTGTTGCTCACCATGGCATCACATGGTATCATAGAGCCACACCCTCTGGGGACTGTGGAGCAAACTACCCCTAGCATTGTGTAAGTTCAGTTAAGTTCAGTTCAGTCTCTCAGTCATGTCTGACTCTTTGTGATCCCATGAATCGCAGCATGCCAGGCCTCCCTGTCCATCACCAACTCCCGGAATTCACTCAAATTCATGTCCATCGAGTTGGTGATGCCATCCAGCCATCTCATCCTCTGTTGTTCCCTTTTCCTCCTGCCCCGAGTCCCTCCCAGCATCAGAGTCTTTTCCAATGAGTCAACTCTTCGCATGAAGTGGCCAAAGTATTGTGTAAGGCAGTTACAAATGAAAAATAAGAGACAATTCTCCTTGTGGAAAATAAGGAAAGAGGACCTCCTCCTTTTTCTTTCAAAATTTCATTCTTTGTCCTTTTCAAATATACATGAAAATGAAAGTCACTCAGTCCTGTCTGACTCTTTGCAGCCCCATGGACTGTAGCTTTCCAGCCTCCTCTGTCCATGGAATTCTCCAGGCCAGACTACTGGAGTGGGTTGCTGTTCCCTTCTCCAGGGGATCTTCCCAACCCAGCGATTGAACCCAGGTCAGTCAAATGTATGTACATCTGTATAATGGCTAAACAATCTCTGCCAGCCTCACAACTCTGGAAAGTTTCCTCCAGGACCTGGCAGCCATCTTTTGAAATACAAATATCCAGGAAGATATCACCCCCAACTCCCAGTTCTTATGGGAGGAACTAAGTTCCTAAGTTTTCCATGCGAGCCTTGCTCCAGTTTGCAAAACCATATCCTGTCCTAAAGGTGCGACAAATTTGTTTCTTCTCTGGATAGACCAGTACAGATGGTCTTCCCAATGACTGTGATGAAGCTGGAAGAACCATGTGTGACATAAGGTCCTGTTGAGTCCTCTTGAAACCATGTAACTCAGATTGTGACTTGAACCCATGGTTTTTTAACTCAAAAAACTAAAATCATGGCATCCAGTCCCATCACTTCATGGAAAATAGATGGGGGGAAAGTGGAGACAGTGGAAGATTTTATTTTCTTGGGTTCCAAAATCACTGTGGATGGTGACTGCAGTCATGAAGCTAAAAGATGCTTGCTCCCTGAAAGAAAAGTTATGACAAGCCTAAACAGTGTATTAAAAAGCAGAGACATCACTTTGCTGACAAAGGTCCGTCTAGTCAAAGTTATGGTTTTTCTAGAAGTCATGTATGAATGTAAGAGTTAGACCATAAAGAAGGCTGAATGATGAAGAATCGATGCTTTTGAATTGTGAGTCCCTTGGACAGCAAGCAGTCATGTACGGATGTGAGAGTTGGACCATGAATAAAGCTGAGCACTGAAGAATTGATTCTTTTGAACTGTGGTGTTGGAGAAGACTCTTGAGAGTCTCTTGGACTGCAAGGAGATCAAACCAGGAAATCAACCTGACTATTCATTGGAAGGACTGATGCAGGAGCTGAAGCTCCAATACTTTAGCCAACTGATGTGAAGAACTGACTCACTGGAAAAGACCCTGATGCTGGGAAAGATTGAAGGCAGGAGGCGAAGGGGACGACAGAGGATGAGATGGTTGGATGGCATCACCGACTGGATGGACATGAGTTTGAGTAAGCTCCAGGAGTTGGTGATGGACAGGAAAACCTGGCATGCTGCAGTCCATGGGCTCGCAAAAAGGTGGACACGACTGAGTGACTGACTGAACTGGAGAGCAAGGAGATCAAGCCAGTCAATCCTAAAGGAAATCAACCCTGAATATTCACTGGAAGGACTGATGCTGAAGCTGAAGCGCCATTACTTTGGCCACCTGATGTGAAGAGCCGACTCATTGGGAAAGTCGCTGATGCTGGGAAAGTTGAGGGAAGGAGGCTGACAGAAAATGAGATGGTTGAATGGCTTTACTGACTCTGGACATGAGTTAACCGTGGCATGTTGCAGTTTATGGGGTTGCGAAGAGTCGGACATGACAGCAACTGAGCAACAGCAGCAACAACAACACATGCCTGGTCTCAGGACTTAATAAAGGTCAGGTTCTTGATGTCTCATTGCAGAAAGAATTTAGTGAGAGACAAAGTAATAGGTAAGGAGAGGATTTATTTAGACAGAAACACTCCACAGAGTGTGGGCCATTTTAGAAGGTGAGAGGCCCTGAAATATTGTGTGGTTAGTTTTTAACGGGCTGAGTAATTTCAAAGGATAATGAGTGGGAGGATTATTCCAGCTGCTTCAGGGGAATGGGCAGGGATATCCATGAATTGGACTACTACTCACCTTTTGGTCTCTAAGGTTGAACTTAGAACTGTCGTGGTGACTGTGCGTGTCATCATTTAGTGTGCTGATGTGTTACTGAGGCTCAAAGTCTGTTGCTGTAGTTTAGTCACTAAGTTGTGTCCATGTCTGCCTTTTTGCAGCCTCATGGATTTCAGTTTGCCAGGCTCCCTGTCCTTCACGGTCTCCTGGAGTTTGCTCAAACTCAGGGCGCCTGTGTGTGTGTGTATGTGTGTGAGTCTGTCATTTAGCATGCTGATGTGTTACAATGAGCATATACTGAGGCACAAGGTCTAATGGAAGCCAACTCCTCTGCTATCTTGAACCTATTTGGTTCTAATCAGTTCATGTCATGTCCTTGGGCTATGTCACTCTTTTGAAGGATGTGCCCTACCCCCTTCCCTCCTGTTTCACTCTCACTTGAGGACTAGTACGGTGAGGGTAGAGTCTGCTTGGCTATGTAAAGGAAGGTTCCTTTCTGCCTTTGCAACCTCTTAGCATCGCAGAAGTCACATCTGTGCATCACAGTCTGATTCAAAGCTTATTCAATAATAAAATTTTTCTTAATCTGCTCTTTGTGGAATGGTTTTCTGAGTTGGAAGACTTGGGGGAAAAAAAAATTCCCTCACTGTTGAAAGAGAGCCCAGGAGGGCAGAACACCCTTTTTTGATGTTGTGTGTTGTAAGGCCTTTAATTTTTGCTTAAGTCTCAGTCCTGACTATTCATTGGAAGGACTGATGCTGGAGCTGAAGCTCCAATACTTTGGCCACCTGATGTGAAGAACTGACTCATTGAAAAAAAACCCTGATGCTGGGAAACACTGAAGGTGGGAGAAGGGGACGACAGAGGATGAGGTGGTTGGATGGCTTCACCGACTCGATGGACATGCGTTTGCGTAAGCTCCAGGAGGTGGTGATGGACAGGGAGGCCTGGCGTGCTGCAGTCCATGGGGTTGCAAAGCTTCGGACAGGACTGAGCGACTGAACTGACTGCCAGGATCTTAACATTTTCATTTATTGTTTGAGTGACTGGGGATGCAATGTACAACAGTGAATGATACCAACAGACTATTAGCCCTGTCTTTATCAGCAACTGCATTTAAAAAATATTTAAAAAATCTAAATCTTATGCTCTCATGGCAGGTCAGTGGCACAGAGTGTGAGTCTCAAAACAAAACACAGAATAAAGTTTTTTTTGAAAAAAGATGATCTATATATTATTTCTTCGCAGATTGTAACTTCTCTCTCCGTCCCTGCCTCTTTTTCTGAGAGTCCTGGCCGATGACCGTCCGTCCGCCCCCACTCAGACCCGCCCGGTTCACCCAGGCCTTGCATGGCGGCCGGAAGTTAACTTTCTCCGCTCCTCTCTCTGTTCCCTCCCCTGCGGCCCGCAGGTAAAGAGGCGCGGTCGGACTACAACTCCCAGCATGCCGCGGGCACCCGCGCGTCACGTGAGCGCCCGGAAACCCTGGCCGCCGCGGCCCGGGTGAGGTGGCGGCGGGAGTGGCGGGGTTGCGGGCGAGGTTGAGCAAGCGGAGCGAGCAGAGCGGCCAGCTGGGAACGTGACGACTACTGCGGGTCTCGGGCGAGCGGCGGTGCGTAGGGCCCACGTCCAGAAAGGCGGGAACCTGGCGTGGGGCAGGGGTGGGGGCGCCGCAGGCG
>NW_011494924.1:4323760-4346970 GCF_000754665.1 Bison bison bison | reverse complement strand
GCCGGTGGGTGTGGCGCGGCAGGCCAGGCCGGCCGCCGCTCGTTCCCTCCACGCTGGGCCTGGGTTCTCGGCGCCCAGGTGCTCCGGAACCTGGCGAGGCCGGCAGGGACCGCAGCGGAGCGGGGCGGGAGGATTGGAGGGCCTCCGGGGAGAGCCTGGCCCGCAGCCTTCGCAGCGGCGCTTGTGCAAGTAAAGGGCTCCTCGTCTAGACCAGCTGAAAGGATCGCTCACAGGTAGGGCGAGGAGGCTTTTGGAAAGGATGTATGGAGGCCAGAGAAGGAGCAGAGTCTTAGCGGAATAACTGGGTTTTGCTTTTTGGCAACAACCGTGGTCTCAGTCAGGAATTTGATCTGGTTGCTTTTTCGTCATTAACTCTATATTCTTCTTTGCCGAATGTGGTCTGTTTAGTCTCACTTTTGACGGGATTTTGGGAATGTGACTGCAGAGCTTTTGGTGTTTCCAGAAATTAGGCGATCGCCTGATAATTTACAGAAATGATTATAGGGAGTTCGTGGGGTTAGCAAAGTCTAACTCTTAATGGCCACAAGCGGAGGAGCAACTAAGCCCATGTGCCACAACTACTGAAGCCCAAGCGCCTAGAGCCTGTGTTTGGCAAAAAGTGAAGCCATTACAAGGAGAAGCTTGTGCACCGCAACTAGAGTGGCCCGTCCCCGCTCCCCGTCCCCCATCACGGCAGCTAGAGAAAGCCTGCACGCAGTAAGGAGACCCAGAGCAATCAAAAATAATAATAATAGAAAAAGATTAAGAGAAAGCTGTCATCTGGACTTCAGATGGCCCCCACACACAGCATGAAAGTTCCAGCTAGAACAGCTTTCTTCAGTGTTTTGATGCCTGAATTATTATTTTTTTTTCCTTTGTTGAATGTTTGCTGTATGGCAGGCGCTATACTTAGAACTCTTTTTAAATGATCTCATGTAAATCCTTCAGTGAGGAAATTGAGACGCAAAGAAGTGAAGTCGAGGGTCTTGGATTCTAGCAGGAACTTTCTTGCTGTTGTGTGGGCCATGTGTGACTTCAGATGACTGTCTTCTCTGAATCTTTTTTTATTATTAATTAATTTATTATTTTTGATTGTGCGGGGTCTTCCTTGCTGCCTGCAGGCTTTCTCTAGTTGCAGTGATCAGGGGCCACTCTCTAGTTGGGGTGCACAGGCTTCTCCTTGTAATGGCTTCACTTTTTGCCAAGCACGGGCTCTAGGCGCTTGGGCTTCAGTAGCTGTGACACATGGGCTTAGTTACTCCTCTGCATATGGAATCTTCCTGGACTAGGGATCAAACCCATGTTCCCTGCATTGTCAGGTGGATTCTTATCCACTGCTCTACCAGGAAAGTCCTGTTCATCTTTGATTTCAGTCTCTGCATCAGAAAATAACCCCAAAAGGGTACTTTTAGAAGCTCAAAATCAGTGTGGTGAATTGTTGCTGACTAGCAGTGTGCATCGGAGAAGGCAATGGCACCCCACTCCAGTACTCTTGCCTGGAAAATCCCATGGACGGAGGAGCCTGGTAGGCTGCAGTCCATGGGGTCACTAAGAGTCAGACACGACTGAGCGACTTCCCTTTCACTTTTCACTTTCATGCATTGGAGAAGGAAATGGCAACCCACCCAGTGTTCTTGCCTGGAGAATCCCAGGGACGGTGGAGCCTGGTGGGCTGCTGTCTATGGGGTCGCACAGAGTCGGACACGACAAGCGACTTAGCAGCAGCAGCAGCAGCAGCAGCAGTGTGTATTAGTCATTGTGTCAGGTTCTGATTTGTCTTGTTCATCAGTGATAAGGAAATGTCACAGCAGTGATCTTTAACTTGACTGTAAGTCCTTTGTCTCGGAGAGGAAAAGATTTCTATCTTGAAAACTATTGTTTTTGGAATATGTTCAGAATAGGTAGGAAGAATGTGGTTTGGGGAATGCTGGAATGAGCTGAGAGAATTTTCTAGAAAAGTGACAAGTATTTTACATCTGTGAGTGAGTGAAAGTTGCTCAGTCGTGTTCGACTCCTTGCGACCCAGTAGACTATACAGTCCATGGAATTCTCCAGGCCAGAATACTGGAGTGAGTAGCCTTTCCCTTCTCCAGGGGGTCTTCCCAACCCAGGGATTGAACCCAGGTCTCCCATGTTGCAGGCAGATTCTTTACCAGCTGAGCCACAAGGGAAGCCCAAGAATACTGGAGTGGGTAGCCTATTCCTCCTTCTTTTTTTTTTTTCCCTCATTGCATTCATGCGCAATTTTAATTCAATTCTTGGAACACCCAAGTAGGTGAGTCAGTGACAATGTTTAACAGCGGATCTTCCCTACTCAGGAATCGAACCGGGGTCTCCTGCATTGCAGGCGGATTCTTTACCAACTACATCTGTGGTAAGGAACAATTTGAGAAGAGAGAAAAATTACAGGAAGGCGTGTGTGTGTGCGCGTGCTAGATGTAAAATAGTGAAACCTTACAGGAGGCTGTTGCATTAGACTTGATGGAAGAGGTGGGTGGTTGATTTTGGTAGCGGCGTGGGGATGGATAGAAGAGGATGGATTGGGGATGAACTTTGGAGGTGAAAAGGATGGATTTAGCAATGGGTAGGATGCAGAAGCTGAGAGGTAGGGAGAAATGAGGGCTCTGTGCTCGTTGCCTTGGTGGTACCATCTTCTGAGGACAGGTGAGGGACAGGTTTAGAGGGAGACAGTGAAAAATTGTGTTGTAGCTCCAAGGATGGCCAGGTGGTCAGTTGGCTGTCGTGTTGGAGCCCTGCAGGGTCTGGGTTAGAGCTGGTGCTCTGGGAGTCCTTGGTAGAAAGCCGTGGTACCAGATGACGGGGAGACAGAGGTTGGAAGTTAAGAGAGAGCCGTGTAAATGGTTATCTTACAGGCTGAGAAAGCAGGTCATTAGGGAAGTGAAGACTTGCTGGGCAGTGTTGCATGCCCTTTGAGGTTTGTGGTTTTGAATCTAAAAAGCAAAACCAGCCTGCTCGTGTGATTTTTCTTTGGCAAAACTCCACCACTTAGGCGCAGAGGAGGAGGCCAGAGGCAAGCAAGGAAAAAAGGCTCATAAGGCAGATAAGCCTAAGATTCTAAGTTGGGAAAGAAGAGGAGGAGGGTCATGGATGAAAACACAGGGAGGTGACCGAGTTGGGAGCTTGCCGAGGTAAAATGACTGTTCGAGTGGAGAGTTTGAAGTAAGCAGTTTTCTGGAAGGAAGGAAAGTTGGATGTTTGAAATCCAGTTTGGGAGGTGAAAAGGCAGACATGGCTCAGACGGTAAAGAATCTGCCTGCACTGTGGGAGACCCAGGTTCGATCCCTGGGTCCGGAAGATCCTCTGGAGAAGGAAATGGCAACCCACTCCAGGATTCTTGCCTGGAGAATACTGGATGCACTCAGTGCTGACTGGTTGATGCACTTACTGTTTCCTGGAAACTGGCTGGGTTTTGACCACGGAGTGGGTTTTTCTTGTGCAATAGATGAAAAGGTTGGTGGGGAAGAAGCCAGGGGACTGGGGGGTTATCCCCTTGGGTGTTGACAAGAGACAGAACGGGGGACGGTGAGAGAGCAGGGGACAAGAGCTGGGAGGGGCAGTGGGCAGCAAGGCCCAGGAGCTTCAGAGAAGCTGGGCTTTCGCCAGGAGGAAAAGAGGTTGTGAGAAGTAAGACTGCTTCTCCCTGAAAGCCCCCGGGGGAAGTGGTGTTATCTAGGGGCAAGCAGGAGTCCACCAGGGTAAGTAAGAAAGGCAGGAACTTGCAAAACAGGGTCCTGATATACAGAACTTGATTAACCACTTCTGTCCATTTCCAGAGAGCATTTCCTTCCTGCAGCGGGTGGGGTGGCTGGGCGAGGTTGGGTCTGATGAGATGGAGGTGACAAGTAATCACCTTTTTTGCCTTTTTTTTCTGCCTTTCCTCTTTGCAGTCTGTTTCCCCCCAAGAAAACTTTAATCTTAGTATATTTGAGTTGGAATGGATTCTAAATATGTGTGGAACGTGAAATTTGTGGAATGTCTTATATTCCAAGGCAGTGTTTATAAGGGGGAGATTGCCAGCTCTGCCTGGACATGTCACAGGTGAAGCCATCTTTCATTCAGCCTGGATCACACGATACAGAGTATTCCATCCTGGGAAGCACCTTGTGTGGAAGATCCTGTGGGTCTCCAGAAAGCTTCCTGACAAATCAGATGAGTTAGTGATCTCGATCTTGCCTTGAGAAGTATTATAGAACAGGGCTTGATGGTTCTTTCTGATGGCAAGGACCTAACCTCTTATATGTTTAATTTTTTTAAAGATCATTCTTATTCTCCCATGACATTTGTATATTCAGTATTCATGGATTAAGAAAATACTAAATGACCAGCTTCTATTAATTTAGAAACACTTAAAATGAATTTTGGTTTTATTGATTATAACAACACTTACATACACTTGAAAAATGTTAGATTTGTTCAATCTATACTAAGAGCCAGAAAGAAAATGGTGTAAAAATAGAATGTGCTTGATGGACTCAGACTTGGTAAAAACTCTGTGCTTCCCAAGGGCCCCAGAGCTCACAGATGATCAGAAATCACTTCTGTGATGTAGGGCATATAAGTACAAGGTATTATTAATGATTATAATTACCTGGGACCAGGTGTTATAATAATATTCATTTAAAATGGCTTTCTGCCAACATCAGGTGAATGTTTAAAACTCTTTCCCATTGTAATTATGAAGCATTTTCTCTCCCGTCTCTGTAGCTAAGGAAAAAGTGGTTTGTTTAGGAACTAAATCTAGGTAGTCTCAAACATCTTAGTAGTCATTTAAAACCACTGGGCTTCCCAGGTGGCTCAGTACGGAAAGAATCCGCCTGCAATGCAGGAGCCTGCTTGCAATGCAGGAGACCTGGGTTTGATCCCTGGGTTGCAAAGATCCCTTGGAGGAGGAAATGGCAGCCCACACCAGGATTCTTTCCAGATGGTAGTCATTTAAAACCATTATTGTTGCTTACAGCCCTGAAATCCTCAACCATTATTGCTGAAGCAACGTAATCAAGGTCTGTTGGAGCATATATTTTTGGAATTATTATCTTGCCTGGTTAATTATAGAATTTTGTAACCCACGCCCTTTTCTGAAGTATTCAGTCCAGCGTTTTGAGTTGTGAATGTGTTCAGTTCAAAGAACTAGGATTTGTAAAGAATAGTTAAAGCTTGGAGTTCACTTGGGCATCACATTTAATTTGGGGGATGGAGGTAAATTTAGCAGTAACACTAGTAGCTCTTGGGTTTGTCACTTCCTGGAATTATAGACAGAAAGTTCACTTACATTTTTGTGAGTGGAAATTTATAGGCTTACTCGGCTCATAATTTTGTTAACATTTTTCAAGGAGAATGAGTATATGAAATTAGCCACATCTTCCTGTTACGGGATTAACCGTGGGCAAATCAGTGACCGAAATAATTATCTTAATACCTTGCATATGTTGTTTATTGTGGTCTCATAACTCTCAGAAGAGAAAGGCCATTTTTACAAATGACGTATCTGTGAATCAGAGAGACTGACTAGTCCCAAGGCTCACAGCCAGTTGGTGAATCAGCTCTCGTGTTTATATAATTTTAACCACCTCAGCTTTGTACTTTTTAATTGCAAAGTTTCAAGAATGGCCTTTCAACTGGGTCTCTTCAACATTTAAGGTTTTCAGTTCACCTGCCAAGCGGTAGTATAAATTATAATAGAGAACAGGATTATAAATAGCAGGTACAGGCAACACAGCCTTGGGCAAAGTCCTGTGATAAATTGACTTTAGTGTTGGGAGCTCTTGAGTTTATCTCCTACCTTGACTGTTTATAATACAAGATATTTATATGTTTCAAACACAAGATATTTTGTTAATTTTATTTTTTCCTACTGTGCAGATAAGGCATAGAACTTTTCCAACCCTGTGGATGTTTTCCACAGTAAGATACATGTTTATGGTAGAACTTTTAGGGAAGTATATAGAAAACTAAAACTACCCATATTCCTGCTACCCAGAAAGAGCTATATATTCCTTATTTACTTGTAAATATTGTGTAAACCTAGAGTTCGATTCGGAGAAGGCAATGGCACCCCACTCCAGTACTCTTGCCTGGAAAATCCCATGGACAGAGGACCCTGGTAGGCTGCAGTCCGTGGGGTCGTGAAGAGTTGGACCCGACTGGGCGACTTCCCTTTCACTTTTCACTTTCATGCATTGGAGAAGGAAATGGCAACCCACTCTGGTGTTCTTGCCTGGAGAATCCCAGGGACGGGGGAGCTTGGTGGGCTGCCGTCTGTGGGGTCGCACAGAGTTGGACATGAATGAAGCGACTTAGCAGTAGCAGCGGCAGAGTTCGGTTAATTACATTTATATGTCATATGCTGCTTTTTTTCACCTGAAATTTTCTCATGTTATGAAGAAGTCTTAATTGCCTTCCAGTGCAGGGGATGTAGGTTCGATCCTTGGTTGGGAAACTGAGAACCTACGTGCCTTGGAGCAACTCAGCCCACTGGCCCCAACTAGAGAAAGCTTGCGTGTCACAGTGAAGACCCAGCATGGCCAAAAAAAAAAAAAAAGCTTAATCATCATGTCAAATGATAAAATGATAAAATATTCACCCAGATTAATTCAGCCTCTGTAATTTGTTTAATTGTTCCCATCTTACTACATGCTTAGGTTGTTTCTGCAGACTCACACCTGGAGACATTAAGTTTAGATGCTTGCTTTATGCTTTATTATTGTTGGATGTCAGAGCATGGATGAGACTTCTGAGAGGGCAGAGGAGAGGTGAGAGGAAGTAGTGGAATGAGATGGCAGAGTGGCCCTGTTTCTTTCCCCTGTTCCTTTGTGACTGACACAGATTTCGTTTCTTCACATAACAAGAAATGACTTTTTGTGAAAACTTCCTTTTGTATAGAGTTGAATGTATCTTGTATTTCTCTAGGAATGGATCCCTGAAAGTTGAATTCTTTTTTTTTTTTTTTGTCAACGGCTCTTGATGAACACGGCCAGATCATCTTCCTGTAAAATGTGTTGATTTTCATTTCTGTCAGCAGTGTATGAGAGTTTAGGATCTTTAGATCTTGAGCTACATTGAACAGTCTTTTTAACTGTACAGACTTTTTTTTTATTACCATAATCGGCATTTCTTATGTTCTAATGAGATTAGAACTTTTGTTTGATAAGTTTAATAGCTGTTTGATTTCTTCTGAGTTGTCTATTCATTTCCTTTGCTCATTTTCGGGTCTGAGTTAGTGATTTTCCTGTCAGTCTGTGTGAGAGTTCATTCTGTTAGGACGTAATCTTTTGTCCAGGATTTCTTTTTAAAAGACTGGCTAATAGCTATAAAACATAATCATCAATCTGGTTTTCTGGTGTCAACTAATCCATGTGATTTTTTTTTCCCCCCAAGGCCTGATTATATAGTGTTAAGTCTAAATAATTCCGTTTTTGGATATATGCCTATTACGAGTAATGTTAATTATGTGTTTTGTCTTTCCAGAAAGAAGAAATGATGTAAACCATTCACTCCCCAGACTTTCAGGTCACGGTGGGAAGGAAGGTCAGGAGGAACATGGCCTGGCCACATATTTTTCAAAGAGGAGCTCTGCTTTCCCGGTTCAGCCATCATCACATGGTCGTGTTCCTGCTCACCTTCTTCAGGTAAGTGGACCTCTGAAGCTCTGCTCTTGTCGTTGTTCTTGTTTTCCTTTTGAAGGAGCTGTTTATTGCCTGGCAAGATTGGCCTGACTAATGGTCTGCTGTTCTTTGTGAGCTCTAGTATTGTGGTTCTCCATTCTCGCCTGTATTTGGCAATGTTTGAAGACATTTTTAGTTGTCACGCTGGGGGAATGGGTGCTGCTTGTATCTAGTAGGTAGAGACCAGGGATGCTCCTAAACATCTTACTGTGCCTGGGACAGCCCCCCACGGTAGAGAACTTGGGGAGCCCAAAATGTCAGTACGGCTTCCCTGGTGGCTCAGACGGTGAAGAATCTGTGTGCGATGCAGGAGCTGCAGGTTTGATCCCTGGGTTGGGAAGATCCCCTGGAGAAGTGAATGGCTACCCACTCCAGTATTCTTTCCTGGAGAATCCCATGGACAGAGGAGCTTGGCAGGCTACAATCCATGGGGTCGCAAAGAGTCGGACATAAGTGAGCAACTAACACAAAATGTCAGTACGGCTATGATTGAAAAGCCTTGATCTGATATAAAGTCCTTTAATTGTTAAAACCAGGAGCTTGAAAGCAAAGGCTGTGCATTTCCAGGGAGTACTGTGTACCTCATTGAGCAGCAGAGATGGGCGGAGACCTCTGTGAAGAACTTTGGTTACTCTTCTGAGAGCCTGACCAGTCAGCATGACTGAAGAATCGACCGTGTCTGACTCAAGGGCCCTTGGTAGCTCTCGGTAGTGGTCTGTTGATGACGTCAGTCTGTTGATGACTTTCTGGTGTTCAGGGCACAGTATTCACAAATTCTGTGACTCAGTGTTTTGATTATTTCTTCTGAATAGATTTTATTTATTATTAATGTTTATTGAAGGCACCACAAATGATAATTTTTTTTCAAGGCAGAAACTAGGAAAATGGTTTTCTAATTATATAAGAGTTAGTAGGTAATTTTAGATACTTGCTTTACAGGAAATCCACTTGTGAGGGGTTGAGGAAAAGACAGGCCTCAAGGAAAAAGCTACTGAATGGCTAGTGTAGGGAGTGGCCGCCAGAGGTTGCTAAAGACTTGACCTTATGGAACTGCAACCATGATTTTAAGGGGTTGGAATCCATCACATCTCCATCTTGTAGGTCCAGGGACCTGTTACAAGTGAACATGGGGGTTTATATGGAAGAAGACAAGTTAATTGCTTCTTTGCTTAGCGGAGGCTGTTTCAATGGATAGTTCTTATAAAGCAGTACTCTTTGTTTTTTAAAAGAAGAATTCTAAAATTGGATAAAACTTTGCAATACATCTGTGATTTTATTGAATGTGTTTTCTTTTTTATGGATTCAGCTATATTTCCTCTTTTTTTTGTAGTTACTCGTTGCTCCATGCGTCAAGAAAAACATTTAGCAATGTCAAAGTCAGTATCTCTAAACAGTGGACCCCAAGTGCTTTTAACAAGTCAACTGAATTACTGCCTATGGAGGTAAGCAGAAGAAAGAGCTGGGATGAATTTAAGAAGGGAACCTTGCCCACCCATAAATTAAGTTCTGTTTTATTTCATTCATCCTTTGGATGACTTACTCTTTCCTGTGGTATAAAATCCAAACTGTTCTGCCTGCTTTCTTAGCTTGCTCTGATTTAGGTCTGTTTTACCATTTCAACCAACTTATTTCTCACTGTTTTGAAATCACACAATTTTGTTTTTCTTATTGTTTAGTGGCTAAGTCATGCGTGACTCTTTGTGACCCCATAGACTGCAGCAAACCAGGCTCCTCTGTTCTCCACTGTCTCTTGGAGTTTTTGCTCAAATTCATGTCCATTGAGTCAGTGATGCCATCTAACCATCTCATCCTCCTCCACCCCCTTCTTTTGCCTTTGGTCTTTCCCAGCATCAGGGTCTTTTCCATGAGTCGGTTCTTTGCATCAGGTGGCCAGTGTTGGAGCTTCAGCTTCAGCGTAAGTCCTTCCAATGAATATTCAGGGTTGATTTCCTTTAGGATTGACTGGTTTGATCTCCTTGCTGTCCAAGGGACTCTCAGGAATCTTCTCCAGCACCACAATTCAAAAGCATCAATTCTTTGGTGCTTAGCCTTCTTTATGGTCCAACTCTCACATCTGTTCATGACTACTGGAAAAACCATAGCTTTAACTCTACAGACCTTTGTTGGCAAAGTGATGTCTCTGCTTTTTAATACACTGTCTAGGTTTGTCATAGCTTTCTTTCCAAGGAGCAAGCATCATGGCTGCAGTCACCATCCTAGTGATTTTGGAGCCTAAGAAAATAAAATCTATCACTACTTCCAATTGAAGTGAAGTGAAGTGAAGGTCGCTCAGTCATGTCCGACTCTGCGACCCCATGGACTATACAGTCCATGGAATTCTCCAGGCCACAATACTGGTGTGGGTAGCCTTTCCCTTCTCCAGGGGATCTTCCTGACCCAGGGATTGAACCCAGGTCTCCCACGTTGCAGGCAGATTCTTTACCAGCTGAGCCACAAGGGAAACCCAAGAATACTGGAGCGGGTAACCTATCCCTTTTCCAGGGGATCTTCCCCACCCAGGGATCGAACCCGGGTCTCCTGCGTTGCAGGCGGATTCTTTACCAAGTGAGCTATCAGGGAAGACCACTTTCTCCCCTTCTATTTGCCATCAAGTAATGGGACTGGATGCTAAGATATTAGTTTTTTGAATGTTGAATTTTAAGCCAGCTTTTTCACTCTCCTCTTTCACCCACATCAAGCAGCTCTTTAGCTCCTCTTCACTTTCTTCCATTAGAGTGGTATCATCTGCTTATCTGAGGTTGTTGATATTGTTCCTGGCAATTTTGATTACAGCTTGTGATTCATCCAACTCAGCATTGCGCATGATGTATTCTGCATGTAAGTTAAATAAGCAGAGTGACAGTATACAGCCTTGACATACCCTTTCCCCATTTTGAACCAGTCCATTGTTCTATGTCCAGTTCTAACTGTTGCTTCTTGACCTGCATACAGGTTTCTCAGGAGGCAAGTGAGGTGGTTTGGTATTCTTGTCTCTTTAAGAATTTTCCACAGTTTGTTGTGATCCACACAATCAAAGGCTTTAGCGTAGTCAGTGAAGCAGTAGTAGATGTTTTTCTTGGAATTCCCTTGCTTTCTCCATGATCTAGCTGCTGCTGCTGCTGCTAAGTCGCTTCAGTCGTGTCCGACTCTGTGCCACCCCATAGACCGAAGCCCACCAGGCTCCCCCATCCCTGGGATTCTCCAGGCAAGAACACTGGAGTGGGTTGCCATTTCCTTCTCCAGTGCATGAAGGTGAAAAGTGAAAGTGAAGTCACTCAGTCATGTCCGACTCTTCGAGACCCAATGGACTGCAGCCCACCAGGCTCCTCTGTCCATGGGATTTTCCAGGCAAGAGTACTGGAGTGGTGCCATTGCTTTCTCCTCCATGATCTAGCAAATGTTGGCAATTGGATCTGTGGTTTCTCTGCCCTTTCTAAATCAGTTTGTACATCTAGAAGTTCTCAGTTTAGGTACTGCTGAAACCTAGCGTGAAGGATTTTTGAGCATAACCTTGCTTACATGTGAAATGAGTACAGTTGTGCAGTGGTTTGAACATTCTTTGACATTACCTTTCTTTGGGATTGGAATTAAAACTGACCTTACCAGTTCTATGGCCACTGCTGAGCTTTCCAAATTTGCTGGCATATTGAGTGCAGCACTTTAACAGCATCATCTTTTAGGATTTGAAATAGTTCAGCTGTAATTCCATCATCTCCACTAGCTTTGTTCATAGTGATGCTTCCTAAGGCCCACTTGACTTCGCATTCCAGGAGGTCTGGCTCTAGGTGACTGACCACACAGTCATGGTTATCTGGGTCATGAAGAGCTTTCTTGTATAGTTGTTCTATGTATTCTTGATTCTATTAGGTCCTTACTGTTTCTGTCCTTTCTCACACCCATCCTTGCATGAAATGCTCCCTTAATATCTCCAATTTTCTTGAAGAGATCTCTGGTCTTTCCCATTTTATTGTTTTCCTCTGTTTCTTTGTGTTGTTCATTGAATAAGGCTTTCTTATCTCTGCTTGCTATTCTCTGGAACTCTGCATTCAGTTGGGTATATCTTTGCCTTTCTCCCTTGCTTTTCACTTCTCTTCTTTCCTCAGCTGTTTGTAAAGCCTCAGATAACCATTTGCCGACTTCCATTTCTTTTTCTTTGGGATGGCTTTGGTCACTGCCTCCTGTACAGTGTTATGAACCTCTGTCCATAGTTCTTCAGGTACTCTGTCTACCAGACCTAATCCCTTGAATTTGTTCATCACCTCCACTGTGTAATCAATCATATGAGATTTGATTTAGGTCATACCTGAATGCATAGTGGTTTTCCTTACTTTCTTTAATTTAAGCCTGAATTTTGCAATAAGGAACTCTAGTTCTGAGCCACAGTCAGCTCCAGGTGTTGTTTCTGCCGACCATATAGAACTTCTTCTTAGGCTGCAAAGAATGTAGTCAATCTGATTTTGATATTGACCGTGCATTTGGTGATGTCTACGTGTGGAGTTGTCTCTAAGGTTGTTGTGAAAGGGTGTTTGCTGTGATTGTTGTGTTCTCTTGACAAAACTCTGTTAGCCTTTGCCTGCTTCATTTTTGTACTCCAAGGCCAAAGTTACCTGTTATTCCGGATGTCTCTTGATTTCCTACTTTTGCATTCCAATCTGCTGTGATGAAAAGGACATCTTTTTTTTGGTGTTAGTTCTAGAAAGTATTGTAGGTCTTCACAGAACCGGTTAACTTTAGCTTCTTCGGCATCAGTGGTTGGGACATAGACTTGGATTACTGTGATGTTGAATGGTTTGCTTTGGAAAATGAACCGAGATCATTGTGTCATTGTTGAGGTTGCGCCCAAGTACTGAGTTTTGAAGTCTTTTATTGACTATGACTTTTGAAAGGCAAGCTTTTAAGACTAGATGGCTAGATTTCTTGACTGGGGCTTGACCAGTGCTGTGTGCATAGTGAGTACGTTTGATCATTCACTGACGTGTCATTAACCCTAAAGATGAAATGGCTAAGAGAGGTCATGTGCTCTAAACTCTCAGCCAGCATAAAATTCTTTCTTAACCGTCATTGAAAGGTGACCACCCAACTTCTGCTTTAGTTCTTCAGGGTGAAGAAACGCCTTGTTTTCTCAGGTGGACAATTACATTTTTATTTAACTCTCATTATTCACAAGTTCTTTCTTATGCTAAAGAGAGAGTGTTCTCTTTAATTTTGATCTTAGATTTTATCCTGAGCCTTGTGTACTAAGTTGATTCTTGCTGCCTCTCAAATATTTGTGGAAAATCCGTCTCCCTAAATTTGTCCTGTTTAGGGAGAACATCTGTGCTTCTTCTTCAGCTATAGTTTTGTGATGCCAAGCTCTAAATGTGCTATTTTAGATACAGGCTGATCAGTGTATAGAATAACAGGATTGATTTAGGCACTACAGTTTTGGTTATACTGCCTTTGTTTTTAAAGTCATTGATTGGGGATCCTCAAGACCACCCTCAGATTTGGTGATTCACTAGAGGGACTCACAGGACTCAGCAAATGACTCAAAACTATGGTTGATTACAGTGAAAGGGTACAGAGCAAAGTCAGCACAGGGAAAACGCATAGGGTCAGGTCTAGAGGAAAGAAGGCAAAACCTTCAAGAGCCCCTCGTGTGTGTGTGCGCACGTGCGCTCAGTCGCTCAGTCATGTCTGACTGTCTGCACCATAGATGTGCTTAATTCTTCCAGCAACAAGTCCTGACACCCCGGTGAGGTATTGTCTACCAGGGAGTCCTGTTGGAGACTTGGTGGCAGGATTTTTATTGGGGCTTGTCATACTGGCATCCTCTGCCTGGCATGTATGAAAATTCCACATTCCCATAAGAAAAGCAAGTGTTCAGCACAAACCATATTATTGGGGCAGGCAGTGCAGCCACAGGGAGCCACTCTTAGCAGGGAATGATGGAAACCTTCCCAAGTCCCAAGGTTCCAGGGGCCAACCTTGCCAGATAGACCTGTTTAAGGATACGAATCAGGTATGCTATGTAACTCTTTCCTGCCAGTAACCAGGTCATGTTGTTAGTGTATGTTGAACTTGCATTAACTTTCCTGCTAAGATATTTATTTACTTACTTATTCTAATTGCTGCTTATTAAAATAGGTTTCATGGGAAACGACCCTGATGCTGGGAAAGATTTCAGGCAGGAGGAGAAGAGGGTGGCAGAGGATGAGATGGTTGGATGGCATCACCAACTCAATGGACATGTTTGAGGAAACTCCTGGTGATAGTGAAGGACAGGGAAGCCTGATGTGCTGCAGTCCACCGAGTCGCAAAGTGTTAGATATGACTTAGCGACTGAACAGCAACAACAAATTTTGATTTGTTCAAACTCTGGATTCAGGAGTTCAGATGGATTGGTTATGTAGAAGTCAGGTTCTGACTTATCTAGGATCTTTGTATTTCCGTACCTGCCCTGGTGGAGAGCAGTGCCAGCTTTCCATTTCCTTTTAGACTTAAACATCCAGGTTTTTTCTTTCCTGAAGGCTGCTACTGGGAGCAGAGTGGCTAGGCAGTATTTACTTTCACTCCTCCTGTGTTTCTGTGTCTATAACTGTCTTAACTCTAGCTTCCCTCCAAGCCTGCCTTTCTCGTCCAAAATGGAAAGATCCTTAGAACCAGAAGTATGTGTAAAATCTAAAAAATGTTTTGTTTATATATATTATTCAATGTTTCTTAAGTACACTAAATAGCATCTTCATAAAGTACTTATTATAGCTGTCATGTTTATGTAGAGCTATCTTAGGTGCTTTACAAAAGATGTTAAGCAGACACAGTCTCTGTACCTTGAGACTTTATAATGGATCCCACTGACATGGGCAAACGTTGGAAATAGTAAGAGAACATAATATAAAATCTATGTTTATAGATAATGGAGAGGAAATGGTTGAATCTAATATTTGAGGACAACTTGACTGAAACTTATAAACAGTTTTTTTTAATACAAGAATTTTTTTTTCTATTAAATTAGAAAGTCTTACCACTCCAGACAGCACAGTCCTTCCAGAGTGCAGAGAGTCTAAACTTCTCTCCAGTCTAAAGCAGGATTCAAGGTGCCCTCAGCGTTCCAGCTCAACCTTGAGCACAGATGCTCTTATCAGTTCTCACGGCACCCGATACCAGAGCCCTGAACACACGTCAGCTTCAGCTCATCCTCTGCCCTGCTTCAGGAAGCTCTTTCATGTCAGAAGTTCCCCCGCCCCCACACAGAGCTGTCATTCTGTGATAAACATTCTCGCTTAGGAAACCCACACGGTGACCTTTAGTGCTTCCAGGAAGTGTCCCAAGGCGTAGCAATCATTGTAGCTCAATACAGGCCCTCCGCCACAAGAAGAGCAAAGAGAGCCTCCATCCGCGCAGGAGAGGAGCATGAAGAGCCTCCATCCGCGCAGGCCTCTACAGGCCGGCCCTCCACACGGCAGCTGTGTACAGGTGCCGGCCAGCGTGAGACTGGCAACTTAAAGTCACTCTGTCGGTGACTTTCAGGCTCATTTCCTTCTCTTCTGAGGACATATCTGCCAGTAAACAAATCTGAATAACTAGAGTTCGTCTGTCAGTCCCTCTTACAAGCAAAAATGACCTTTCAACTTGCGACCCACACAGTTTTCCTCAAGATAGTTATCTTCTCGCCTGTTAGTATAGTTGTCTTTATCGGAGCTGCATTATTGATGTAAACTTTCTTCACTAGCCTTCTTTCTTTCATCCTGTTTTCTGAATCTTTTTGTATATCCTGCTTTTTTTCTTTTAGTTTTGGGATTTGTTTGCACTTGTGAAGGAGGCAGTCACTAGTATCTTCAGCTGAATTCTGGCAGTGAAGCAGAAAAAAGCCATTTAAAATCTGTCCGTTTTTGTGACAGCCACACCTGCAGGGAATTTTCGGTGGCTTCTCATGAGAGTGAAGAAAAAACCCTTGAAACCTGGAGCAGCTGCTCGGATGTGAGCTCTGGCTCACGTTGGCTTGTGCCCCACAGGGCTTCATCCTGGGTCCTGTTGAGCCTGGATGGGATCAGGAGTCAGAGCTTGTGGCTCAAGGGAAAGATAGTGAGGTAACTCTCATTGGAAGTATTTAGGGCCCCAAATTGTCACCCTGACGTACTGATGGGTCTCAGTTGTGAGTGTCTCTTCTGCTCCTGAAAGCAGAGTGTGAGTGTTAAGGTATCAATGACAAGACAGATGGCACAAGCCACACAGAAATGAGTCACTGGACTGCTATCACAGTTTATATATTCTCTTGACAATTTGAGGAGTTTTTTTTCTGTGAAGCGATGATGTATTTTCAAAGTTGCTGCTTGTGGTTTTTCTCTTTAATATTCTTTTTTTTTTTTTTAAATCATTTTATTTAGTGAGCTATTTTGTCTTTGGCTGTGCTAGGCCTTTGCTTCTGTGCTAGCGTTTTCTTTAGTCGTGGAGAGCAGGGACTACTCTGTAGTTGCAGGGCACAGTCTTCTCACTGCAGTGGCTTCTCTCGTTGCAGAGCACGTCGCGGCTCTAGGCTCTCAGGCTTCAGTGGCTGCGGCACGTGGGCTCGCTAGTTGTGGCTCGCAGGCTATAGAGCACAGGCTCAGTAGTCGTGGCACACGGCATGTGGGGTCTTCCTGGATCACAGATTGAACCCATGTCTCCTACACTGGCAAACAGATTCTTTACCACTGAGCCACTGGAGAGGGTCCTCTTCTTAATATTCTGAAGTCAGAAAGTTTTCTGTTTTACAAGATTTTTTTTTTTTGATGTGGGCCACTTTTAAAGTCTTTATTGAATTTGTTACAATATTGCTTCTGGTTTACGTTTTGGCTTTTTAGCCTGCTTATGGGGTCTTAGCTCCCTGAACAAGGATCGAATCCTCACCCTCTGCATTGGAAGGCAAAGTCTTAACACTGGACTACCAGGGAGATCCCCAAATTTTCTTTCCTATAATAACCTATCTGAGAAACCATTTAGTACAACTCCTTGATTTGGAGATCCCAATGAGCTATGAGTTTGTATTTATAGAGACTTACTGTTTCAGAAATTAAAACCAAGAAATTAAAAAAATACATTGGTTTTAAGTTATTTAAAAATGAACTAAGTAACCCATAACATGTTAATAACATAAATAACATTTTACGAGAAACGACTTTTTCAAAACAACAAAAAGAATCACTTGCTAAGGAGAGTGACACTGACTTATATTTTTGCAAATCTCTTCATGTCTGACTTAATAGAAGACAATGGATTTTCATGTCTGCTTCTGAATCCAATCTCTTGTAGCAAGATCCTTTGAAGGGTATAAAGAGAGTTTGGCTTTCAGAGATACATAGGGGAAAGGGGAGAAGTATTTTAATAGCCTTTTTAGTTAATTGTGGATATTTATCTTTGATACTATACCAGAATTTGACAAGAGGCAATTTCTTAAAGGTTAGTGACAATGTGGAATCTGAAACTATATTAATTAACTTTTTTATCCTCTTACATTAAGATCCATTTGTCTGTCTTGTCCTTTGAATGGGTCTTGGAAGTGACAGGCTCATTTCATTCTTTTTGGAGGAAATATCTGCCAGAAACCCAAATCTGAATAACTAGCCTTTGTCTGTCAGTCACTCTTTCAAGGAAAAATGACATTCCAGCCTGCAACTCACAGTTTTCTCAAAACAGATGTCTTTCTTTGGTGTGCTGGGTGCCAGATGCATATTTTCTACTTAATGGCACAGATTATTTAAAAAACAGGGGAGTGGGGACTTGGGCCAGATTTAATAAGATTAATAATTTTTAATGCTTGACAGATATTTACTGAGCGTCTAGTATGTGCCAAGGACCTTCTTCAGTGAAGTTGCCCCTTTTTGGGAACTGTGAGGCAGTAAAAGATACAGGGCTTAATAGTATAGTTTGGTGTAACTGCCTCCATCCATACTCAGGCACAGGAGTTTTATCCACCACTGCTTTTGCACCGTCAGTGGAACAGTTAAAAGGGAAGAAGCAGATAGCATTTTAGTGTTATTATGCAAATCGTTGTGGCCTCATGGACCTGTTTGCGTATGGGTTTCCTCAGGTACAGAGTGCTGATTTGCTCTTCTCAACCTCTTCAGGTTTCCGTGAGGGTGGGCGGAGGTGGTTCCAGAAGGTGCTTTGGCCCAGTGAGTCTTAACAGGTTCTTGTTGTGTGACCGCAGATTTGGAGCAGCAACCATTTGTTTCCCAGTGCAGAGGAAGCCACTCTTTTCCTCGGAATGCTGGATACCATTTTCCTCTTCTCCTATGCTGTGGTAAGTTTTAGAATGCTAGGCTTTTCTGTGGAGGAAAGACGTAAATGAGTCCACATCTTATCAAGTTGGTGAGGGATTTTGAATGTGCTTACTGAGGAGAGCTCAGTTTCCCTGGAGTTTATATTTTGTGTCCTTCCCGTCCATCCATGTATCCATCCATCTATCCATCCGTCCATCCATGTGACAGATATTTTGAGAGTGCCTAGTGTATGCCTTGTAGTTTTCTCGTTGAGGGGAATTCCTCAGTGAGCAGCACAGGAAAACTCCCTACCTTTAAAAACTTCTGTTCTTGACTGGGAACTAAGAGAGACAAGCAGTAATACAATGCCATAAGGAAGGACATTACTGAGTGTGTTCAAAGGTGGTAAGTGCTGTGGAGTAGAACCAGGCAGGGAGTGAGTTTGTCCCGTAGGTAGGATGGCCAGGAAGGACCTCAAGAAGAGCAGAGACGTGAGTGTAGGTAGAGATTTCAGAGCCCTTGGCATATAGATGATTTTTTTCAAGATTGGATGAAAATCATCAAGAGAGTTGATGAAGACAGGGAAGAGAGCACAGGGAGAGTTGATGAGGTGCGAAGACTGAGCTGGGCCCCAAGAAACGGGTTCCCGCATTTCCAGCTGGGGAAGACGAGGGATGGGGTGGGGAGGCTGGAAGGGAGCAGGAGAACCACAAGATGGTGGCCGGGCCAGCTCTGACTGAGGTAGTGTCCTGGGATCGGGCAGCTGGAGTCCCTGGCTGGTCATCAGGAACATCTGGTGGCTGCAGAGGTGGCTTGCTGGTAAAGAACCTGCCTGTCAAGCAGGAGATGAGGATTCGATCCTTGGGTGGGGAAGATGCCCTGGAGAAGGAAGTGGCAACCTACTCCAGTATTCTTGCCTGAAAATCTCGTGGACGGGAGCCTGGCAGGCTACAGTCCATGGGGTCACCAAGAGTCAGACACGACTGAGCAACTAAACAGCAGCAGCCGTGCATGTGATGTGACATCCTGGGTGAAAGCCCGAACGTCATCTGCACGTGCTTATTTGGGTGATTATTAGAATGTCCCTTCTGGGAAGAGGAAACTTACAGACACACACAGTTGGAGCAGATGTTGGATCATTCAGCCCAGCCTTTTCGGTACAGAATCCCATCCAGTGGTGCTTCTCCTTCAGCCTTTGAGGAAGTATTAGAGGAAGTCTTGTGGTCTCATGGTGGCTCATTGCTAGCAAGTAGCTATGATACTCAGTATCAAAATGGAATTTAACTTTTTTTTGGATCGTTTCCTTATCTATTGAGTTATGATGATAATATAGTTGTCTATAGGATTAAATAGGTTTAGGAGATAAAAGATAGGTGCCATGAAAAATCAGTGATCTGGATTTCTCTGGCTGTCCAGCATTTAAGACTCTGTGCTTCTAGTACAGGGGATGGGGATTTGATCCCCATCTAACACCTACTGTGTGGTGCAGCAAAATTAAAAATTAGGGATCATAGCTTTTTATATTGAACTGCATTTCGTTCTGTAACTTCCAGGTATTGTCTGGGCATTTGGAGCAGTACAGAATAAATTAGGTCCCTAATGGGAAACACAATTGAGAGATTTTCTTCTCTGCTTTTACTGTATATAAGGTTGTTGTTTAGTCGCTCAGTCGTGTCTGACTCCTTTGTGACCCCATGGACTGTACCCCCACAGGCTCCTCCATCCATGGAATTTTTCAGGCAAGAATACTGGCATGGGTTGCTATTTCCTACTCCAGGGGATCTTCTTGACTCAGGGATTGAACCCTTATCTCCTTTAGTGATTGCTGCTGCTGCTGCTGCTGCTGCTGCGTCGCTTCAGTCGTGTCCGACTCTGTGCGACCCCATAGACGGCAGCCAACCAGGCTTCCCGTCCCTGGGATTCTCCAGGCAAGAACACTGGAGTGGGTTGCCATTTCCTTCTCCAATGCATGAAAGTGAAAAGTGAAAGTGAAATGAAAGTGAAAAGTGAAAGTGAAGTCGCTCAGTCATGTCCGACTCTAGTGACCCCATGAACTGCAGCCTACCAGGCTCCTCCGTCCATGGGATTTTCTAGGCAAAAGTACTGGAGTGGGGTGCTATTGCCTTCTCCACCTTTAGTGGCAGGTGGATTTTTTACTGTTGAGCCACCAGGAAAACCCTGTGTATAGCATAACACCCTGTAAATTGGAGCTTTAGAACATAAAATTTTCTCTAACACGGGCGGGTGCCTCTTTTGACTTAGTGAAGGGTTGACAGTAATGAGGGAGAAACATTTATTATGATGTTTATCATCTAAATTTATGTGTGTGTGTATGAAAGTCACTCAGTCATGTCTGACTGTGACCCCATGGCCTATACAGTCCATGGAATTCTCCAGGCCAGAATCCAGAATACTGGAGTGGGTAGCCTTTCCCTTCTCCAGGGGAAACTTCCTAACCCAGGGATCGAATCCAGGTCTCCTGCATTGCAGGCAGATTCTTTATCAGCTGAGCCACAATGTATCTATTATATGTATAATATAGTCAATTTATTAGAAACACCTGTATCTGAATTCAGGTATTTAGTTAAGACATTTATTCATTTTACATATTTGTGGCAGAAACCTGAAGTGTGTTGCCCTTAGCTTTTTGGTCTGCCTTCCTGCTGTGTGTGTGTGTGTGTGTGTGTGTGTGTGTTAGTTTCTTAATTGTGCCTTCCTGCTGTGTGTGTGTCTGTGTGTGTGTGTTAGTTGCTTAGTTGTGTCTGGCTCTTTGCAACCCCATGGACTGTAGCCCGCTAGGCTCCCCTGCCCATGGACTTCTCCAGGCAAGAATACTGGAGTGGGTTGCCATTCCTTTCTCAAGGGGATCTTCCCAACCCAGGGATCGAACCCAGCACTGGCAGGCAGATTATTTATCTTCTGAGCCACCAGGGAAGCCCGGAACATCCTGCCATGAGCTCAGCCTTTTAATTCCTACCACTCAGTGGGAGGAAAACAGAAAGCAGAACACTTGTACTTATCTTCAACTAATTACCGTCTGTGCCTCCCTGTACTCCTTGCCTCGTGGTGTGATGAAGCCCAAGGGTTAGATGAAACAGGCAGGGCACGTGGCCCCGTCGCTTCTGTTCCGTAGGACATGTTGTAACATCTTCATTCAGAATGCAAATAGCTAAGACGAATCCCTTTGGGAAAGCAGATACTGATGTTGGAGTTCATCTGTTCTAGAAGATGCAGTATATTTGTGTGCTTGTTTTATTATAATTATTCTTTTTTTCCCCTAGGTGTCTCAGGCAGTTATGGGGGGTCAAATAGAAGGAAAATTTGCCCTGAATTACACTGTCTTGGTGCATGAAATGTTTACAGTGTGCAGAAGCAGTTGTCATTTCTTGAAACACTGGTGAAACTGATACAGAGGTTAGGCTAAGCACGAGAGTGAGGTTAATTTTTGTGTTTTGTTTGCGTCATTTGCTTTAGAATGTATCGTACTTTTTCCAGGCTGTGTTGTTACCCAGAGCTGTAAAATTAAATGCTTTCTTCTTAGGGCCTTTTCATCAGCGGTATCGTCGGGGATCGGCTGAATTTGCGATGGGTTCTGTCTTTTGGCATGTGCTCTTCTGCATTAGTGGTAAGTTGAAAAGTGTTGTTGTTTTCATTCCAGTTACTGTTATCTTGGCCAGGAATTTTAGAATCCAAGCAAGCCCCCTACTTCTGTCTATAGAATAGTAAAATGAATCTTTGGTTTTCTGATCCCTTGGGTGCCTTTTTGGTTAAGGGACATCTTGAGAGTGTGATTTTAATCCCACCCTTTCCTTGATTCTCAGTCACCAACAAAGGTCACAGTGTAACTCGAGTGGTGTCCATTGCTCTCGAGAACCCGGCCCCAGCTCTCTTCTGCAGTCACGTCTGCCCTGCATGTCAGCCCTCTGCTCTCCCAGACCAAGCTGCCTTCCGTGGCCCTCACGCATCCTGCTCCTTTCTACCTCACTGCTATTGTTCCTGCTCTTCTTCCTGCCTTCAGTGTCCTCCGTTCAGCTCTTCATAGTCTAACTCAGTGTCTCCTTCAAGTCACTGGCCAGATGACCCTTGTTTCCTCATGCCTGACTTTATCCACCCGGCTCCTGGAAGTTGTCACTCCCTGTCCTGAGCCCTCGCCCCTGACTTTCCACGGAGGCACTTCCTTTGTCTGCTGCTCAGCCTGCTTGTTTCAGGTCAGGCTTGTTGCCCCTAGGAGCCTACAGCAGGGTGGTGGAGACCATAGATGCCCCAGGGCTGCACTGCCAGGCTTTCAGGCCTTCCCTTGCAGCTTCTAGCTGTGGTTTCTCCATGCTTCAGGCTCCGCTTTTCAATACCTGCACCCAACATTGCAGTGAGGGTCCTGTGAATCACTGTGTGGGGGGCATTTAGAATGGTTCTTGGCGTACTCAGTGCTCCAGAGGGCAGGATCCATATTAGAATCATCTGTATTTGTTCACAAGCATTTGTTGATTGAATAAAAGCATGGAGCTTAGTTAGACTCTATTAATTGTTTTTCAATGTCTGCCATTGGTGTATGGGGAAAAAATTATTTTCCTTTATATTTCAGAGATTGAAGCACCTTATTCATAAGCTGCTCACCCACATATATGTAGAGACTGTTTTAAAACCTGGTTTAGGGTTTTTTCCTAAACCCAAATGAACTTTTTGGCCAACCCAATGTTTTCTTTCTTTTTTTTTTTAACACACTTTTATAAAAGCTGAAGTATGTCCGTAAACTCACCCTTTTCAGTGCACAGTTTTGAATTTTGACAAGTGACTAGTCGTGTAACTGCCACCTGCCTTCTGTCCCTGGCCTCTAGCAACCACTGCCCATTTTTCCTTATGGTTTCCCTCATTGCAGAATGTCATGTAACTGGAATCATACAGTATTAGACATACCCTGTTTTTAAGCCCATGCCAAACATTCCCAAAGGAGATTGACTACAAATAAAATGCCCACCCTGAGCAGAACACCTGGAAAAAAGCAGTCACTTGATACATGCCACTGAATGACTGAGTCAGTCACAAGCTGTGGTGATACACTGAGTATCACCATAAATAGTGATAGTTAGTAAAAATAAAAATAGTAAAAATAGCTGGTGCTTTCTGGCCCCCACAATGTGCCTGGAAATTTACACATGTTATGGTGGAAATCAACACACGTGAACTCCAGTAGTCTTTTTTACCGTCCTCCATAAACAGGAAGAAAGGGAAATAGATGTAAGATGAGGTCACACAATGGGGGCTCAGTCTTTTAGAGTGGAGGATGCAAGCTGGAGGGATGGTCCTTGCT
>NW_011494924.1:4313818-4323660 GCF_000754665.1 Bison bison bison | reverse complement strand
TTTTATCCTTATCTTGCTCGGGGCCGCTCTGACCAAGGCCATCTGAAGAGTCTACTGCGAGTCTCTCAGGCTCCAGACATTGAACGTGTCTATCACGGAGGGTCTTGAGTCGGGGTGTCCATGTGGATGTGACCCGCATCTTGTTCTTTCTTCTTCCCTAAGGTGTTCGTCTTTGGCACTCTGACGGAGTGGCTGCATTTCTACAACAAGGGGCTGTACTGTAGCTTGTGGATCGTGAATGGCCTGCTGCAGTCCACCGGCTGGGCCTGCGTCGTTGCTGTTATGGGCAACTGGTTTGGGAAAGCTGGGTATGCCACTTTCTTCCTCTTTCATTTCCCTGTTTGATAGTTTTAATATCCGATTGTTCAGATTTGTCAGAGTCAATTCTCTCTATCCTTTTTTTTTTTTAATTTTAAAATTTTATTACGGAGTATAATTGCTTTACAGTGTTACAGTGAAGTGAATCAGCTGTATGTGTACACATATCCCCTCCCTCTGGACCCTCCCCCACGCTGCCTCATCGCAGAGCACGAGCTGAGCTCCCTGTGTCACACAGCAGCTTCCCCCGGCTGTCAGCTTTATACGTGGCAGTGTATATACGTCAGTGCTGTTCTCCCAGTTCGTCCTACCCCCCTCCCCTTACCCCTCTGTGTCCAGCTGCCCATCACTTGATCTTTTCAACACCACCCGTATCTTCCCTCTATTTTAGGAAGTTTAGAATAGCAGAGAGAGGAGGTTTCACATCAACGGACATTGGAGACAGTGTGGATTCTATAGTGAAGGTCTGGCCCGTGAGACACGTTCACAGCACTGTTCTGACTATGGTCAGACTTTGAGTGTGGCTGAGGCAGTACATCTCAATTTTTTTTTTTTCAATCTTTCCTTTAGAGAACACAAATAACACATTGTAATAATAGAAATCTTGCATGTCATCTCATCATGTATCTCCCTGTGGGTTTTGCCTTCCCTGTTTTTGATACTCGGTGATCTAGTTTGACCTTCTAAAATTAAAGATAAGGAAACTGAGCTCAGAAGTTGTCCTTGGGACTTGCCTAGAGTCACAGAGCAAAGGCTTTAAGAAGATGCAGACGAAGAATTGGCCAGACTTCGGGCCTTAGTTAAATTGGCCATCTCCCCCCAAACCTTCTGTTATTTATCAGTCGTATGTGAGTTGCTGTGTGTGATGGGGGCCATGCATATGGATGGGCACCTGCTGACGGATCTTCTGGGCCACGCAGGAAGACCCGTACTTACCCTACAGATAGAAAATAAGTAGAGATATCCAGAGACTTGGCTCTGTTTCTCATTACCATTCGTGACACTCTGCCTTTGTTGTTTATCGTCATTTATGGCTCTCTGCCTTCAGGGACTGTTAATTTGGATATCTAGCTTTTGTCCTGGATAAAATATTCATGTGTTGTGAAACGCACATTGATTTCTTTGATAGCTCTGTCTTTTTTGTTTACTCTCTTACCTAGGGGCCAATGTACCCATCAGATACTACCCACTTGCCATGGTGATCAGTGCGTGCTTTAGGCAGCTCCCCTCGGTCTTCCAGCTTCCCCAGTTTCCTAGGGGGAGTAATGGTCCTTGTCGATGATGATCTGTGTTTGTTGTGAAATAATGTTTATGTTCAGTGTGCTAGTGACTTCTTTTGTTTTTTTTTAATACTGTTGTTTATTTTTGCTCACACTGGGTCCTTGTTGCTGTGCGTGGGCTTTCTCTAGTTGCAGTGCATGGGCTGCTTGTTGCGGCTTCTGTGGTTGCAGAGCACAGGCTGTGGGTGCACAGGCCTCGGTAGTTGAGGCTCTCCGGCTCTGGAGTGCTGGCTCAGTAGTTGTGGCGCATGGGCTTGCTTGCTTCTCGGCATGTGGAGTCTTCCTGAACCAGGGGTTGAACTTGTGTGCCCTGCATTGGCAGGTGGGTTCTTACCCACTGTACCACTAGGGGAAGCCCTGTGCTAGTGATTTATGTTTCTTTCCAACTCTGCTGTCAGTGGTTTAATAGAATTGATTTTCAGAGGTACTAATTCCCCAGTGATACTTTAAAAAATTTATTTATTAGCTACACCAGGTCTTATTTGCAGCACGTGGATCTTTGTCATGTCTTGTGGGATCTTTCCTTTCAGTGCAGGAACTGCCTAGTTGTGCATGTGGGCTCCAGAGGGCATGGGCTTCAGTAGTTGAGGTGCACGGGCTTAGTCGCTCTGCGGCATGTGGGATCTTAGTTCCCCAAACATGGATCGAACCCACATCGTCTGTCTTACAAGGCGGATTCTTAACCCCTGGACCACCAGGGAAGTCCCTCCCCTCTTATACTTTAGTTTTCTTTTGGAGTAGGTGATGCTGTTTGTGTGCCGTTTATTTGTATTAAAATTTTAAGGTAATGTCTTTCCAGTCATGATTTTTGAAAATTATACCAAGGCTACTTGATTATTGTTGCAAAACCAGCTATTTCAAATGAACAAAGAGAAATAAAGGCAAAACCACCTGAAATGCTTTTATTTCAAGATGATCACTTTGACATGTATCATTTTGAGATAATCCTTACCTGAACTTTTCCAGATTGGATGACACTGGGTGTTCGGTAGCAGTGACTGGACAGTCTTTTTTTTTTTTGGACAGTCTTAACTCTTCATTATTTCTCGGTTTCAGTCACAGAGACAAACAGCACGTTCAGGAAGGCCGTTACAGTTTACTTTTGAAAGTAAGACATTCTGTTTTTAAGTGAATAACAACTAGTAAGTGAATTGATGCTGCGCTTGACAGAGTGACTCTTCCTGTGAAGTGTCGCAGTAAACCACGAAGTACCAGTGAAACTGTGACAACTTACAGTCACAGTTGTTTTCAGCGAGTTTCTTCTGAAATGTCTTTGATCAGCGTGTTTTTCAGACCCTGACCTTTATCCTCTTGGTAGGTTTTGTGTTTTAAAGGCTTGGGGCGTTATCGTCCTGATGAAAATGTAGAGATTGTCTAGTTCAAATCATTTGATTTCCAAGTGAAAAAAGTTAAATAATCTACTGACGACATTGCCCTGAAAAGCTGTTACAATGTGTGAGTCATATCCCTCCTCCCGTTGTCAGGGGTCATTGTTTTTTTTTTAATGCCTCGCCATATAGCATACAGGATCTCAGTTCCCCAATCAGGGATCAAACCCGTGTCCTCTGTATTGTGAGGTCGGAGTCTTAAACACTGGACCGCCAGGGAAGTCCTGGGATCATAGTTTTTTAGGACACATCGAGGCTGGTGGTACTGGTAGATACACCTCTGCAGCCCCAACTGTCAATTCTGCCACTGCAGCCAGGCCTTTGAGGAGCACAGCGCTTTCCAGATGACAGCATCGAGCCCGGGCCGTGAGCTGCTGGCCATCACTCTGCACAGCTGGAAGTGGCTTCTGAACATGCTTTTTCACTGTACAGTGTTGTCTCCCTCTCCGGTTTTGTTTTTGATTTTTGGGGGCTGTGTCTCGTGGCATGTGGGATCTTAGTTCCCCAACCGAGATCAAACTGGTACCCCCTACATTGGGAGCTCACAGTTTTAACCTCCGGACCACCTGGAAAGTCCCTGCAGTATGTTTTCATGTCTCTCTTCTCCCATTCGGCACAGTAATGTTGAGATTCATCCATGTCTGCATCAATGGTTCATTCCTTTTTATGGCCAAGGAGTCATCCATTGTATCACAGTTGGTGAACATCTAGGTGTTTAGGTTTTGGCTTTTACTATTGAAGCCACTGTGCTTGTTTGTTCACAAACCCTTGTATGGACATATGCTTTCGTTCCCTTGGATAAATACCTTGGAGTAGAATGGCTGGATCTTATGGTAGGAGCATGTTTATCTTTTTAAGAAACTGGCAATTCCCTCTAAAGTGGTTGAGCCACGTTACGTTCCTCCCGGCAGTGTAAGGGCTCTAGTGCTGCGCACCCTCGCCAGCACTGGTGTGCTCAGTGTGTTTTGACTTTGCTCTTCTGTTAGTTGTGTAGTGGTACCTTGTTGTGATTTTAATTTGCATCTCCCTGATGTTTGATGATGCTGAGCATCTTTTCATAGTCGCTAAGTGGTGTCTGACTCTTGCGACCCCATGGACTGTAGCCTGCCAGGCTCCTCTGTCTGTGGAATTTTCCAGGCAAGAATACTGCAAGGATTTACCATTTCCTTCTCCATTCATGTGCTTATTTGCATCTTATTTTACATGTGTGTGTGTAAAGCATTTATTAAAATCTTTGCCCCCTTTTCAGAAACCTTGTATTTGAGATGATTAGAGATTTAACTCCTTAGAATTTTATTGCATTGTTTATCTTTCACAGTATTGAGTTCTGAGATTTCTTTACATCCCAGCAGCAAGTCTGTTGTCAGATAAGTGGCATCCAAATAGTTTCTCCCAATCCACGGGGCTTGTCTTTTTAAATTCTCTGAATAGTGTCTTTCAGTGGGCCCCCAATTGAACTTCAGTATAATAAAATCTTAGAAGAAGAGAGCTACCCAGTTAAGTGTTTTGCCATTTGGGTGTACTTTGGGAAAAAACACGTTGAAATGGAACATTGATTCTGTGTAATGTGAGCCTGCGCTGTGTGGCCATTTTGTACTTGAGCTGCACACAGAACCCGTTCTGATTGTGTTGTCTTCTGTTCTGCTCTGTTCCCATCCCAGGCGAGGAGTTGTTTTTGGTCTCTGGAGTGCCTGTGCCTCCGTGGGCAATATTTTGGGTGCATGTCTAGCTTCTTCTGTTCTGCAGTATGGTTATGAGGTAAGTGTTTTTTTCCCTAGTTTTTTCTTCAGTATATAAATATATGTTTTATTTTTAGGAAGTAATCCTGTGACCGTTTAAAATGACCTAGTGCTGTGTGTGGGAGGGGCAGGGTTTGTATTAAGAGTGGACAAGCTTATGGTAGATTAAAACACATTAAAAAAAATTAGTCATGGAAAAACACCTAAGTCTAAAGACATATAATCATTTGGGGAAAAGTACTTGCAACTCATGTTACAGATAAAGAGCTAATCTCCTTAATGTATAAAGAATGCCCACAAATTGATAAAGAAAAAGATTAACAACACACAGAAAGAAAGGTAAAGCATTTGAATGTGTAGTTCAGGGAAAGGAAAGAGAAATGGCTTATAAACATATGACAGGATATTCTACTTCACTCAGTAATATTCTTAAGTTCCTCTTAAGTGCCCCAAGGCAGTAGAGGATAGAGCCCTGGCCCAAAGAGCCAAAAATCCCTTATAGGAGTTTAGGTATTAAGTGGTAGAGAAATGCAAATTAAAACTACATTGTAAAAAAAAAGAGAGAGAAAAAACCTTACACCGTATCCTTACTAGATTGGAAAAAGTCCAGAAGTTTGGTACCATGTTTACTAGGAGGTAACATCAGGCATTGCAGGGTGGGTGAGTAAATAACTCCTCTTGGGGTCAATATAGGAATGTCTGTCAAAAGCCCAGTCACTTAACTGGGCTTCCCTGGTGGCTCAGACAGTAAAGCATCTGCCTGCAATGTGGGATACCTGGGTTCGATCCCTGGGTCGGGAAGATCCCCTGGAGAAGGGAATGGCAACCCACTCTAGTATTCTTGCCTGGAGAATCCCATGAACAGAGGAGCCTGGTGGGCTACAGTCCATGGGGTTGCGAGGAGTCGGACACGACTGAGCGACTAACACATCAGAATTATAATGGCTCTGACCTAGCAGTTCGACCTCCGTGAATTAATCTGACTGATGAGTATACTTCATCATATACAAAGAGTACATCTGCAAGGTTATTTGCTTCATCATTGTTTGTAATAGCAAAAGATTGGTAACAGATGTCAACCAAATGGGAAGTAGTTAAACCACGAAACACCTATTCAGTGGAATCTGTGCAGCTGTGAAGTAGAGTTAGGCAGCCCTGCGTGTCCAGACTGGGATAGAGCTCAGTGATATGTTAAGTAAAGATAACCGTGTGTTGAGTATTGCCATTTATGTGAAATGGAGGAAGAATTAAAGAGTATCTATTGTATTGGCTTGTGTGTTTCCAAAACAAACTTTGGAAAGTACAAGCTAAATAACAGTGCTTATATGTTCAACAAATAAAAAAATCGAATGGCTCATGTCAACGGATTGCCTGTTCAAAGACCTAATAATTGGAAACTCCCTGGTAGTCCAGTGGTTAGAACTCCAAACTTTCACTGCTGAGAGTGTGGGTTCAGTCCCCGATTGGGGAACTAAGTTCCCTCAAGCCATGCAGTGCAGCCAAAACAAAACAAAACCCCAAACCTAATAACTGAAAGTAAGTTGCTCTTTTAGAAAGTAGGTAACAGTTTTTAAACAGCTTGCCAAGTGTTTGGTCCTTGAAGAATTTTGGTCTAGTTAGGGCCAGTGGGAAGTCCTTCCTGTGTTCATAGTCACCTTTTCCCAGGTTTCTTAGCTTCACACCTGGACTGTACTAATTGGCTCAAATGGGAATTTCAGGTCACCCTATGGGCTCCTCCCAGATTTGAATTCTGGAAACACTCATTGACACCTCAGGCTCCATTCTCTCTTAAATAAAATTCACTGATGCCGTGTGGCTCTCGAGTGTCTCACCTGGACCGTCGGAAGGACACTGTTCTTCCCTGTGACCCCCAGCACAACCCTCAGCTCCCCCTGTGCAGAAGGCTTCCCGTCTCCCTCCCGCCTGGTGGCTTCAGTTGTGCTGGGAAAGGTGGTCACTTGCCAGGAATTTCAGCCCTTCCCTAAAGCACTGTCTCCCTCCTTCAACCTCCTTGGCTTTTTTCTTGCAGATTCAGTTCCTCTGTATGTTTCCTATGGGGACTCAGCCTTCTCATTTACCCACCTCCGTGCTGCCTATATTAATGTGTGGTATCTCTTTTTAAAATTTATCTTTATTTAGTGTTTTGGCTGTGTGGGTTCTTCGATGCAGCACTCAAGAGTCTTTGTCACGTCAGGCGACAAAGCAGTTGGACCGGCTCAGTTGCTCCACGACATGTGGGATGTTAGTTACCCAACCAGGGATCGAACCCACATCCTCTGCATTGCAAGGCAGATTCTTAACTGCTGGACCACCAGGGAGGTTCCTATTAATTAATGTTGTGTGTAGTGTGTAACCCCCCTCAACTGGAAACTGTCTTTGAGGGCAGATACTGTCTGTTGCGTGAGGCTGAGTGGTGGCAAGAGCGCTATTCTTGGAGCTAATTCTGACTTCCCAGTTGTAATAGTACCACTCGGTGTCCAGGAGACCTTAATTATCCTCTCTGAGCTGTACAGAGTCCCTGGGAAAAACTTGTGAGAAAACAAGTAAAACACTTAGCTCAGTGCCTGGCAGCGGCCGGGTGCCCGGCGCTCACTTCCTTCCCGGTCGTGCCGTCCTCCACGTGTGTCTCTAACGACTGTGTGGTTAACGAGCATCCCCGATGTGTCAGGAGCACCTCTCCCCTTCCCGCCCCCCAGTATGCCTTCCTGGTGACGGCGGCCGTGCAGTTTGCTGGTGGGATCATCATCTTCTTTGGACTCCTGGTGTCACCGGAAGAAATCGGTGAGAGAAGCTGCTTTTCTACTCAGATCGTCTTGCTAACACGGGCAAAGAGAAACCCGAGGCTGGAACAGCCCAGATCTTTCTCCCTAGGAGAACTGTGGGCTCCTTTCAGTAAATTAAAAGAGCAGTCTTGCTGTTTTGTGTCCTGTCGACGCCACAGCCTCGCCTGGCACAGCTGCAAATGTTTGAGGGAGTGAGGCTCACCTTTTTATAGATTCAGGGAAAACTCATCATTTGCAAATGAGGTTTTATAATGGAGACATTGGCTTGAAATTAGCATGGATGGATTTTGAATTTCGCTTCTTGAGACAGATCTTTTTTTCTTCAGAAGAATAATTCAGTGAAATACTTATCTGTGGTTAAATACAGATTGTACAGGCAGAACATACAAGTGAAACCACAGAAGCAGATAGATGTATGATTCTTCAGTCTTTTGAGTCTTACTGAAGAGACACGTCAGTTTAATAGTACGTAATTAACGAGTTTTTCTGTATGAAAGAGAAGAGAGCGTGACGTGGTTGAAAAAACACTGCTTCGAAGCCAGATAAAGGAGAATTTGAGTCCTGGGTTTGTTCCTCATTAGCTCTGTGACCTTGATTGACCTTGGACTCTGAACCTTAGTAACTTTTTCTGTAAAATGCAAATGAAAATAGCATGGACCTCACAAGTAATGGTGCGTGTAAAGCACTTAGCACAGTGCCGGCACCTGGCAGGCACCCTCTCAGTGTGGCTGTCGCTGTTGTTGTAGGTATCCCAGGTATCGAGACAGAAGACAATTTTGAAGAAGACTCGCACAGGCCGTTAATTAATGGTGCTGAAAACGAAGATGAAGCTGAGCCTAATTATTCAATCCAAGAAGGCAGTACTCTGACCCAAGTCAAGGCAATAAGCTTCTACCAGGCTTGTTGCCTTCCTGGAGTTATAGCGGTAAGGACTGTTCAGATCTCCCCACCGAAGCCTGGGAGATACCATAGCCTGAATAGTAGCACTGCCGGGCATACGGCACCTTGAAGCAGTTAGCTTCTCTTTGAGACTTTATTTCAGGAATATATGTCCAGAGGAATCGGGAACAGTGGCCCTCAGCTTGTTTATTGACACCACTTGAGCTTGTATCTGATACCCAGTGCGAGGGTTGGTACCTTTTCTGTGCAGAGCCAGATGTAAATGTTTTCAGCCCTGGGGCCACTGTGCAGTCTCTGCCACAGCCACTCAGCTCAGTAGAGCAGAGGACTCCACAGACACATGGAACCAGTGGACCTGACCGGAAGTGGCCCGTGGCCCCAGTTTGCTGACCCTGATACTAGAGTTGGAGTAAGAAGGCAAAGATGGGTATTTTTTAATATATGCCTTTTGGCCTGTTGAAGTCTTACAGAATTATAAGTAGATCAAGAGGGCCTTGAGTGGTGAAGTCTGTTTTCTTTGACGATGTTCTTGCCATTCTAGGGAAAAAAATAGTTTGCCCTTCTGTAAAAGACCAGAGCAGGATGCTCCACAGTATCCCTTGGTAGTGTATTCCAGTGTTTCCATAACCTCCACAGTCAGGTTTTTTTCCTAACATCTAAACTGAATCCATTCTGCCACAGTTTTTCTGTCTTGGTGTTTTGGGCCTCTAGCATGGGAGTGGGGAGAAGGCAATGGCACCCCACTCCAGTACTCTTGCCTGGAAAATCCCATGGATGGAGGAGCCTGGTGGGCTGCGGTCCATGGGATCACTAAGAGTCGGACACGACTGAGCGACTTCACTTTCACTTTTCACTTTCATGCATTGGAGAAGGAAATGGCAACCCACTCCAGTGTTCTTGCCTGGAGAATCCCAGGGATGACGGAGCCTGGTGGGCTGCCGTCTGTGGGGTCACACACAGTTGGACACGACTGAAGTGACTTAGCAGCAGCAGCAGTGCAGGAGTGGAGTTAAGAGGCCTAGGTTATGCTGCCAGCTTACCCACTAAGGCTCTGCGACGTCTCTGGCGTTACTCAGCTCTTCCTTGTGTCTCAGTTCCCCTTCCTGTGGATAGAAGGCCTACCAGTCCATCCTCCCTGAAGTCTGCAGTGTTGAGTTATTATGATTAAACACCTTTTTAATTTTATGGTTTAATGGTGCTTTATGAATATAACCTCTCAACTAGATTCAGAGTCTGCTGGTTGTCCTATTTCGTACTTATCTGCTCCCTTCTCCCTACCCCAGGCTAAGAGAACTGACACTTGCCAACAGATAAAGTTTAAGCGTGAGTTCAAATCGAAGTTCGAGTTCCCACAGTTCTTCAACCAAAAGATGACGTGTCATACAGTGAAATGCATGTCCCCTGGGAGCCTGTTCTTATGCTAATGATTAGTTT
>NW_011494924.1:4310440-4313718 GCF_000754665.1 Bison bison bison | reverse complement strand
TTGTTTTTTTTTTTTTTACAGTAGTTATTAAAATATTCTGCTGGTAAGAGTTTAATTTCTGAGACAGGACTTAGATTTGTTGTGACTAAACGTGGTGCTCCCTTGCTATCCCTTTGTATTTCACAAGCTATTGTTCCCCGCCATGGGCAGGGTATAAAGGGAATCCAGTGAACTTAATCCCTTTGTCTTTGTGGCCGGCTGTCTGGACAAAATGCACTCATGGTTGAGATTTGGCTCTCTAGGGGGCGGCGGTCCTGCCAGGAAAGCCCCTTTAAAACAAGTGATACCTAGGGAATAAGTGGCAGCTCCAGGGAAGAGAATATACTAGCCAGACACCCTTTGAAGTGAGTCTCTCTGTTCCTCCCCCTTCTTCCTTTGATGCTGAATGTCAGGATTTCCTGGTAATAATGTGTTGAATATAGGTTTCTCAGCCCCACTGCCATGTTATGGGAGCTCTTACTCCTCAACCTAGAGCCACAAGGCCCGTGATGATCCTCTGCTTTCATTTTTGACTCAGAGCTTTCCGAAACTACCCTATGAAAGTAGTTTTCATGCTGATGCTTTTCTTGGACCTTTGGAACTAGCGTCCAGGCACGTTGCTCTGCACTGGTCATCATGTTAGCTTCGAAGGAAGTCGAACCTGCAAGGGTTGGCTACTTGCAGTAAAAGCTGTGATGTTTACTGGGTTCGTTTGCTTATGGTTAGTGCTCCTCAGTGGCACGAATACCTTTTATCTTTATCTAAATAAAGAAATGTGAGTCCATGCCCTGCCTTATGGTTCAGAACACCAGTTTGCTTCTACCAGAGAGCCAAAAGGAGAAGAAGTGGGGACAATTAGGGAGTAGTCCTCTGTGTTTTTAATCCCAAGGCTTATTTTACTGCTTTTCTAGATGCTAAGTTGGGGGAAGAGAGGAGGAAGGCTAGGACAAGTCAGGCAATGGGAATTTATAGGAACATTTAATTTTAAAATCAGGTACTATGCAGCTCCAGCTCTTCTGTTTTGTTTTGCTGTTTAATTGTATTGGAATGGTAGTTACGCTGTGCTGTTCGTTCCTTACTGACAGTGGGGTGTTTTCCTTGTAGTATTCACTGGCCTACGCGTGCTTGAAGTTAGTGAATTACTCCTTCTTCTTCTGGTTGCCCTTTTATCTGAGTAACAACTTTGGATGGAAGGAGGCCGAAGCTGACCAGCTGTCCATCTGGTACGACGTCGGAGGAATTATAGGTACGGCTAATGAAGCATCTTTTCCTCTAGCAAGAGGGTGTCACTAGTCAGATTTTATTGGGTTATGAAATCTGGCATCATTTAAAGTTTTATCACTTATTCCACAGCCCTTTTTCCTAAACTGTCCTACTGGTAAATAGCCAAACCCCTTAAAAAAAAAAGTCCATAGAAAAGAGGACCCAGCCTGCGGCAGCCCTGTGATGTATAGAGCTCTTTTTTCTCAGTCCTTTGTTGCGGGATCAGTTCTTTTGTCCTGGGATGTACCGGGATGTTGCTGTCTCTGGTCTCTTTAAGGGTGAGCCTTTTGTACACTCGCAGGGATCACTTAGCTCTAAAGCTAATTGTATGTCAGAGATCCGAGTTATGTTCATTTTACCTATCGCCCACAGCCGAAGAAGGGAAACATATTAGCTTAGTGTACTGACTGTCAGATCATAAAGGTAGGAAGGTTATTTTGTTTCACGATTGCTTCCTTGTACACAGCAGACTTTAAATAGTGACTTCCTGCTGTAGTTGGGAGCATCCACAAGGAAGTGGGAAACTTTAAAATCAGACAGATGGACAGCGTGCATGTTAGTGGGTACCACCTGCATGGCTGTGGCAGAACCTTGGTAGCCTTTCTGCAATGTTTACATTTAGACGTGTGGACAGACTAAACTGCCCCGAGCATATGAAAGCACAGTGTACCTTTAGGTGGTGTGCTGTTATTGTGTTTGAACTTGTGTGTCCCATTCTTTTAAAGTTGATTTTATTTATTTATTATTTTTGGCCGTGCTGGGTCTTCGTTGCTGCCTGGGTTTTTTTCCTTCCCTCTGGTTGCAGAGAACAGGGGCTACTCTCTAGTTGAGGAACGCAGACTTCTCCTTGCTGTGGCTTCTCTTATTGCAGAGCACAGGCCCTGGGGCAGTGGGCTTCAGGAGTTGCAGCTTCCGGGCTGTAAGGCGCAGACTCAGTAGTTGCGGCACAGGGACTTGGTTGTTCCATGGCATGTGGGGTCCTCTCAGGTCAGGGATCGAACCTGTGTCTCCTGAATTGGCAGGTGGATTCTTCACCACTGAGGCATGAGGGAAGCCCCACAGCAGATTTTAATAGTGACTTTTTGCTATAGCTAGAAATGCAGGGAAGTTGTTGTTTAGTCAGTCAGTTGTGTCTGACTCTTTGTGACCCCATGGACTGTAACCCGCCAGGCTCCTCTGTCTTTAGGATTCTCCAGGCAAGAGTACTGGAGTGGATTGCCATTTCCTTCTCCAGGAGTTCTTTCTGGACCAGGGATTGCACCCACATGTCCTGCATTGGCAGGCAGGTTCTGTACCACTGAGCCACCAGGGAAGGAATCTTCAAAACCAGACGGATATACAGAATGCATGGTAGTGGGTACCACCTACATGACTGTGGCAGAACCTTGGTAGCCTGTCTTTACATTTAGATCTGTGGACAGACTAAAGTGCCCTGAGCACATGAAAACACAGTATATCCTTAGGTGATATGCTGTTATTGTATCTGAACTTGTGTGTCCTCATTCTTAGACTCAGAGCCAAAGGTGAGGATGCTGCCTTTAGACTTGCACATACTTCTGTGTCCTGAATAGACTTCTGATGAGGGTGTACCAGATGTCCCAATGCCCCGAGATTCCAAACAGGACTGTATCTGAATGTGACTGTGTTGCTTCAAGGATCCACATCACCTCTTCTTCTTTTCTAAACTGCTTATTTATTTATTTATTTGGCTGCGCTGGATCTTAGTTGCAGCACTCGAGATCTTCCCTCTTCATTGTGGTATTATGGCTCTTTAGCTGCCACGTGTAAACTCTTCAGTTGCGGCATGTGGGATCTGGTTCTCTGACCAGGGATTGAATTTGGGCCACCTGCATTGGGATTGCAGAGTCTTAGCCACTGGACCTCCAGGGAAGTCCTCCACAAATTTATTTTAAACATCTTGACCTATTAGTTTTTGCCAAACCATAATTGCTGCATTTAATTTTAGTGAATATTTATGTTCACTACTACTCATAACCTGTGACGCAGAGTCTCATTAATTATCTTTCAAATAAAAA
>NW_011494924.1:4256690-4310239 GCF_000754665.1 Bison bison bison | reverse complement strand
GTCTGCCATCGTGTGAGTTGACAGATGATCTTTCTAAAAGGAAATTAGGGAGGAGGTTTTTTAGGAGAGTCAGCTCTCTTGTTGGATAGACCAGGGTTAGGATCCTGCCAGTGGGTGGAGGGTACGTGGTAAGCAAGAGTCAGGTAACTAAGCTAATTTCGAGATGTTGATTGGGTTGCACTTCTTTGTGCTGAAAGGTGGAACCCTGCAAGGCTTCATCTCCGACATGTTACAGAAGAGAGCGCCGGTGTTAGCTCTCAGTCTGCTTCTGGCCATCGGGTCCCTGGTTGGATACAGTCGTGAGTATTTCCTTGAAGTTAAACTGTTTGCCTCATCTCTTAGAACTAAGGCATTTACTTGCCTCGAGTCAGTGATCAGCCCTGGGGAGGTGGTTGAGACCAGCCACAAAGATCCCAGGGCATAAATGGGATCTTTGTATTGTCCTGTGAACAGTGGTAAAAGTATCATTACGTAGTTTTATTTGCATTGGGGAGGAAACTGGCATCTCTTTTGCTTTGTTGGTTTGTTTAAAAGCTTGCTTGGGAGTGTATATGCTTTGTCCAAGGGTAGGCTCCAGCGGTGCAGCATTCGAGCCAATAAAACAATAAAAGGGACAAGATTTCAAAAGAGGAAAGATGGTAATTAGCAGGTTTGGTATCTGTCCCTTAAGATGCTGCTGAGATAGGAGTTTTCCTGTAGCTTTTAGAAGTCACAGTAGCTTGAGCACCAGCCAGAGGCAGACATTACAGATAAGAGTCGGGAGAGGTGGTGATGGAGCTGTATCTGCTTGCTATCTCCGGGAGATCTGTGAGGTCATGGGAATCCAGGCCTGTGTGTACTGTTCGGTGGAGACACGTGTACTGCGCTCCTCACGTCATCACCCCATGCCTGTGTCTTTCCTTGCAGGTTCTCCAAACGACAAGTCCATCAATGCGCTTCTGATGGCTGTCACAGGTACGGCACAGGCTCCATTTCACTGTCTTGTTCCTCTGTAAATAAAAAGGGAAAAAGGAAACTGATTGTTCCTTCAAGCTGAGTTATTCTAAAGCCTTAATTATAGAAAACTCAGGTGGTAAAAGGAAAGATGCCTCCCCCGGATCCTGCTTCTTTGCTCTCACGTGACCGCCTCAGTCCTGGTGTGGCAGAAGCAGTCCCTTAGAGATTTCCTCCCATTTTTGATTGCGGCCCACACCCTCTCATATCACTCCCGGAAGTGGTGTAGGAAGAATGCCATGTTGGAAACCAGTTCACCAACTTTCAAAAAGTCCAGTATAGCTGGTTTTTCCTCCTATGTTGGAATTGGTCAGTATTTCTTCCCTTGAACCCCAGATGAATCAGTTGGGTGCCACTAGGGACCCTGTTATAGAAAAACTCCTGTTCTTAAATTTGAGCTCATGGGATAGTTGAAGCTGCTGCTGCTCTGTGAGACTCTTGGCCCTGACCGTGCTCAGTCCTGTGGCAGCCTCACCGAGAACAGTGGCAGATGGAACCCCTTGCACCGTTTAAATCGCTTTTTCTCCTCTCTCTCTCTTTCTCACTGTTTGGTTGAATTTGGGTAGTTAGATACTCTGACTCATCTCTGCCATAATAGAATTTGATAAACTAGTGCAGACAGTTGTCAGGGAATGCACACTTCACCGGATTAGAAAGGTCTGTTTTCTAAAGGAAAGTGGATGCTAACTAAGATGTTACATCCAGGGGAGTTTCCATTTTTACAGGTAACTTTGCCCCCTTCTTTCTGTTTCTCTCCAACATACCAGTTAGAGTACTGGGATTAGAGTTTACGTAATTCTCAGTAGGTTCCTAGCGCGTTGTTACGAGTAGTGTCTTAATAAGAACCTGTTCTGTTTCTGACTTTAGGGTTCTTTATTGGTGGACCTTCTAATATGATTAGCTCTGCTATTTCTGCGGACCTGGGTCGTCAGGAGCTGATCCAGGGGAGCAGTGAGGCTCTGGCGACCGTCACTGGGATCGTTGATGGAACCGGGAGCATTGGAGCTGCGGTGGGCCAGGTGAGAGGGCGGGGTGGGCTGGACAGGGAGTGTTTAGCGGTGGAAGGGCCTGCCCCCGCCTGCAGGGCCACGGTAGGTGGCGCTCTTGTGCTGTAGTGCACTGTACTAAAAGCCTTGGGTTCTTAGTGACCTAACATGGAAGGCCCCTCGACATTTATCAGTTCGTCCTCTCCACTTTTACCTTCAGATTCTTCCTGTCTAGAAAGAAGTGAACACTTGGTCAGACAGATCCTTCAGTCCCTGCTGCCCACCACCTCCTCTTCCAGCCTGAACTTGGCACTTCAGGGAGGCCAGGAGACACATGCTTCTCATTACCGCGCACTTGACACGCAGGCCCCAGCTCTCCCACCCTCCAAACGCAGACGTACACACATTCTTGCCACTGACCCCCACCAGAAATTGCCATGGACGCTGCAGCTGCCCTGAGATGCTGCCTCTGCTTCCTACAACTGTGTTTCAAAAGACAGTTCATAAATGTCTTACATCAGAATCAATCTGGAAACTCATTAAAGTACAGAACACTTAGCTTACTGTGGACTCGCTGAGTGAGGGCCTGGGGATCTGTATTTCAGCAAGCCATCCTGGCGAGTCCTGTGCACTCTATAAAGTTTGGATCTTCCAGGTTAAGAGTGGCCTACTGTAGGTAGTCAGAACTGTTGTCTCTCTTTCTTTGGCTGTGCTGCACAGCGTGCGGGATCTTAGTTCCCTAACTGGGTGTCGAACCTGCACCCCCTACGTTGGAAGTGTGGTGTCTCAACCACTGGACCATCAGGGAAGTCCTTGTCGGAACCATTCAAATTGATCTTTCTTGCTTTCATTCAGCTTCAGAAAGGCATTGTTTCTCTGGGACAGTCATGAGTATTTGTCGCTCCTGGGGTGTACCACTCTCAGTCATTAAGTGCTAATTTTGTAAAATGTAGATTTGAGAATCAACTGCATGGATAAAATATCTGAAACTATGGCAGTGATGTGATGTTTAATGGGGAAAGAAAATATGTGCAAAACCTCAGAGGATGCCCAGTGGTCACAGAAACAGAAGCCAGAATTTGAGGGGTGGGGGTGTTACTCAGATCATAAATGAAGAGAGGTCAGGAGACAGAGAATGGAAGGAAAAAGGCTTGTAGTTTTGACACTGAGGTCATTAGATGGCCTTGAAGATTGATGCTTTGCTTGCTTAATGGGGGTGGATCACTGGTATCTGATTGTGAGTAGTTAATACAAGAACAGACGTTGCTGGAGATTGTTGTTGTTCAGTTAGCCGTGTCCGGCTTTTTGTGACCTCCATGGATTGTAGCCCACCAGGCTCCTCTGACAATAGAATTTCCCAGGCAAAACTACCGGAGCGGGTTGCCATTTCCTTCTCCAGGGGATCTTCCCAACCCAGGGATTGAACCCGCATCTCTTGCACTGGCAGGTGGATTCTTTACCACTGAGCCACCTGGGAAACCCATTGCAGGAGGTCCACCGACTGCACGCATACCTCTCTCTGGTCACGTAGCGCGTGTTTGTTTGTTACTGTCTCTCTCGCTTGGAGATGCGCGTCACGAGGGCAGCGTTTGTGTTGTGTTTTGCTGTCGCCCCAGTCCTAGGGAGGGTGCCTGGCACACTTGAGACGTTCAGGTACTTGTTGAATGGTTGTAGAAAGAGCGATTTATAGGATCAGGGTGTTAGCTTATTTGATTATGAAACTAAAGGGGAAAAAGAACACTTAGCAAAGGTAAGAGAACTGTGTTTTCTTGCCATGCTCTGGAGTAGGAACAGGCCAAAATGCTATTGGCCACCTGTTCAGATGTCTTCATATAAAGGGTATTGGGCAGTCTTTTTTGAAATGACTGTATTTTAGGTTTTCCTTCTTAGCTAATGTTTTCTTCATTAATCAGATGGATGGATTGTAATTAGCATTTCAAGGAGTTTCTTTCTAGTTAGAATGCCCGCTAGTCTTAAGATCCCTAACTAGGAACTTGGGGTCAGCATTAGACTGACTTTCACGGTTTTAGAAGCAGAATCAGGAGTAAATCATTGTTCGCTTTACTCATTCCTTTGGTGTGTTGAGTTTTGAATGATTTCTTACTGTTTGAGGTATAAAACCCCAAACTTCATGACTTAATATTAAAAACTTAGGACTCCGCCTGGTGGTTAAGACTCCTCACTTCCACTGCAGGGGGCGCAGGTTCAGTACCTGGTCAGAGAACTAATATCCCACATGCCGCACAATGTGGCCAAAATGAAAACAAAAATTCTATAAACTTGGTCCCTAGCACTCGCCAAATTCACATTGAATAGCTTTGTTCTCCCAGCCTTTCGCTGACTTCCCAAGAAAAACACTGCTTTCTCCCGCTGGTGTCCACAGCAGTTGGTACGCGCCTGTGGTAGAGCAGTTGCCGTGGTGTTTCACACTGACTGGCTGACTGATCCCCCGTATCAGACTCTGCCTTCCCTGAGGATAGAACCACGCTGTGTCCTTCTTCTTTGTGTTCCCAATGCATGATATGATTTTGACACACAGTGGGGGTTCAGTAGGTTAAATTGCAGTGTTTTCCCAAGAGAGATGAGAACAAATGTCCACATAAACATTTTTACACAAATGTGTTTCACAGCAAATGATTATTTATAATAGCTAAGAAGTAGAAACATCCTTACATCCATCAACCGATGAATGGATAAGTAAAATATGATATATTCATATCAGATCAGATCAGTCGCTCAGTCGTGTCCGACTCTTTGTGACCCCATGAATCTCAGCACGCCAGGCCTCCCTGTCCATCACCAACTCCCGGAGTTCACCCAAACTCATGTGCATCAAGTCGGTGATGCCATCCAGCCATCTAATGGAGTATTATTTGGCAGTTCAAGAGGAATGAAGGTTTGATAGATGCTACAGTATGGATGAACTTCAACTCTATTATGCTAAGTAAAAGGAGCTAGTCACCAAAGACCACCTATTTATGTGATTTCATTCATATGAGATACCCGGAATAGGCAAATCTATAGAGAAAGAAATTAGATTAGTGGTTGCTTTGACTTGGGTGGGTCTGGAGAGTGATTCCTAATGGGTTTCTCTTGGGGTGACGAAGATGGTCTAAAATTAGATTATGGTGGTAGTTGCACAACTCTGTATGTATACTAAAATCCATTGAGTGATATGAGCTTAGTATTATGTAAATTATATGTCAGTAAAGCTATTTAAAAGATAAAGTAGCATTCAGAGAGTTTGGAGGGCCACTGTGCTTCCTCTCATGGATGATTACAGCTCTGCTTTTTTGTTTTCCATGAGGCTGTCCAGGCTAAATCACTCAGTTGTTCTCCTTTAATTTCTCCCACTTAAAAATTTTACTAATAATGTGATCAAAGAACATGGGTTAAATGATCGTGTCAGTGGTCAGCTGAGTTTTGAGAAGGGTACCAAGACCATTGGGGAAAGAGTGGTTTCTTCACCAAAAGGTGCTGGGAAAGCTGGATGTACACATTGCAAAGTAATGAATGTGGACCTTTACCTTACATTACGTACAAGAATTAACTCAAAATAGATCATATACCTAACTTTAAGAGTTAAAACTAATAAAACCCTTAGAAGAAAACATAGGGACAACTCCTTATGACAGATGTGTACCAATGGTCAATGAACCCCTGAAAAGAGTCTCAGCATCCTTATTCTCTTAGGGAAATGCAAAGGAAAAACATGAACTACCACTTCACACCTAATCAGGATGTCTGTAATTAAAGCCAAGTAGAACAAAGTAGCGGAGAAGGCAATGGCACCCCACTCCAGTACTTTTGCCTGGAAAATCCTGTGGACGGAGGAGCCTGGTGGGCTGCAGTCCATGGGGTTGCTAGAACGGGACATGACTGAGCGACTTCACTTTCACTTTTCACTTTCCTGCATTGGAGAAGGAAATGGCAACCCACTCCAGTGTTCTTGCCTGGAGAATCCCAGGGACGGGGGAGCCTGGTGGGCTGCCGTCTCTGGGGTCGCACAGAGTCAGACACGACTGAAGCGACTTAGCAGCAGCAGCAGCAGCAGAACAAAGTGGTAAGTACTGGTGAGGAGGTGGAGGAATTCCATACAGTGCTGGTAGGGATGTAAAACCACACAGCTGCTGTAGAAAATGCCATGATGGGTCCTCAAAAAGGCAAGCATTACCGTATGACCCAGCAGTTCCGCTCCAGGTATGCTGTACTCCAAAGACTTGAAGACAGTTTCGGTTATTTGTTTGCCATTGTTCATTAACATTATTCATAATAGCCACAAGGTGGAAACAACTAAAATGTCCACGGATAGATGAATAGATAAGCATGTGGTATATCTATGCAGTGGAATGTTATTCGGGCTTAAAAAGGAGTGGATGTATGTTACAACATGAATGAACCGTAGCAACACTGTGTCGAGTGAAATCAGCTGCACACAAAAGGACAGATACTGGGTGATTCTGCTTAACACAAAATATCTAGAATGGGCAAATTCATAGGAATAGAAAGCAGATTAGAGTTTGTCAGGGGCTGAGGAGACGGGTCATGGAGAGTTCTTGCAGAGAGTTCATAGGTGCAGAGTTTCCGTTTGGGCTGATGAAAAAGTTTGAAAATAGGTAATGGTGATGGTTGTGCAAAGTCATGAATGTATTTGGTGCTGCTGAGTTGTATGTACAACGAAAGATTGCTAAAATGGCAAGTTGTATGTTATATGTATTTTACCATAATTAAAAAAAAAATGGGTTAAAAGCTACTGGATACTTTTTAGTAATTGAAAATAAAAGAATATGCTGTAGAGTGTCAAAGTCATGCAGTAATCCTGTGAGCAAATAGTGTAGTTGAAAAATGAGTGGTATACTTAAAAGATGAACTATTTTTAAAAGCATCAGTTATAGTACCTGTCACTGGAAGAAGTGATGATTAAACAGAAGTGGCTTGAGGCTGTTCATCATTCTCTCTTAATAGCAAAGTGAAAAAAATATAGACCTCTTGGACTTAGGCCTTCCATTCTATTTTTTATTTGGATTCTGCCAGCTTACCAAACGAAGGCTGTCAGTAAAGCTTTCCTAGGAGCACGTATATGCAGGAGCTCTGCAAACCGCAAAGCGTTATACACACCCTGACTCCCTTCTCATTTTCTAGAAGAGCCACGTTTCATCTACTTTTTAGCCACTTCATTTTATTAATTTATAAAGGATTATATTGTGATTTCTTTTTTTCCCTTTTAGTATTTGGTGTCTTTGATCCAGGACAACCTGGGATGGATGTGGGTTTTCTACTTTTTCATTCTTATGGTATGTATGTGCCCCCTCTTTTTTTTTTATAAACTAGTAGTTTTTTCCTTAAGATTTGCGTATTTGTTACTTATCTCTGGCTGTGCTGGGCCTTCTCTGCTGCGTGGGCTCTCTAGTTGAGGTGGGCAGGAGCTCCTTGTTGCGGTGTGTGGGCATCTCGTTGCAGTGGCTTCTTTTGTTGCAGAGCACACGCTCAGCAGGTCTGGTGCCCAGCCTTTTTGCTCCGCATCATGTGGAATCCCACATCAGGGATCAAACCTGTGTCCCCTGTACTGGCAGGTGAATTCTTAACCACTAGTCCAACAGGGAAGCTTTTCGCTAGTAGTTTTCAAGTTAAATGAGTTCAAAACATTTACCTAAATCACTTTTTTGTTTGTTTGTTTGTTTTAACACTCAAAGTAGTCTTTTGTTGTTGTTGAATAATTGGCTTAAAATAAATGGCATGTATTTGAGATATAAAATTCAGGAAGATTTAACATATGTCCATACACATCTGTGAAAACATTATCCGGATCAGGGCAGGAGGTGTCCGTCACTCCCAAAAGTTTCCTCACAGCCCCTCTGTCATGCCTGTGCCCCACCTCTCTCCTCCATCCCACCTCTCTCCACCAGGCAACTGCTGGTCCACTTTTCTATTGCTGTAGACTACTTTGCATTTTCTTGAGTTTCATATACATGGAATTACACACTCCATATTTTTGTCAGCTTCTTCCAGTCAGCATAATTATTTTGCAATTCATCCATGTTGTCGCAGGTGTCAGTAGTTCATTTCTTCTTACAGTTAGGTTAAATCACTTCTTAAACCAGCAACATTGCTGACTGCTTTTAAAGATTCTTTTGTGAAAAGTAGCATCTTACTATTCTAAAAGACACATTCATTTTTCAAGGAAGGAAAGGGCTATTAGGTTTGCCCTTGACCTGAGTCTAATGAGTATTGTCATTCATGATTCCAGAAAAAATGGTGAGAGACTTACATCCCCAACTGTTAATCAGGGTACTCTTCCAGGGTACTCTCTGTCACTAAGTATAATTTGGGAATTCTGAAGGAAATGTGTATGCCAAACCATGTAGGGTTAAAAAAGAAGCATTGCTATAATTAACACTGTGGCGTTCGAGTTCTAGAATGAACCTTGAGTCTCTTGAGAAAATATCTGTTGCACCTTAGATATTCTTGGCTGGAACTCTGTATTTTCTGGGAAGCAGCCAAAACAAAATAAGGCCTTGTGCTTTTAAAACATTGCTGTCTGTTGAAAAAGCACGTGATGTGTTCTCACCACGTTATTGAGACACAGTGCTCGAGACTGGTCCACTTGAGAGTCTGGTGACAGCTTCGTGCACCAGAGGGTGTATTTAGTATCCTTTCCCTCAGTTGAGAGCATCCTAATTGGAGGCAGCCTCCATTGCCCAAGTCCAGACATTGTCCTCCAGCCTGTCCAAGGGGCCCTGGAGACAGCTCAGCACCTGCAGTCCCCTGGAGCGAGCGGCCTTAAGGCTTACGTTCTTTGCCATCACAAAGGATGCTTCCGTCAGCTTCATTGTTTCTGGCTCCTAAAGGCTGGGCCTCTGTGTTCCTCTTCTGATATCCGCCCTAAGCAGAGGGAGCTACTTCCTGATGTACCTGCTGGTCTAATCATACCAGAAATTGTCATGGAAAATGGAATCTGTTCGAAGAAACGCTGTTTGAAATCTGAGCTCCAGTATCAATTCTCTGCTCTACTTATAGCAAATTATTTCATTTGGTTCTTTTTTTGAAGAGACTGTAATGTTACATTAAGTATTTTATTATAGTAACTGTAATTTTCAAAATCATTTTCTGTTTCAATAAAGATTAAGAATTATCTTTGTAGGAAGTCAAAAAGAATGTAGTCCAAATTCATTATTATGTTCAAACGATGAAGCACTAACAGAATTAAATTATCACTGTACATTTAATGCCCTTTTTCTCTTCACAGACAAGTTGCACAGTTCTGTTTATTTCGCCATTAATAGTGAGGGAAACATGCTCTCTTATGCAAAGACGACAAACTCGAGTGTTGAATGAGTGACTGGTGCCCACAAAAGAACATCAGGACTCTTATTCTCTTAATTCACCCTATTTTGGGTTTGTCTTAAGAACTCCAATATAACCTCAGATTGTCAGGCCTCTTTCAGCAGTGTGAGCCCCCGGAGATGCTGACCAGAGTGAAGGCTGGGTTGTTTTTTCTACACTACAGGGATTAATGATTTTTATTTATCGCTGTTGTTCCATGAATGTACTGAATGGCCTGTGAATCTGCCAGCAACTCTGTTGGCCTGTGGAGGTTCATCCCTTTAACCGTAAATGCTCTATTGAACTTGGACCCTTGTCCTCCATCCTGGAAAGCTGAGTGACCACGCGACAGTCGTGCCCGGTTTGTAGTGACGACACGCTCCACGAATAGAAAGGATCGCCGCATTTTGCTTTGGTCATGAGTTTACAGAGAGCAGCTCATCTCTGAAGCATCACATCCTGGTACAGCGCTCCAGCGGGGCCCAGTGTAAGCCTGTCTTGGACAGAGAATCCCTTAGTTAAACTCTAAGTGGGAAAAGTCACACTATGTGCTGAGTGGCTCAGTTACTTTGTGTCTGCTCTGAAGTCGATCAGCTCCGGAAGCAGAAATATCTTCCAGTGATTGTCAGCTGTTCTCCTCCATCTTCGTTCAGAATTACCTTCAACTCCTGGAAGTCTTTTGGCTTCCTGTCAAGGACCATGAGGTACCTCAGTTGTGAACATTCCAGGATGTAATTTATAACCGAAGTACTCAACCCCAGGCTTGTTCTCTGGGAACTTTTTAGGATCCACTAGGAAGCCAGTCGGCTTAGCCCTATTTTCAGAGGCTCCGTCTCTGTCATAACCGGGTTCCTTGTGTTACCTCAGCAGAAGACTAGAATTAGAGAAAAAGGAAAGACCATTTGGCCTTCTATGCATTAAGTACGTGACATTGAATCACAGTGGATTACTAGGGCCTGAGATGTATCTAGGTATCTATTCTTTAGATGTTTGTAGAATATACATCTTCAAGGCTGTGAATTCTATACTAATTATCAATATTTTAAGGTCATCCTGTATATATATTTTAAATTATGAAAGTGAGCAGGTGAAACATGTGCAATTTTGAGGGCTGCCTAATTTACATGGAGTTAGGGGAAAATTTTCAACCTCTTGCTTTGTACTCTCAAATGTGTGTTTATGAACTTGTTAATGTTATTTAATCAAGCAGACTTCCAGTCAGTTAACTGCTCATTACTGACAGAAAGGGAAACTTTTGAAACACAGAAAGGGAAAATAAACTGACTTTTATAATAAATATCTGTCTGTCTGGTTATTTTCTTTATACTCTGAGCTCCGAGTTGTGACTCACGCCTGGAGAGTCCCTGCTCCTGAGTGTCCCCGGCTGACCAGCCACTGACCCTGCCGGGCTGCCGGATTGCACAGGCCTGTGTCTGCTGCCTTCTGAGAAAGCCTCCCCTCCTCCTTTGTGCAGGACTGTGCCGAGTTTGGATGAGTGGCCTAGTTGTAGTTTAAGAATCGTCTGTGGATGAAGCCCATTTTGGTTATTTAGCCTCTTGGTGACCTTTGGCTGAGAGAATTTCCTTTCCCCTGCCATGTAATCAGTGTGGTCACACCTTCATATCCTGACACCAACCATTGTTTTCTTGCCCCAGTTTAAACTTAGCTGGACAAGTATTCCTCTGACCTTTCTGTAGCCCCCAAGCTGTACCTGCAATGAAATTATAAATAAAATAACGCCTTGGCATTGAATGAATTATATCTTGCACTACGGGTGGATTGCCTGTTCTGGTACTGGCAGTCTACGTGCAGATTAGCTTTAAAGAACCCATAAGAATCGACCTCACGTTCTTATGGTTTTCCCTTGAAGAAAAGGCTGTCATGAAGGCTAGTTTGGAAAAGCATTCTCTGAGGCCTCGATCTCTGATAGAGTGCTCTGGCCTGCCTTTTCTGGTCACGTGGTGTTTTCTTTTCTCCTGTGCGTACTAAGTCGCTTCAGTTGTGTCCAACTTTTTTGTGACCCCATGGACTGTAGCCCACCAGGCTCCTCTATCCATGAGATTCTCCAAGCAAGAATACCAGAGTGGGTTGCCGTTCCTCCTCCAGGAGATCTTCCCGACCCAAGGATCGAACACACGTCTCTTACATCACCTGCATTGGCAGGCAGGTTTTTTTGCCACTAGGGCCACCTGGGAAGCCCTTTCTCCTTCCTTGTCGTTTCAAAGGGAGAAGGCCCCTCTCCACTCCGGCTAATTCTAATCTTTGCCGCTTCCTGGAGAATGGTCCCCACAGTCAACACTCACACACAAGTGTCCTGAGGGCCCGCCCCTTTGTGTGTTGTGATGTTCAGCGAGACAGAGGGTACAAGTTGTTCTTGTCCACTCCTTCCTTCTCCTTTTCAACCTTCGACGTCCTCCCATCTCCCACATAGGTAGCTGACACAGCCCTTTCTTATCCTGACTAGTTCTTCTGACTTATGTCCTATTTTCCTTTTCAAGACCAAGTCCTTTGAGTTAACAGATGGTATCTGCTGCCTTCCTGGCTGTTGTACTTCCTCCTCAGCTAAGGAACTAACTGTATTTCCATTCATCCAAGACAGTCCTGGTTTATGTCTCATGCTCTGACATAATTATCATGTCATAATTACAGCACCTCTCTCTGCTCTCCCAAGTATTCTAATTTGGATATCTTACCCTTAACCTCTGACCTTTTTTTCTGTATCACTACAGAAACAGTGCAATGGAATGTCATAGAACTTAGCGATCTTTTTTTTTCTCATTCCTTTCTTAATCCTCCTCTTAAACTTGATGCTGGTAACCCCTTCATCTTCTCCAGGACTTTTTTCCCTTTGGCTTTTATGGCATTTCAGTGTATTGAATCTCCTTACCTCCTGTTTTTTTTTTTACTGGGTTCTCTTCTCTGCTCATCCTCTGCTAGTTTCTATAAGAGGGGTCACCAGCTTTCCCAGAGAGCTGTTCTTAGAACCTAACAATAGCTCTGTTAAGTCCTAAAGAGAGGTACTGCACCTGTTTACATAATACTATCTGGTGTTTAGTTAAGAGCAAGTCTCAAGGGAAGTGAGCTCAACTTATGTAGCCTCAGGCCCCACCCATCCTGTCCCCACCCAGACCACACTGCCAATTGCCTTCATGAATGGTTTTCAAATTTTCCTAAGTCAGAAGCCATTTTGAGAATCCAAAACCCATGTACCCTCTCCCCAGATCAAAATGCACTTATAAACAAACATTCAAGATTTGTTACAAGGAGGCTTCCCTGGTGGCTCCTGCCAGTGCAGGAGACTCAAGTTCGATCCCTCATCCAGGAAGATCCCATGTGCTGTGGAGTGACTAAGCCCATGCACCACAACTATTGAGCCTGTGCTCTAGAGCTGCGACTACAGAGCCCTGTGAGCCCTGGAGCCTGTGCTTTACAACTGGAGAAAAGCCCTCGCAGTGACAAAGACCCAGCACAGCCAAAAATGATAAAATTATTAAAGAGGAGAAAATAAGATTTATTACAGGGTGTTCGTGGACCAAAACTTGAAGCCAATCCTTGGGCCACAAAGTTAGAAACCTTGGTTGAGAGAATCGGGTGTACCTGTTTGCCTAGGTTTCCCACAGCCTAGCTTCTGTCTATTTCTTTACTGACTCTCCCACTGTCCCTCTACACGAACTTGCTACAGAATCAGACTGGTCGTCTTAACTGTTGTTTAGTTGCTAAGTTGTGTCTGGCTCTTTTGCGACCCCACGGACTGGAGCCTGCCAGGCTCCTCTGTCCATTGGATTTCCCAGGCAAGAATACTGGAGTGGGTTGCCATTTCCTTCTCCAGGGGATCTTCCCAACCCAGGGATCCAACCCTGGTCTGCAATGCAGGCAGATTCTTCACCATCTGAGCCACCAGGGAAGCCCAGTCATCTATTACTTGGCTACAAATGGCAGTATTTATGTCTTTTTTTTGTTTTTTTGTAAGGATGTATCAGTTTTTTGGTTTTGTTTTTAGATGAAAAAAAGCTTAACTGTGATAGACTACATGTAACATGAAATGTATGCTCTTAACCATTTTAAGTGTACAGGTCAGTAGTTAAGTACTGATACTCTCACACTGTAGTGCTTACTGTCTTGTGTTGACTCACACTTTCTGTCCGTTTTACCTCTTTTTAACTCTCTGCTTTCTGAGTCTTACTTTTCCTTCAAGTCTTGGCCAAGCATCATGTGGTCCAAGAACAGCTCCCCAGCCAGCCTTACGAGCATCCACTGTCTCGCCTTTTTTTGGTAGTGAGCGTAAGATTACTTATTTGGTGCTTAGCTGCTTACCTATTTTTATATCTGACTCTCCAAGGAGATTATTGGTTGTTTTCTCCAATGCCTAGTTCCTCGCATGGCTGGTGCTGAGTAAATGTTGATCATGTTGGAAAAGGTGGAAGGAAAAAGAGAGTGGAAAGGGAGTCTCGTGGGTGTGTCTTCCTGACCCCGAACCTTGCCCTTCCTCTCGCTTTGACTAGGACACCGCTTCCTGCAGTGAATGGCCAGGTTACTTAAATTGAAGTATAGTTGATTTACAGTGTTGTACTAGTTTCAGATGTACAGCAAAATGATTCAGTTTATATATATATATATATATTTGTGTGTGTGTGTCCTTTTTCAGATTTTTTTCCTTTATAGGTTGTTATAAAATATTGAGTAGACTTCCCTGTGCTATCCAGAGTATCTGTTTTATATATAGTTCTGTGTATGTGTTAATCTCCATGGAGCTTTTCCTGTTTACCCCTTCTAATGCTCTTTGCTTCCTTTGAACTTCTTGAGCCATTACAGGTAGACTATGAAGTCTGCCCGGGCTGAGTAGTTTTACTGCCTTATTTTATTCTCTGGTTGTTTCTGGTTAAGTTGTCATTTCCTCAGTTACATTGTGAACATGAAGGAATCAAGTCCATGTCCAAGATTGCAGCAGCTATTTAATCAAGACAGCTGGTGTACCTTCCCACGTGGCCTCTGTACAGGTTCAGGCTCATCTTCCGTGTGTGTGTGTGTGTGTGTGTGTGTGTGTGTGTGCGCGTGCGTGCGCGCACGCAGGCGCGTTTAGTCACTCAGTCATGTCTGCCTCTGTGACCCTGTGGACTGTAGCCTGCCAGACTCCTTTGTCCCTGGGATTCTCTAGGCAAGAATAATGGAGTGGGTAGCTGTTCCCTTCTCCAGGGGATCTTCCCAACACAGGGATCGAAACCTGGTCTGCACTGCAGGCAGATTCTTTACTGTCTGAGCCACCAGGGAAGCCCCATCTTCCTTTTCCTTTTCTATAAATGCCCCGATCATTTCCCATGACCAAGTTTGTTTCAGCATATATCCAGAATAAATCAGATTCTGTATGAAATTTATATGTGTGAACACAGATAATACAAATTAATTAAATTGTTATATATGTGTTATAGATAATTCTAGGTGACTGTATATGTATATATATATAAAACTATGTGTTACTTTTAACTGCACACACACACATAACTATATACAAATGTATGTGTACGTCAAGACTAATATTTGAAAGGGCATTCTGTGCTTAAGCCCCAGGGGTGTGATCTTCCCGCCATCACCAGAACAATGCTTCATGTGTGTGCACCTCCTTTATTTGTTTATTTTAAACTTCTCATCTCCCTGGCCTCATTTTCTTCCTCCCTCCTTCCCTCCTTGCCTTCCTTCCTTCACACGATTTTTACAGGTGCCCTCCTATCCATCGCTGGTCTTACCCGCTATGACGTAGGAGGGCCCGTGATGGATCTGGTCCTTAGGTTGGAGAGCTAAGGCTCTGAGAAGCTCATAGGTTTGCCTGGGGACACACATCTAGCATCCGACAGCAGGACTGACTCAGAACCCAGGTCTTCTGACATGAGTGTTGGTTTCTGTGATGCCACACATCCTCTTCTCATTTGACTTGAATCTTGTCCTAGGCTTCCTTCCAAGGTATATGCTGTGCAAAAGCTCACAGCGTATACCTTCCAAGGTATATGCTGTGCAAAAGCCAGCCCTACAGGTGAAAGGCCGGCCAGACGCTGCGAAGCTTTGTCTTAAAACTGCTTTCTGCCTCGCTCCTGCTGCTGGGCTGAGTGCCCCTCGGTGCTCCAGGTTTGCCTTTTTAAAAAGCATCTCTTCCCTCTTTCCTGGTCCTTCCGCCTGAGGCTCGGGACTATCTCCTACCCAACAGACTGGTCTTCCCTCCTCTCGGCCCTGGAGTTGGTGGAGGTGATGCTGTCACGAGCCTACCTGCGCCAGCTCTACCCCTTCCTCTTGACCATGGTCACTACTCTTACCCTTCTTGTTCTTTATTCATGACCAAGTTGCATAGCTTGTGGGATCTTAGTTCCCCAACCAGGGATTAAACTGGGTCCTGGCGATGAAAACTCTTGAGGCCTAACCATTGGCCCACCAGGGAGTTCCCTTACTGGTCTTTCTTTTTTTAGGATTATCTATTTGTGGCTGTGCTGGGTCTTCGTTACTGTGTGGGATTTTCTCTGGGCACAGCAGCGGGGTCTACTCTTTAGCTGTAGTACATGGGCTTCTCATTGCGGTGGCTTCTCTCGTTGCAGAGCATGGGCTCTGAAGCACAGGCTCAGTAGTTGTGCTGCATGGGCTTAGTTGCTCTGCACCACGTGGGATCTTCCTGGACCAGGGATCTAGCCTGCGTCTCCTGCACTGGCAGGCCAATTCTTTACCACTGACCCACCAGGGAAGCACCCCCGCCCTCCACCCCAGCCTTCTTTCTAATGAATGTTTAACTCAGTTTGAATTACGGTCTTGCATCTAAAGTGGCATGAGTCAGCTTTTTCTCATCTGCCACTGCCCTGCGATTAAAGAAATAGCTTATTTTTCCTTTTTGTCCTTTCAGAAATTAGATAACAAGTAACAAAATCATTTGCAACCATTTTAAATCCCCTTGAATCCCAAGGAAGTTGTCATAACTTCATCATCAGTGAAATACTCTTAAAAATGCCATCCCTTTGGATGAAAATGTTCTTGTGGATTGTAATAGGATAACTGGGTTTAGGTAAAGCCTTTTATCTGAGCACTTCTAAGGCCTTCAGCTTGTTTAATAGTTATCACCACACCCCGAAGAGTGACATCAGGATATGATTGTATGTGTGTATGTGCACATTTGCTTATTTACTTAGCATTTTGTTTGTTTTCCGAGGCTCACCATAGAAGAGTTTCAGGAACCTAACTATTGCTGTGGATTTCATTAAAAAAATAATACCTAAGGAGTAGCATACATAACTTGCCTTTGTTGCACGGGATGAAGATGTTAATGAGGTTACAAAAGGCAGAGAGACTGCTCTGGAGCCAGGAGGGTGGGGCTGGGGGAGGAAGGAGCAGTGACTGAAGTAGGGGCTGCAGGCAGACTCCCCAAATGCCCTCAGGTGTGAGAGAGGTTTCGTCCTCGTTTGCATTACTAGGTCGGTTCTCCTAAAGATGATGATTCTGTGAACAAGGTCTTGGAGAGAAGACAATTTATTAGAACTTTGAAAATTCAAGCCTGTGCCTTGTCTGAGGGAAAGCCAAAGCTCCCGCTCTTGGTCTCTGCAGTCACTTTCAGGCTGTTGAAACAGCGTCTGGATGAAGGGGTGGGTTACTTAAGAGAAGAGCCTTTTAGAGAAAAGCCTAGCAAGATTTTTTTTTTTAGCCGTCTTAGTTCCCTGACCAGGGATCGAACCCATCCGCCTGCAGTGGAAGCGCAGAGTCTTAACCACTGGACCACCAGGAAAGCCCCAAAAAACATTAGCAGAGTGGCCCCAGAGATGACCAGTGCCGGCCCCCTTCCCACATGTGTCTGCTGCTTGGCTTTGGCACAGCACCTCACTTCATGCTGCAGGATCTAACTAATGAGGCGATTAATGAAAATCAGCATTTGTATTTTCCTCTTTCTACCCCCCAACCCCCCAAAGAAACTGTTCTTTGCTCTGGGGCTCCTTTCCTCGTTTCAGTTGCTCACACCTCTGGCCTCAGCAGGGGGAGACAAAGTTCCAAAGACCCTGCCCACTGCACTTGTCAGAGTGGCACGGGGGCTTCATTTCATTATTACTTTACATCCATTGACTTTGAAACCCTCCTAGCTAGTCATTCCCTCAGAAGTTCTCAGTCCACCCACCCACCCCCATCCCCGCCCCACCAGCCTCTTATCACCACTGGCGACACAGCCTGCCTGTTCCATTGAAAGATCAGGACTGTCTAGAGGTTCTCTGCTTGGGCAGGTCTCTCTTCTGCACAGGAACGGAGGCCTTGACGTCACTCTAAATTCCACTCCTTTTGATTACCTGCTCTCCATCTTCCGCCACCCCCTAGTTTGTCAGTTCTCTGGGCCTCCGGTGAGATTCTCACCCTTGCTTTCCACATCAGTTCTCTGAGTGGATGCTCTACCCATGCGCCCCCCAGCCAGGCCCTCCCACTTGAGGCCATTCGTTGTGGGAGTGCTCTCGTTAGAAAATGAGTTCTACTGAGCGAAAATCTTAACAGTTTCTTCCAGTGGTCCTAAATCTCCCTTCCAAAACAACAGTGAAATTAAATTCAAGCCATGAAGTTAAAAGACACTTCCTCTTTGGAAGAAAAGCTATGACCAACCTAGACATATTAAAAAGCAGAGATATTACTTTGCTGACAAGGGTCCGTCTAGTCAAAACTATGGTTTTTCCAGTAGTCATATATGGATGTGAGAGTTGGACTATAAAGAAAGCTGAACGCTGAAGAATTGATGCTTTTGAACTATGGTGTTGGAGAAGACTCTTGAGAGAGTCCCTTGGACTGCAAGGAGATCCAACCAGTCCATCCTAAAGGAAATCAGTCCTAAATATTCACTGGAAGGACTGATGCTGAAGCTGAAACTCCAATACTTTGGCCACCTGATGCGAAGAGCTGACTCATTTGAAAAGACCCTGATGCTTCAAAAGATTGAAGGCGAGAAAAGAAGGGGATGACAGAGGATGAGATGGTTGGATGACATCACCGACTTGATGGACATGAGTTTGAGCAAGCTCTGGGAGTTGGTGATGGACAGGGAAGCCTGGCGCGCTACAGTCCATGGGGTCGCAAGAGTCGGACACGACTGAGTGACTGAACTGAAAGCAAGACAGGTCTATATTTTCCCTTGATATATTGAAGACAACTTCCACCTTTCCCTTTCAGCCTTTTATGCTTCTAATCTTAAATCTTTTTTGAAGCTATTCTCCCTGCCGTTGCTTCCTGATCAAAGCTGACCATCTTCATTCTCTACTTTTGATGTTGTAACTACCTTCTTATTCTTTGAATTCGGTTTCTCTCCATTTTGATTTCCCCCTTTTCTTCCTAATCCTCAATCCTAAGAGAACTCTCCAGACAAAATTGTTTCATCTTCTGTGTTCCAGACACTTGTTCATACTCTATTTTTAGTTTTGTCATCACCTGTCTGCAAAACTCTAGCAAGTCAGGTGTACCTTCTCACCATTTTGAAAAATCCTCTCCTACAGTGCAAGGTACATGGGAGGCAGGACTTAAATATTTAATTTTCTCTGTGCCTGTTCTGGTACTTCTTTTACACGGTTCACTTTTTCATATTTTCCTAAAACCTCCCGATGACTACCAGATTTTTCTCACTAGCCCCTATTTATTACTCATTTTCCAATCTTAAACTGCCTGGTGATCACCCCGACGTCCTGCCAGCAGCCCAAAGTAAGAGAGTTCATTTTCTCACCCCAGTCCTGGCAAAGCTACTTCCCACATACTCTCCTACTGGTCTTGCTTAATAAGTTGCTTGAAACATTTCTGGGTAAGCTTAGGTGTCAAGGCACATTTTGATCCTTATTCATTAATGGGCTCTCTCATTAAGTGACTGAGAATTTCCACTGAGCCCTAATTCTCACATTTTCAGAGTTGACTTGAACTAGCAGTGGCAACACCATCAGCCCCAGGCTCACAGCTTAAGGATACTTGCTGCTGCATCTTTTCCTCGCTCCTCGTCCACGGTCTCCAGGTGTTACTGATTCTTTCCCCCTTGCTTTTCTTTTTTTAACATTTTTATTGGAGTCTAGTTGATTCACAATGTTGTGTTAGTTTCTGCTGTACAGCAAAGGGAATCGGTTATATAACTGGCTTGCTTTTCGAACTCATCTTGTTGATTTCTAAGTCAATTTCCTCTACCTGAATTATTCTCAAGGGCCTTATTTCTAGTGTCCCCCCTTCTAGTCTTCCCTTTCCCAGTCTGCCCCATGCACAACTCTTAGAATAATCCTTCTAAACAGTATTTTTGTGTTGTTTTTCTCCTGTTCAGCTATCCAAAGGGGACTCTCTTTGTTTCCTGGGTTAATGTTGATGTCTTACATGATCCTCATCTCTAACTAGAAAATCTGAGACATCAGAGATTTGAGGGTAAGTAGCAGTGATACCTCTCTTCTGCTGATTTTTTTTCCTCACCACACCATGTGGCTTGTGGGATCTAGTTCCCTGAGCAGGGTCAAACCTGCACCCACTGCATTGAAAGGGCAGAGTCTTAACCATTGGGCCACTAAGGAAGTCCATATATATTTAAAAAATAACAACTTTATTGAGATATAATTTGCATATATCTAACTCACCCTTCAAAATATATAGTCGTTTAGAAACTACACTTCTATAAAAATTAATTAAAAAATTGAACAGTGGTTTTAGGGATAGTCACAAGTCTATCTAATTTTAGAACATTTTCATCAATCCCCAAAGAAACCTCATACCTCTTAGCAGTCATTCTAAGTTCTGTTCTCTGCTTTCCCCAGTTCATGACTACTTATGATTTACGTTCTGTCTCTGTGGTGGATGCTCAGTCGCTAAGTTGTGTCCTACTCTTTTGCGACCCCATGGACTGTAACACGCCAGACTCCTCTGTCCGTTGGTTTTTCCACGCAAGAATACTGGAGTGAGTTGCCATTTCCTTCTCCAGGCGAGCTTCCCAACCCAGAGATGGAACCTGTGTCTTCTGCACTGCAGGCGGATACTTTACCACTGAGCCACTGGGAAGCCTCTGTACCTGTTGCTGTTGCTCAATTGCTCAGTCATGTCTGACTCTTTGCGACCCCATGGACAACAGCACCCTAGGCTTCCCTGTCCTTCACCATCTCCTGGAGTTTGCTCAAACTCATGTCCACTGAGTCAGAGATACCATCTGTACCTGTGGATCTGCCTACTGTAGACATTTCATATAAATGGAATACATAGTCTTTTGTGATTAGCTCCTTTCACTTAAGCATAATGTTTCTGAGGCTGCATTTTCTTAGATCCTGGATTTGTCTATTTGGTGTCCATTCATCAGAAGACCAACTATCTTAATTGTATTTTATTTTCTGTATGATGCTCTGGCATTTGTGGCCTCGGGGCAGAGACAGCCCCCCTCCCAGGACTAGCCAGCTCTTAGCCTTGGCACAGGGCTTGCCCTGCAGTCCACTTTTCATATGCAAATAGTCTGGTCCTGAGCCCGCACACCAAACCAGCCACACCCTTTATCAGACTCTTACACACCAAGCCAGTCTCTCCCCCTCCCTAGTCAACTGAAAGCCAGGTGCCAAACAGCTAGGAGACAGCCATTCCCAAAGCCCGCCAGAATTATAGAGACTAGACAGTCCTAAACTGCTTATCCTGTCGTGTCTTGCCTTGCCTCCAGGAAACACAGTAAAGGCTCTGGCTGAGGTGTTCCCCAGCCCCTTCCGTCTCCTGGTCTAGCTCCTTCCTTGTGTGCTTCCTTCCTTGTGTGGCCCTGTGGGTGCGGTGTGCCTGTCTTTCAGGAACAGTGAGTAACAGAAATCTTTCAATGGCTTTGACCTCTTCTTGTCATGACTCAATCACCTCCCTAAATTAAAACCCCACAGGACTTGAATGAAAATGTAGTTTGTTTTCAGGCTACAGAGTTCGGTGTAGTTTGTTTTCAGACTACAGAGTTCGGTGTATCAATTTGATCTTATTTTTGAGATTGAAAGCTTCTATACTCTTAGATCGGAGAAGGCAATGGCACCCCACTCCAGTATTCTTGCCTGGAAAATCCCATGGACTAGGGAGCCTGGTAGGCCGAAGTCCATGGGGTCGCTAAGAGTCGGACACGACTGAGCGACTTCACTTTCACTTTTCACTTTCCTGCATTGGAGAAGGAAATGGCAACCCTCTCCAGTGTTCTTGCCTGGAGAATCCCAGGGACGGGGGAGCCTCGTGGGCTGCTGTCTATGGGGTCACACAGAGTCGGACACAACTGAAGCGACTTAGCAGCATACTCTTAGATACCTTTTGTCTACTTATTAGTGAACTGAGAAAAGTGATTATTATCAGTATATATTTCTTCTTATATCTTTTATAATTTTTCATTTATAAATGTTCATACCATATTAACGAAAGTACATTTGTATATATTTTTTTTCATTATATAATTGGACTATAAATTGCACCCTTGAGTATTGCTAAGGGTTTTATTTTTGTTCAATGCTTTTTGTCTCTGAATTGAACCATGTCTGATATTCTCTTTGTTTGGATTTGCCTAATGTAACTGTCCTAGTGTAATATAATTTCTGTTTTCAACCTTTCTGAATCACTTTGAGAAGTGAGTGTTGCCCATGCTTTGGAACTGTGGTGCTGGAGAAGACTCTTGAGAGTCCCTTGGACTGCAAGGAGATAAACTAGCCAATCCTCAAGGAAATCAACCCTGAGTATTCATTGGAAGGACTGGTGCTGAAGCTGAAGCTCCAATACTTTGGCCACCTGATGTGAAGAACTGGTGCATTGGAAAAGACCCTGATGCTGGGAAAGACTGAGGGCAAGAGGAGAAGGAGGCAATAGAGAATGAGATGGTTGGATGGCATCACCAACTCAGTGGAGAAGAGTTTGAGCAAATTCAGGGAAATAGTGATGGACAGGGGAACCTGGTGTGCTGCAGTTCGTGGAGCTGCAGAGTTGGACACGACTTAGCAACTGAATGACAGCAACAGCATACGGTAAATATTACTCAGCCTAAAAAGGAATGAGTTTGCATCAGTTCTAGTGAGGTGGATACCCAGAGCCTGTTATACAGAGTGAACTAAGTCAGAAAGAGGAAAACAAACATCATATGTTAACGTATATATATATATGGAATCTAGAAAAATGGTGCTGATAAGTCTATTTGTAGAGCAGCAACAGAAACGCAGACATGGAGAACAGACTTGTGGCCATGGTGCTCAGAGGAAGGAGGGAATGGGATGAACTGAGAGGGCAGCATTGAAAACATACACTACCATATGTAAAGATAGCCAGAGGGAATTTGCTGTATGAAGTGGAAAGCTCAGCCCGCTGCTCTGTGACAACCTAGAGGAGTGGGATAGGGTGGAAGGTGGGAGGGAGGTTCGAGAGGAAGGGGACGTATGCGAGCCGATGGCTGATTCATGTTGATGTCTGGCAGAAACCAACAACATTGTAAAGCAATTATCCTCCAATTAAAAATAAATTAAAAAAATGGTGATTTAATCTAATCCTCTCGAATGTTTGGCTTATTTATATTTACTGACATAATTTGTGCTTTTATCCTGCAGCTACATTATTTATATTTGAAAATATGTGCTACCAAAGCAAGCACTGTTTTTTGTTTTTTTTTTTTTACAATTATGGTTGTGGCATACGGTCTTAATTGCCCCATGGCATGTGACTCTTCCTGGACCAGGGATTGACCTGTGTCCCCTGCATTGACAGGCAGATTCCTAACCACTGGGAAGTCCAGCAAACACTATTATACATTAACATCTGTTTTTTCTTTCACCTAATCTAAATAAACAAATATCCCACAGGTACACCTGAGACAAAGGCTCATTTCTGTTGTGGTATGTATAATATCAGTACTTCGTTTCTTTTTATGACTGAATTATATGCATTTACCACGTGTTTATTCACTCATCAGTTAACGGACATTTGGGTTAGTCTCACTTTTTGGCTACTGTGAGTAATGCTGTTAGGGGCATTTGTGTACAAGTTTTTGTGTGGCTATATGTTTACAGGTCCCTTGAATATATACCTGGGTGTGGGATTGCTGGCTCATATCATAACTATATTTAACATAAAGAATTACCAAACTGTTTTCTAAAGTGGCTGTACCATTTTACAGCCCCACCAGCAATCTGTGAAGATCCCAGTTTCTCCATGTTCTCACCGTCACCTGTGATTGTCTGTCTTTGTAACTTTTAGTCATGGACTACAAGGGAGCTGAAAAAATCGAGAAATTAATCCCAGTGCTGTGCACTTATAGAGCTGTAGGTATCAATCTGATTTTTCCTCGTATTAATAGAATTTAGAACTTAAAATTACATACTTCTTGGGCACTTTTAATCAAAATAAACAGCCAGGTAATTCACCTGGGAAATTCCACAAGGTGTGCCCTCTCCTCCCCGGCCCCTCCCTGGGATGGATTCTCAGCAAGGTTGCTTTCGCTGGGCTTGGACGGAGCTGGCTCTTGGTCCTTTTCTCCTATGGGTGATTTCCAGGAATTGAGAAGGGGACACAGGAAGAATAGAAAGTGTTAGATAGTTTCTGTCTTGGGCTATATAAAAAAAAATGAAGATACTCAGTTCCTAAAGCGCTCATCTCCTGGCAGCCAGACAGGGAAGGAGAGAACAAGAGCATCCGTGTCCTTGGCGGCGCTCAGAATAGCAGTCAGGCTCTCAGTGATTCATCACGCGCGGCCCTGCCCACCCGTGATCCGAGCGGCTGAGTGCTGCGTGAGTCAGGCCTCCCGCAGCTTCCTCCCTGGGCTTTCTGGGTCAGGTGCAGAGGGGAGGCCCGTGACCCAAGAGGCGGAGCCAGCCAGGAGAGGGTGCCTTTTCTGTCTGTTCCTTCCTGAAGGGGTTTCTGCTCCAGGCTGCACCAAGCCCTGGGCTTCCCAGGTGGCGCTAGTGGTAAAGAACCTGCCTGCCAAGGCTGGAGACATAAGAGGCGTGGGTTCGATCCCTGGGTCAGGAAGATCCCCTGGAGAAAGGCATGGCAGCCCACTCTAGTATTCTTGCCTGGAGAATCCCATGGACAGAGGAGGCTGAACAGGCTACAGTCCATGGAGTTTCAGAGTCAAACACAAATGAAGTGACTTAGTGTGCATGCACTGCATGAAGCTCTAGGGAAATTTGGAGGAGAAGAAGAATCCTGATATTTGGAAGGAAGAGTACATTTATGGGCCTTTCCAAAATCTAGGCCACTTCACCCCACTGAGCTGGACAGTGCTGCCATGTGGATCCCTACAAGAGCCCTCATCCGTGATGTCCTGCCCTCTCCCACCGGATGGGCGTTCTGCTCTCTTGCTTTCCGTATCCTTGTGTCTTCGTTCTTTTCTCTCTCCCCTTGCTCAGCAAGGATTATATGTTTTTATGAAATCACAGCTATTGGATTTTTTCATTCTCAGGCCACATCTCTTGGCTGGTGCTCCCTATCCTAGTCCTAGCAGAGAAAATAGCCCAGGGTTCTCAACACCAACCTGCCCTGTCAGATCCGGGCTCCCCTTTGACCCACAGTAGAATCACTGGTTGAAAAACCATCCTGATACCCACCATAAGATGCTTAAAAATGTGCTGAGTCTTATCACTGGACCACCAGGTGTCCTAAATGGAAAGGAAACACAAAAGGGAGGGAGTATATGTATATTTGGGCTTCCCTGGTGGCTCAGTGATAAAGAATCTGCCTGCCAATCCAGGAGACACAGGTTTGATCCCTGGGTTGGGAAGATCCCCTGGAGGAGAAAATGGCAACCCACTCCAGTATTCTTGTCTGGAGAATTCCATGGGCAGAGGACCCTGGTGTGTGTGTGTGTGTATATATGTATATATGGCTGATTCATTTTGCTGCACAATAGAAACTAACACAACATTGTAAAGCAACTATACTTCAATAAAAATAATTTAAAAATTAAAAAAAAAACAACACAGCATCCTTCTTCATCTGGTCAACCTGAGACAGGCCCCGAGTCTCAGAACCTCCTTCAGCTGAACTCCCATTCTCTCCCCAGTGCATGGCTCTTGCTGTGCGTCCCACTTCACTTTTGAAGCAAGTCATTTTCCTCCTTGCCACTTTTCCAGTGCTCATTTTCTTGGATCCACTCAAGTTAAAACAAGTGTTCCTGTTTCTCCTTCACGGTGGGAGTGCATCGCTTCCCTCTCTGCATGTGTCTGTCATCAGACACATTCCAAGACACCTTTTAGAAATCTAGGCACAGCTAGGCTTGGTGGCTTGCCTAAGATGACATAGCACTGTCTGGCAAGAATGATAACTTACTCTTTTTAAAAAAATTTTTATTTTTTTAATTGAAGGATAGCTTTACAGAGTTGTGTTGGTTTCTGCCAGACATCAACAGGAATCAGTCATGGGTATACATATGTCCATTCTCTCTTGACCCTCCCTCCCATCTCCCTTCCCATCCCACCCCACTAGGTTGTTACAGAGCCCCGGTTTGAGCTCCCTGAGTCATACAACAAATTCTTTTAAGGGTTTTCCGTGTTCCATTCCTTGTGGCTGCTCAGCACACACGCTCTGAAGAGAACATGGCTTTAGTAACAAAACATCCACGAGCTTTTATTTCCCAAAAGAGCTGGATGAGATGAAGCACTGGGGAAGAGGAGATTATACCTTCTGTGAGCATAGGAAACAGGAGGATGCTGGGTGTGAATTACACGTCACTTTTGTGGGGTCAACACTTGGAATGAATATGATCGGGTCTCTGGATCACAGCTAATTCTAAGCCCCAGCCAATGACCCATTTATTTCAAACACATTACACAATATTTTAAAGCACAAGAGATAGTTATCTAAAATTCATTTCAATGAGGTAACATGGGGTGCTTAAATGTGAAGTGGTTTGAAGTAGCTTTCGTTTTTATCATCAGAGCAATGCCATGAAATGGGTAGAACAGAGATTTAGGCCCATCGTAAAGTGAGGATGCTGAAGCACCATGAATGAATGAATAAATGAATGAGGTCATTCTGCATTTGTTCCAAAGGGCACAGGCTGGGTTAGCACAGCTGGGACTAGACCCCTGCTGTATGTTTGATTTCTATCACACTGCTTTCTTTTCAGGAAGCTTCTTTCACATAGAGATGAGACAAACCACCCTCCTCCCCTTGCAGCCATCAGCTTCTAGCTATTATCCATCCAAGCAGCCACCTCCTGTCCCTACTCGCCCCTTCCTTTGCATACCATGGCCACTAGTCAGGCCCAGCCCTTTCTTATCTCTCACCGGACTATTTAGGGGCCCCGCTCTCCTCTTTTCAATGTATCTTATACATGGATGCCTGGCTAATCAGTCTCAGGGACAGCTTTGAGAACTTCATTCTGCTGCTCAGAATTAAATGGAAAATTCTTGATTTGGTATTCATGGCATCCTGGTGCGGGTCCCCCTCTGCCTCTCCAGCTCCCTCTCTACTTGGAGTCTTCTCCAGCCAAACTGGAGTCGATACTAAAATATGCCATCTGCTGTTCTTCCTCTAAACCTTGACTCCAGCTGCTACTTTTGGAGCAGCCCCACCTGTTTACCCATCTTGCAAAGCTCAGCTGCAGTCCAATCACCTTCATGAATCCTTTAGAGATCCCACGACCAGGTGTGATCTCGCCTGTGAATTTCCTGAAGCACATTTTTAGAACTTCCTGAGAGCATTGCTGTATTACTACAATTAGGTCTAGTTCTAGCCTTTAATCTCCTTAAGGATGAGGAATTGTTGTTTTTCAGTTGCTCAGTTGTGTCCAACTCTTTGCGACCCCATGGACTGCAGCATGCCAGGCTTCCCTGCCCTTCATTATCTCCCTGAGTTTACTCAAACTGATGCCATCCAACCATCTCATCCTCTGTCACCCCTTCTCCTGCCCTCAGTCTTTCATTGAGGTCTTTTCCAATGATTCTGCTCTTTGCATCGGGTGGCCAAAATATTGGAGCTTCAGCATCAGTCCTTCCAATGAATACTCAGGGTTGATATCTTTTAGGATTCACTGGTTTGATCTCCTTGCAGTCCAAGGGATTCTCAAGAGTCTTCTCTAACACCACAGTTTGAAAGCATCTGTTCTTCAGCGCTTAGCCTTGTTTATGGTCTTACTCTCACATCCATGCACGACTACTGGAAAAACCATAGCTTTGACTATACAGACATACGTATCTTTAATTTTGTCCATCTCCTCTGCCCCTACTCCAGCATCAGTGAGATGTTTGCCTTACTGCTGAGTCCTTGCTTGGTGCACATGAAGTGTCCAGTGTTAATCATTCTGAGCCTGAGATCCCAAACTGGTGCCCACAGTTGACATAGTAATCCTGGACATGTTTGGCCATTCTAGAGTTGAGTTGTTGTTGTGTGTGTTAAAACACATAAAATATAAAAAGTTTCCATTTTAGCCATTTTTACAAGCACGGTTCAGTGGCATCAGTTACATTCACGGTGTTGTGCAAGTATCGCCACTGTCTATTTCAAAAGTGTTTTCATCACCCCAAACAGAAACTCTGTAACCATTAAGCAATGACCCTCCCACCCCTGGTAACCTCTTATCTCCTTTCCGTCTGTGGATTTGTGTCTTCTAGATATGTCACATAAGTGGAATCATACAATATTTGTGCCTTTGTGTCACTTAGTATAACGTTTTCAAGGTTTATCTGTGTTATAGGATCAATGCTTTGCTTCTTTTCATGGCTGAATAATATGCCACGGTGTGGCTGTACCAGATTTTATTTATCCATTTGTCTGTCGATGGACATTTTCACATTTTAGCTATTGTGAAGAATGCTTCAGTGAACACAGGCATAAAAGTATCCATCTGACTCTCTGTTTTCACTTTTTCTGAGTATATACTTAGGGATGAAACTGCTAAGTCATATGGTAATTCTATGTTTAACTTTTTGAGAAACCCACTGTAGAGTTTTTAAAAATTCAAATTTCTTAACAACTTTAAAAAATGAAGGATTACACATAAAATCAGATTTTTTCCCCCTCAACTTCTCTTGAAAAAAAAAATGAGAAAGTTTGAATTCTGGCTGTCCTGAGTCCATGTCTCTATTTGGTTTGTTTAAAAACAAATTTTTTTTGGCTGCCCAGCATGTGGGGTTCTAGTTCCTTGACCAGGGATTAAACCCATCCCTCTGCACTGGAAGCGTAGAGTCTTAACCACTGGACCACCAGGGAAGTCCTGGATCCATGTCTCTGTAGAGATATGATCTGCTGGGAATGAGTGGGGAACATCCCCCTGTAGATGGGATGTGTAGTCTCCAGCTCAGCAGGATCCTTACCCCGCTGGTATTAGAGGCTGGCACTCTCTATCTGGGCCCAGTTCTCCGCCCCTCCCTTCACTGTGTCTTCCCCACCCCTCTCATATGGACACTGTTTCCTTCCTGTGTTGGTGCTCACTCCATGTTATTATTTGTATACATGCCTTTCTTCTCCCCATCTAGGCTGTAACTGTCTGAGAGCAGAATACCTGTCTTTTTATCTCTGATTTACCAGAGCCGACTGGCACATTGTTTATACCCAAAGTCTTATATTTAAATTAAATAACTTAGGTTTAGGGCAGACCTAATTTTATGATTATGACTGACTGAGTCACGCAAGACTGCATTGTCACATGTTATAAGAAAAGGGGGAAAGCCTAAAATTGGGGAAATGAATTATAGATTACAGGCAGTGTGGGAAGGGCTAACCACTTCCTCATTTAAAATATTTCTTCCCTAGAGTATCTTTTTTATCACTCTAGGCTGTAGTTGGATGAAAATCATCTAAAAGATGATTTATGGGAAACCGAAACTGAGGTATAATACAGAACATGTTATGAAGAAATAGAACTAAAGTGTAATGTCTGGGGGGGTCCCCGGGGGTCCAGTGGTTGAGAATCCTCACGCCAGTGAGTTCCATCCCTGGTCCGGGAAGATCCCACATACCCCTGGAGCAAATAAGCCCAAGTGCCGCAACTACTGAGCCTTTGCACCTAGAGCCTGCGCTCCACAACAGTGGAACCACCACAGTGAGAAGCCCCCGCTCACCGCAACTAGAGAAAGCCTGCTGCTGCTGCTGCTGCTGCTGAGTCCCTTCAGTCGTGTCCGACTCTGTGCGACCCCATAGACGGCAGCCCACCAGGCTCCACTGTCCCTGGGATTCTCCAGGCAAGAACACTGGAGAGGTTGCCATTTCCTTCTCCAAGGCATGAAAGTGAAAAATGAAAGTGAAGTCGCTCAGTCGTGTCCGACTCTTCGCGACCCCATGGACTGCACACCAGGCTCCTCCGTCCATGGGGTTTTCCAGGCAAAAGGGCTGGAGTGGGGTGCCATCGCCTTCTTCAAAAGAAAGCCTGCCTGCAGCAACAAAGACCCAGCCAGGGTAAACAAATGAAGTAAATGAATAATAAAAATATAAAAAGTATAATGTCTGTACCCATATGTAAGAAAATAAATTTGGACCCCTACCTCACATCATATTACAAAAAGTAACTATTGGTGATGTAACCACTATGGAAAACAGTATGGAGTTGCCTTAAAAAACTGAAAGTAGAGCTACCATATGATCCAGCAGTCCCACTACTGAGCACTTATTCAGAAAAGATGAAAACTCTTGATTGGAAAATATACATGTACCCCAGTGTTTATAATAACAGTATTCATAGTAGCCAAGACATGGAAACAACCCAAGTGCCCATGAACAGGCCATTGGTTTAAGAAGATGTGGGATATCTAAACAGTGGAGTACTACTCAGTCATGAAAATGAATGGAATAATGCCATTTGCAGCAATGTGGATGGATCTAGAGACTATCTTACTGAGTAAAATAAGTCAGACGGAGAAAGACAAACATCATATGACATCACATATATGTGATATCTTAAAAGATGATACAAATGAACTTATTTACAAAACAGAAGTAGAGTCACAGAGATAGAAAACAAATTCATGGTTACCAAAGGGGAAAGGGGATGCTTTGAACTGTGGTGTTGGAGAAGGCTCTTGAGAGTCCCTTGGACTTCGAGGAGATCAAACCAGTCAATCCTAAAGGAACTGAGTCCTGAATATTCATTGGAAGGACTGATGCTAAAGCTCCAATACTTTGGCCACCTGATGCCAAGAACTGACTCATTGGAAAAGACCCTGATGCTGGGAAACATTGAAGGCAGGAAGAGAAGGGGATGACAGAGGATGAGATGGTTGGATGGCATCACTGACTCAATGGACATGAGTTTGAGTCAGCTCCAGGAGTTGGTGAAGGATGGGGAAGCCTGGCATGATGGGGTTGCAAAGAGTTAGACATGACTGAATCGAACTGAAACGGGAAAGGGATAAATTTTGAATATAAGATTAACAGATATACACTACTACATGTAAAAAAGATAAGCAACAAGGATTTACTGTATAGCACAGGGAAGATCCCTTGGAGGAGGGCATGGCAACCCTCTCCAGTATTCTTGCCTGGAGAATCCCATAGACAGAGGAGCCTGGTGGGCTACAGTGCATAGGGTTGCAAAGGTTGGACACGACTGACTGTGTGACTTAGCATGTACACACTATATTTAATATCTTGTAATAACCTATAGTGGAAAATAATCTGAAATTTAAATATATATAACTGAGTCACTTTGCTACATACCTGAAACTAATATAGTATTTTAAATCAACTATATTTCAATTAAAAATAGACATCATCTAAATGTAAGAGCTAAAACCATAAAACCCTTAGTAGAAAATATAGGAATAAATTTGAGTAAGGCAATGGTTTTTTTTTTAGATAAAGCGGAAGTGACAAAAGAAAAAAATACATTGGACTTCATGAAGTTGAAAACTTTGTGTTTCAAAGGACACCAGTGAGAACATGAAAAAGCTCACAGAATGGGAGAACATATTTGCAAATCATAAATCTGAGAAGGAAATTACATCCAGAATATATAAAGAGCTCTGACAACTCAACAGTAAAAGGACAAATAACCCAATTTAAAAATAGACAAAGAACCTGAAGAGGTATTTCTTCAAAGAAGTTATACCAAGAACCTGAAAAAGTTTAACATCATTAGTTATTGAAGAAACATAAATCAAAACTACAAGATACCTACCACTTCATACTCACTAGGATGGCTATAATAATTTTTTAAAAATTATAATAGCAAGTTTTGGAGAATTTATGAAGAAACTGGAACCCTCATCCATTGCTGGTAGGTTTGTAAATGGTGTAGCCACTTTGAAAAACAGGTGATTCCTTGAAATATTAAAATAGCATTACCATGGGATCCAGCAGTTCTACTCTTATGTCAATCAGCAAGAGACATAAAAACATACGTCCACACTAAAACCTGAACACAAGTGTTCATTGCCTTGTTGCTCATAATAGCCCCAAATTGGAAGCAACCCAAATTTCCAACAACTAATGAATGGATAAACAAAATGCAGCATATCCAGGAAATGGAATATTATTTAGCCAGAAAAAAGGAATGAAGTATTGATAAGTAACATAGTATTGATCTGTAACGTGGATGCATCTTGTAAACGTTATGCCGAGTGAAATGAGTCAGACACAAGAGATTACATACAGCACTATGATTCCATTTATGTTAATATGAAGTGTTCCCATCAGGTAAATCTGTAGAGATAGAAAGTAGCTTAGTAGTTGTCTGGAACTGGAGGGCAGGGGCAGTGAGGTGCTTATTGGTACAGGGTTTATTTTTTGGGGTGATGAAAATGTTCTAAAACTGGGTCATAGAGATGGTTGTACAACTCTGTGAATATATTGGAAACCACTGAACTGTAAAAAACAGAGAAGAAACAGAGGACCCAGACATAAAGTGCTATTCATTCCTTTTACATAACTAATAAAGTACACAATACTCAAAGATGACCAAAAAAAAATGTGTCTAAAGTCGTTTAGACTAAAGCATTTACAGATGACCTGGAATGATGTGTTGAGTTTGTTTTTAAATGCTCCAGGCATCCTTCCATGCAAAATACCCTTGGGTGGGGGGGTTGGATGAAATAAAATGGACAAAATGTGGATCGTTGTTGATGCTGGAGGATGGGCACATGGAGTTATACTGCTCTATTTTTGTGAATGTGAATTTTTTTCCCCCCATAATAAACTTAAAAAAAAAAAAAAAAGCCAAGACGTCCTACTGTCTTTGTCTGGGGAGTTCCCTGTGGAGAGCTGTGACTGTGGACTCCACAGGGTTCTCCCCAGGCTCATGTACCCATGTGGATGAGGAGGGATGAGAGGCCAGAGCAGTTCAGGGATGTGTTAGTTTTCCAGGGCTGCTATACAGCATTCTGCAAACGTGGGGGCTTAAGACCACAGAAATTTATTCCCTCAAAATTCTGAAGGCTTACAAGTCTGAACTCAAGGTGTCAGCAGCCTCTCTCTGAGCCGCCAAGGGAGGATCCTTCCTTGCCTCCTCTAGCTGGCAATCCTTGGGGTTCCTGGCTGCCAGATTGCACCCCTCCCATCTCTGCCTCTGTTATCACTTGGCCTTCTCCCTGCCTCTCTTCGTGTGGTCTTCCCTCTGTGTGTCGTCTCCAGCTCTATTTTCCTGACTCCCTAGGACACACCCCTAAGGGAGTGTGACCTCATCATAATTTGATTATCTCTGCAAAGACCCTATTTCCAGAAAAGCCACATTCTCAGGGAGCAGGGGTTAGGACTCCAGTGTGTCTTTGGGGGCAGTTGGGGAGACACAGTGCAACCCCCACAAGGGCGCAAGGCAGACTAAGCAGAAGGAAGAAGACAGTTCCCAGCAGCGCATGTCCTACTGCTGGGTCGTCAGCTGTCCCTCAGGCAGGCCACGGTGGACACCATGTTGGTGATGACTAGACCTGAGCAAAATGCACCCCTTCCCCCGCTAGCTTTATCTTTCCCAAACCAAGACAAGCCTTTTCTGGGACCCGTTTCCCACTTGGCAGCCTTGACTGATGAGTGACGCGTCTGGATGGTTCCAGTCCATCCTTTCACCAGAATGTTCTTGGGGATAATTCTGACCAGCATTCACTTGAGATACAGCTCAGAAAAGTCCATTTCCTCCTCTCTGACACAGCAGGCACAGTACGTTTAGAGTTTATCTTGTGAGCTGGCTGCTGCAGTTATTTTAGACTCTCCAGTTAAATTGACCCAGAAATCATTCCTCCTTTGAAACTTCCTCTGAAATGCTATTCCCTCCAACTTTTCAACTGAGGATTACATCGTGCTATTGTTTGCTCTGCAATCTTACTCTGGCCTTTGAGCAAGAGCAATAACATCAGCCCTCCATGTTAGGTGGTTCTTCTTATTCAGTCACCAAGTCATGTCTAACTCTTTTGCGACCCCATAGACTATAGCCCGCCAGGCCCCTCTATCCATGGGATTCTCCAGGCAAGAATACTGGAGTAGGTTGCCATATCCTTCTCCAGGGGATCTTCCTGGCCCAGGGATTGAACCTGTGGCTCCTTCATCGGCAGGTGGATTCTTTACCACCAAGCCATGTGGGAAGTCTGGTGGTAAAAGAATTTGCCTGCCAATGCATGGTTTGTAAAATATACATAACTTTATTCTAGTAGCTAAGATATCTGGTAATTGATTTGTAGTTCCAGATACTCACTTCAAGAGTTTCGTGGAGGCAGGCAGGCTCCTCCGTGCTCACGACTGTGTGGACCTCTGGCTGTTGGTGACTTTGCAGAGGACGTTGGAAGGAATAGAGGTAGGAGGGGAAAGGGCTGGGCCTTGGGCTCCTTCAGGGTCTCCACAGCCATCTTTGTCCTGGATTTCAGATCTGATTGATACGAATGATTTTCACCCTGTTTGTTTTCATCTCCTAGGGGGGACAGAAAAGTCCTGAGTGGGAAGGAGTTGATGCTCTTCAGAGGAGAGGGAGGGAGGAGGCTGGCCTGATCCAGATGCAGGAAGATGATGGCCAGAGTGGACTTGGGCTCTAGTCTGGAGCTTAGAGGTGAACCGCCGTGGGCTCCTGGGCAGAGATGAAAAGATGGGTGAGCACAAGGTAAGACATTGATCGTTGGGGCCCCAACCCCTGTGTACACGTGGAATACACAGTATCCAAACAAGGAGGACAGTGTTATTTTCAGAGCACCCATGTATTGCCTGGGTCCTCAGGGTGAGGCACTCTGCTCACAACTTTACGGGCCTTGGGTACCTGCCAGCTGCCCTGAATTTCTGTCGTGTGTTTGAGACTAATTCATTCTTTTACTGTGGGTGGGCTCTTCTATCTTGCTCTTTGAAATTCGGATTTACAAAAGATTCTGTTTTACAGTAAACCCCATTTCTCCCTCCTCTTCCAGTGCAATTAATATACTATATACAATTGGTAGAAAGTCTGTTTACAACAGCCTCTGTAAGAAGATCCCTTTTCTTGAAAGCACAGAAACATGAATAACAGAAAGGCTCAGAGTCCGTTGATGGTTCACTTATCACAAGCAATATTTAATGAGATAGAATTAATTGTACCACTAGAAGGGCCTGGGACGAGGGTCCTAGGAGCTTTTTATAACTGGATTGAAAGGATCCATAGACTTACCCCTGACATCCTGTCAGAAGCTCACGTAATCCACAATAGAACCAAGGGGATTTTTTTTTTTTTTTAACTATCTGTTAAAAAAGGCCTTCTGTGGCGAGCCCATTATTTCCTTTGTTAGTTTGGATCAGAGTCTAATAGCCCCAACATGTCAGCGTCGCTTTGTGCTCTGGCTATGATTTGAGTCTGTTCCTTTCATGTCGTGTTCTCAGTGGGGGTGGAAAAGACACTGCCGTCTACGACGCATGTCTACCTGTTAAATGCCTAAGGACCACCACTAACTCGCACATGAAAATAATTGCCACCTCCTTTTCTAGTGTGTGTTTCTGACCTCTTGGTTATTTATTGTTTTCTGTTGTTTGGATTCTCTATGTTTCTTTTAAGAAGTAGCAGCTCAGTGTGTTCGTGTTGTAATTTCTTTGATTTGTTTTTCATCTTCCTTTCCTCAAAAGACAGGGAAGAGCGTGTTCTATAAATTGCTGAAAACTCTGTGAAGACAGAGTGAAGGAAAGGGGTGCTGATACCTTATAGGTGACCAGCAGCCCCCAGCCTTCTTCAGGCCAGGCCACAGCCCAGTGACGGCTTCTTGCTGTTTCAGATCTTTGCTCTGAGCCTAGTTGTGGGGGTTTAGTAAGCCTAACGTACCTTGAGTTACCTGGAGTGCTGAGTCAGCATCTGCTTGTTACTCTGTGGACTTTATCCCAAGTTCTTGCCAGTACCCTTCAGAATCTAGCTCAGGGGTCCCCAGGCCCAGGAAATGGGCCACACAGTAGGACGTGAGCAGTGGGCAAGTGAGCAAAGCTTCATCTGTATTTACAGCCACTCTCCATCACTAGTATTAGTGCCTGAGCTCTGCCTCCTGTCAGATCAGCAGGGCATAATAGATATAATGCACTTGAACCATCCCAAAACCATTCCCTGCACACCCCTCTCCGCCCACCCCAGCCCTTCTCTCCCCTTCCCGCTACCCTGCCCATTGGTGGAAACACTGTCTTCCAGGAAACCAGTCCCTCGTGCCAGAAAGGTTGGGGACCAGTGATTTTGCAGGTTCCAGATGAGCAGGAGTTTAATCTGCTGCTTTTAGCCTGAATAACATTTTGTGTCCTGCAGTGCAGTTTAAAAACATGAACATAGGACCCACCTCTGTACACTTTGTGGGGGCTCTGAGGGGCCTCGTGTACTGGGATGACAATTCCCCTGGGGCAGGGGTCCCAGGTGTGGCTACGGATCATCACTAGGGGTCACCTGGAGGGCTTACAAACATCTAACAAAATGTTAATAGCCGTGAATCTCTTTTCATGGGTATTAGAAAAAAACAGTTCACTTCAGCTCAGTCACTCAGTCATGTCCAACTCTCTCCAGCTCCATCGACTGCAGCATTCCAGGCTTCCCTGTCCATCACCAACACCCAGAACTTGCTCAAACTCTTGTCCATCAACTCAGTGATGCCATCCAACCATCTCATCCTCTCTTGACCCCTTCTCTTGCCTTCAATCTTTCCCAGAGTCAGGGTCTTTTCTAATGAGTCAGTTCTTCACATCAAGTGGCCGAAGTATTGGAGTTTCAGCTTCAGCATCAGTCCTTCCAATGGGCACCCAGAACTGATCTCCTTTAGGATTAACTGGTTGGATCTCCTTGCAGTCCAAGAGACTCTCAAGAGTCTTCTCCAACACCACAGTTCAAAAGCATCATTCTTCAGTGCTCAGCTTTCTTCACAGTCCAACTCTCACATCCATACATGACCACCGGAAAAACCATAGCTTGGACTAGACAGACCTTTTTTTGGCAAAGCAATGTCTCTGCTTTTTAATATGCTGTCTACGTTGGTCGTAGCTTTTCTTCCAAGTAGCAAGTGTCTTTTAATTTCAAGGCTGCAGTCACCATCTGCAGTGACTTTGTAGCCCAAGAAAATAAAACATAACAAACACATAAACCCCAAGATAGGAACTTTCTTCTCAAAAGGAATCAGAGTTTGAAAGTGAGCCAATTTTTAAAACTACTAAATAGGTAAACACAGGAGGCAGCGAGTGGCAGGAGAGGGCCACGAAGGTGGCATCTGCAGATCCTAGGTGTGGCGCTCCCGTGGAGGGAGTACAGAGACCCTGGGCCCTCACTCTGCCCATTGCCCCCCTTCTCTCTTTGCTTTTCCTTTTTTTCCTTCTTCTGTCTCTAAGTTTCTCCTCTTCTGGGCTTGTTCCTACTCTCCTTTTTTCCTCAAAGCATCCCTGGTGGTCCTCTGGGTTTTAAAATGGAAGAAAGCTCACATTTGCTGCTCTTTCATTATTTTCTGGAAGGTTACAGGCATAATATTAGTAAGATATTGGTAATTTCTTGAGAGTGCTTTTCAAATTTTAAAATGCTTCTGATTAAGAATCATCTGGAGAGCTGGTTAAAATGCAGATTCTGGTCCAATAGATCTGGGATGGGGAGCCCCCTCCCTGGTGGCTCAGTGGTTAAGAATCTGCCTGCCAATGCAAGAGACTCAGGTTCGATACCTGGTGCCAGAAGATCTCCTGGAGGAGGAAATGGCAACCCACTCCAGTGTTCTTGCCTGGGAAATTGGACAGAGGAATCTGGTGAGCTACAGTGCAAGGGCTCGCAGAGAGTCAGACGTGACCTAGCAACTCAACAACAATAGGCCCCTGGGTGAGGCTGATGCTCCTGGTCCATGGTCCACACTTAGAGGAGCAAGGACTGAAAATGTGGCTCTATTTCTCTTTTAGATAAGTATGAGCAGAAAAGGATGTTTGTAAGAAGAGGATGAGCTCTGAGATCACTCTTTTGTCTACAGTGAGACCAACATAATGATTAAGAACACTGTTTACAAGTCCACGTGTCTTGCTCTATGAAAGGACTATAAGATGCTTCCTCATACTGACTCACCCTGGAGGAGGAAGTGGCAACCCACTCCAGTATTCTTGCCTGGGAAATCCCATGGACAGAGGAGCCTGGTGGGCTGCCGTCCATGGGGTTGCAAAAAGTTGAACACAGTAGAGCAAATATGCATACTGACTGAGGTGGTTTGTAATGAAAACTTTGGACTCAAACTGTTGCCAGGGGAACCAGCCACACAGAGGGAGCGTGAAACCTAATCTTACTGTGTGTGAATGACGAGCTCGAGCCTTGGGGAGATAGGAGAGGTTCTGTTTCAGCCCCTTGCTCAGGTGACAGGCCAGCCCCAGCCTGGGCAGGCAAACCAGGGTGCCCTTCTCCACACAGGACTGCTGCAGGCCCTTTCTCTGGGTAGAGATAACAGGATTGTTGAACTGATCAGAGTATCTTGGTGTGTTCACATCTATTTGGTTGTGACAGCCAGACCCACCAGTGAGTTCTGAGGGTTACAATAGATACAGCATTTAGGAAACAAGCCAGCTACATACAATAGGACCCAGACTGAGGTCATATTAAAAACGGGACTCGATTCAGGGCCAGGCTATTTTAAAGGAATGGACCCTTGATGTTATCTCACCTGTAGAGATCAGAGAGAGATGCTACTGTGTGGCTCTGCAGTTTTACAGTATCCTTTCTATTGAGGCAGAAAAATCTACGGAAGCTAAAAAGCAAGGCCATCTATTCCTTTTAAGGTTCAGCTGGAGCCAGACACTAAGCGAAAATCAAGCTCTTCTGTTGACGCAAGGAGCTACCTGATTGCAGAGTATCAAGTGCTAAGATGGTTCTTGGAGATCACCAATCATGATGGTGTTTGATTTTCGGGGGAGGGGGCGGGTATTGTTATACTCGGGACTTTATTGCACCAAAAATACACACATTCACAATCTTCCATGTCATTTCCAGGGGTTAGTATATGCTGGCCGTGTTACTAGTTGCTCAGTCGTGTCCGACTCTTTGCAACCCCACAGACCATAGCGCACCAGGCTCCTCTGTCCATGGGGATTCTCCAGGCAAGAATACTGGAGTGGGTTGCCATGCCCTCCTCCAGGGATCTTCCTGACCCAGGTGTCCTGCGTTGCAGACAGATTCTTTATTGTCTGAGCCAGCAGGGAAACCCAAGAATACTGGAGTGAGTAGCCTATCCCTTCTCTAGGGGATCTTCCCAACCCAGGAATCCAACCAGGGTCTCCTGCATTGCAGGAAGATTCTTTGCCAGCTGAGCCACAAGGGAAGCCCAGGGGTTAGTATATTCCCTAGCAAATCCACAGATTTCAGGTTAAGCGTCTCTAATGTAGTACACTTCTGTCTTTTTGTAGATGAGAAAATTAACACTCAAAGAGAAGGTGGTTGACCATTGGTCTCATAGCAGTGCTTGCAGTAAACTAATTAGACAAGAGGATTGAAGTACCACAGATGTCCACAGGAAAACGAGGGGTGTGTGTCTGTACATAATTTATTCCTGAAAGTCCCAAACCACAAGTGCCGAGAGTTTTTTGAAGTTTTGGCTGGAACAATCCCAATATTTAGCCAAATCACATTTGAAGACAAGTAGAAGTAACTGAACCAGAAATGTATGGGACCTAGATTTTATGATCTGTTCAAAAGACCTAAGTGAGAAGCCCTACTGCTAGTTGATAGCCGTGCGCTAAGCTGCAACTTGGGGTGTTTTTTAGGGCATGTAATAAATTCCTTTCAAAATTTGCAGTGACATACCAGTGTGAATCTTCCACCCACCCCAACACTCTTTGGTCAAGATGCCTCGTGGAAACAGAAGTCTCAGTTTGGCAGCACACTTTGGGGTTCATCCCTAACACAATCCCTGGCATTGTCTGGATGCTCAATAAGTATTTATTTGAATAAAGGGTTTGTTTCACACTATTACAGGTCTCTGGAGATGAGAGATGCAGAAAACTAGAGAGCCACCAATACACAGTAAGTACAGAAAGGAAAGTTGGGGTTCCTAGTGAAGGTTTTAGAGTCTTACAAGCATAATGTTGAGCAAAGTAAGCCAGACACAGAAGATGATTCCACTTACATGGAGAACAAACGTGGACCATATGAACCTGTGCTATTAGTAACTGGGATTCTGGTTTTCTTCGGTGAGTGGTACTTTGGTTATGGAGGCCATGTGAAAAGAGGGCTTCTGGAGTTTGGGCAGTGTTTCTGGATCTGGGTGCCAGGTATACCTGTAGACTCTTTGTGATATATAATTCATCAAATGATACTCCTGTGACTTAGTACTTTTTTTCTTCCAGTTTTCTTGAAATGTAATTGACATACAGCAAGTATAAGTTTGTATACAGCCTAGCAGTTTGACTGACATACATCATGAAATGATTTCACAGTAAGTTTAGTAAATATCCATCATCTCATATTGATACAAAATTAAAGAAATAGAAAAAATTTTCCAGGTGATGAGAACTCTTAGGATTTACACTCTTAACAACTTTCATATATACCATACAGCAGTGCTAATTAGATTCTTCATGTTGTTACAGCCCATCCCTAATTCTTACTTAGCTTATAACTGAAAGTTTGTACCTTTTGACTGCCTTCATCCCCCTGCCACTGGTAACTACAAATCTGATCTCATTTCCTATGAGTTTGTTTACTTGTATTTGAAGTATAATTGACCTTCAACACTATGTTAGTTTCTGTTATACAACACTGCTGCTGCTGCTGCTAAGTCGCTTCAGTCGTGTCCGACTCTGTGCAACCCCATAGACGGCTGCCCAACAGGCTCCCCCATCCCTGGGTTTCTCCAGGCAAGAACACTGGAGTGGGTTGCCATTTCCTTCTCCAATGCATGAAAGTGAAAAGTGAAAATGAAGTCGCTCAGTCGTGCCTGACTCTTAGCGGCCCCGTGGACTGCAGCCTACCAGGTTCCTCCATCCATGGGATTTTCCAGGCAAGAGTACTGGAGTGGGGTGCCATTGCAACACAGTCATTCAATATTTCTGTACCTTTCAAAATGAGCACCATGATAAATCTAGTTACGATCAGTCACTGTACAAATATTGCATAGTTATTGACTATATTCCCCACCCTGTATGTTTCATGCCCATGACTCATTTATTTTGCAACTGAAAGTTTATTATTATTTTAAAATTTTTATTGGAGTATAGTTGATTTAAAATGTTGTTTTAGTTTTAAGTGTACAGCAAAGTGAATAAATTATACAAATATCCACTGTTTTTCAGATTATTTTCTCATATAGGCCATTACAGAATATTAAGTAGAGTTCCCTGTTCTAGATAGTAGGTTCTTATTATTTTATATATAGTAGTGTGTATATGTCAGCCCCAATCTCCCAACTCCAGTTGAAAATTTATACCTCTTTAACTCCCTCCATTCAGTTCAGTCACTCAGTCGTGTCCAATTCTTTGCAATGCCACGAACCACAGCACGCCAGGGCTCCTTGTCCATCACCAACTCTCGGAATCCACCCAAACCCATGTCCATTGAGTTGGTGATGCCATCCAACCATCTCATCCTCTGTCGTCCGCTTCTCCTCCTGCCCTCAATCTTTCCCAGCATCAGGGTCTTTTCAAATGAGTCACCTCTTTGCATCAGGTGGCCAAAGTATTGCAGTTTCAGCTTCAACATCAGTCCTACCAATGATCACCCAGGACTGATCTCCTTTAGAATGGACTGGTTGGATCTCCTTGCAGTCCAAGGGACTCTTAAGAGTCTTCTTCAACACTACACTTCAAAAGCATCAATTCTTTGGCAATCAGCTTTCTTTATAGTCCAGCTCTCACATCCATACATGACCACTGGAAAAACCATAGCCTTGACTAGATGGACCTTTGTTGACAAAGTAATGTCTCTGCTTTTTAATATGCTGTCTAGGTTGGTCATAACTTTCCTTCCAAGGAGTAAGTGTCTTTAAATTTCATGGCTGCAATCACCATCTGCAGTGATTTTGGAGCCCCCAAAAATAAAGTCAGCCACTATTTCCCCATCTATTTGTCATGAAGTGATGGGACTGGATGCCATGATCTTCGTTTTCTGAATGTTGAGCTTTAAGCCAACTTTTCACTCTCCTCTTTCACTTTCATCAAGAGGGTCTTTAGTTCTTCTTCACTTTCTGCCATAACAGTGGTGTCATCTGCATATCTGAGGTTATTGATATTTTCCCCTGCAATCTTGATTCCAGCTTGTGCTTCTTCCAGCCCAGCGTTTCTCATGATGTACTCTGCATATAAGTTAAATAAGCAGGGTGACAATATACACTCTTGACGTACTCCTTTTCCTATTTGGAACCAGTCTGTTGTTCCATGTCCAGTTCTAACTGTTGCTTCCTGACCTGCATACAGTTTCTCAAGAGGCAGGTCAGGTGGTCTGGTATTCCCATCTCTTTCAGAATTTTCCACAGTTTATTGTGATCCACACAGTCAAAGGCTTTGGCATAGTCAATAAAGCAGAAATAGATGTTTTTCTGGAACTCTCTTGCTTTTTCCATGATCCAGCGGATGTTGGCAATTTGATCTCTGGTTCCTCTGCCTTTTCTAAAACCAGCTTGAACATCTGGAAGGTCATGGTTCATGTATTACTGAAGCATGGCTTGGAGAATTTTGAGCATTACTTTACTAGCGTGTGAGATGAGTGCAATTGTGCGGTAGTTTGAGCATTCTTTGGCATTGCCTTTCTTTGGGATTGGAATGAAAACTGACTTTTTCCAGTGCTGTGGCCACTGCTGAGTTTTCCAAATTTGCTGGCATATTGAGAGCAGCACTTTAACAGCATCATCTTTTCGAATTTGAAATAGCTCAACTGGAATTCCATCACCTCCATTAGCTTTGTTCATAGTGATGCTTTCTAAGGCCCACTTGACTTCACATTCTAGGATGTCTGGTTCTAGGTGAGTGATCACACCATTGTGATTATCTGGGTCATGAAGATCTTTTTGTATAGTTCTTCTTTGTATTCTTGCCACATCTTATTAATATCTTCTGCTTCTGTTAGGTCCCTACCATTTCTGTCCTTTATTGAGCCTATCTTTGCATGAAATATTCCCTTGGTATCTTTAATTTTCTTGAAGAGACCTCTAGTCTTTCCCATTCTATTGTTTTCCTCTATTTCTTTGCATTGGTCACTGAGGAAGGCTTTCTTATCTCTCCTTGCTATTCTTTGGAACTCTGATTTCAAATGGATATATCTTTCCTTTTCACCTTTGCTTTTTGCTTCCCTTCTTTTCACAGCTATTTGTAAGGCCTCCTCAGACAGCCATTTTGCTTTTTTGCATTTCTTTTTCTTGGGGATGGTCTTGATCCGTGTCTCCTGTAGAATGTCACGAACCTCCATTCATAGTTCATCAGGCACTCTATCAGATCTAATCCCTTAAATCTATTTCTCACTTCCACTGTATAGTCATAAGGGATTTGATTTAGGTCATACCTGAATGGTCTAGTGGTTTTCTCCACTTTCTTCAGTTTCAGTCTGTATTAATCTCCCTCACCTAGTTTTAAAAAGATTTTATTTTATGTTGAGTATAATTGATTTACAATTTTGTGTTTGTTTCAGGTGTACTGCAAAGGGATTCAGTTATACATGTACATAGATTTGTTCTTTTTCAGATTCTTTTACCAGACTTAGCCATTTTTCATATGTGTTGTACTTCAATAAAAACATTCATTAAAACGCACATGTACACACACACACACACACACACAGAAATGACCAGTGCTTCTTAAACTTGAAAGTACATACAGGTCACCTGGGAATCTTATTAAAATATAAAATTCTTACTCATTTGGTCTTGGGTAGGACCTGAGAGTCTGTGCTGCTAGAGATTGGCACCTTCAGGATCTGTCCTTAGAGAGATCCGGAGGAAAGTGTCCCGGGCCCCTCCTGACCTGCAGTGAAGGAGTTAGTGTGCACAGATGTTAACCTAGAAGGCTATTAACACATAGAGTGTGGTTTCCAAGACCAGCCTAAAGTTGGCTGGACTGTGATATCTGCCTGCTCTCAGTACCTTTGCAGAGCCTTTTCTGACTGCTGGGTGGTGATCAGAGCCTAGAGTTGAGCCATTCAAGAAAAGTGATCAGCTGGTTTCCAACCTCTGCAGCTCACATTAGGGATCTTGGCCTGTCTGGACCATAGAAGCCATTGGCTTACCCCAAAGAGCGCACTGAGGGTACTGGGGGCCTCGCTCCCTCTCTATCCACACACACATGAAAAACCGGATTGTTAGCTAGGAGTGCTGTGTGAGTGAACTGGACATCCCAGCTCCTCTGTAAAACTCTGCAGGATATAGATCCATAAATGCCAAACTTATAGCAAGAAAAATCATGATTGGGGCTGGGGCTTCCCGGTGGCTCAGTGGTAAAGAATCTGTCTGACAACGCAGGGTACACGGGTTCGATCCCCGGTCCAGGAAGGTTCCACATGCCATGGAGCAACTAAGCTCGAGAGCCGCAACTGCTGAGTGTACATGTCTAGAGCCCACGTTCCACGCAAAAGAAACCACTGCAGTGAGAAGCCTGAGTGCCGCAACTGGAGAGTAGCCCCTGCTCGCCGCAACTGGAGACAGCATGTGTGCAGCAACCATTAAAAAACAAACAAACAAACATGATTTTGAGGGACAGAAAGCAAGTCACACACAGTATGATTCCTTTCATAGAAGCAGTAAAGCCAGGTGAAGCTAGTCAATGCCTTGTCCAGGGATAAAGATGTACGTAGTAAAATATAAAGAAAAGACAGGAGATAACTGCTAAATACTAAGGAGCCAGTATTCTCTGGGAACAGGAAAGGAAGGAGGGGCCACTCAGGGCCTTCCGAAGTATTAGTAATATCCTGTAGTTTCTGCTAGTGTTGGGGTTATCACCAGGGATCAAACCCATGCCCCCTCCATTGGCCGCGCAGAGTCTTAGCCACTGGACCACCAGGGAAGCCCACAGCTGTGTATTCTATTATTACTCTTTAGGCTGCAGGCGTGTACACATTCTGTCCTCTTTCACTTGTATGCATTGTTCACAGTGTAGAAGTGAAAATGCACTGGAATATCTTACGATAACATTTTATGTTGAAATTTCCTTGTGCTTGACCCTTTTTAGGATATTCTGTTACTCAAAAGTTTTTGACATAACAGAGTAAGCTGGCAACTATGATTTTTTGGAAGGACACTTTATTTTGAGATTCCACCCCTCTTACTTTTTGAATATGAAATGGCCCTTTTCTTTGATGGCATTTTAATGAGATGTTGGTGATAGTAATATTGATTTAAAACCAAAAAATTCCTTACACGTTAAATAACCAATTGACAACTGTAAATCATCCCCCATCCCCTCCACACCCCTGCCACCCCAGCCCCTTCCTTTTTTAAAAGTTAACTTGATCTGTGACATTCAAAAGACTGGAAACTGCAGGTTTAGAGAACTTTTCTTTGGGAAAAGAAGACATTGCCCTTCAGCTCTAAGGTGTTTGAAAATAAGAGAAATAAAGACAGGGAGTGAGGGAGGAAAAAGGGGAGGGAGGGAGGACAGGAAAGAGAGGGCTGGGGGAGAGGGATCATGGCTGGAGAAGATGGAAAGGATGAGTAGAATCTTCTAAAATTTTTTTCAAAGAGCTTTTTCACATTCTCAAATACCTCATGTGTTCGTTTGGCAGTCTTTTTTGTGGTCTTAAAAGAAGGAAATGGAGTGGGTGAGACAGAACTGCTCTATGTCATGTTTAGTAGGACACCAGCAAGTGGAACTGTGTTGTGACTTAATTTTCCCCGCGATGGAAGCAGTGCGTATGTACACCGCTACCGAGGAGTGGTGGTCGCGGAATCCCAGAGGCAGAAGAGAATTTGGAGGCGAGTAACAACTATGACAATAACCTGCGTTCGTTGACCCTTTGGCTATGTGCCCTGCGTGAATACTGATACCAGCCCATTTAATTCTCTCATCAACCTTAATAGTAAGTGCCTATCCCATTTCATTTTAGATGATTTCTTGTTGTTCAGTTGCTAAGTCATGTCTGACTCTTTGCAACCCCATGGACTGAAGCACACCAGGTTCCTCTGTTCTTCACTCTCTTCCAGAGTTTGCTCAAATTCATGTCCATTGTGTCGGTGATGCCATCTAACCATCTCGTCCTCTGCCGCCTCTTTCTCCTTTTGATGTCCATCTTTCCCAGCCTCAGGGTCTTTTCCAGTGAGTCGGCTCTTCGCATCAAGTGGCTGAAGTACTGGAGCTTCAGCATCAATCCTTCTGTTACTGAAAGATGTGTGGAGTCCAGCTGCTTGCCTCTCAAACACCAATAAATAGTCCAGGTTGGTAGAAAGGAAAGTTTGCTTTATTTCAGATGCCAGCAGGCGGCAGGAGGTGAGGCAGATGTCATCTTGATTGTTTTAGGTACAGTTAACCTTCTGTTCCAAGGTCCATTTATTCCTATTTTTTTGTGGTCAGTTCTCAGAATTGTGGCAGCTTGTGTTCTGGGTACAGTCTGGTCACCGTGCAGTTAACTTCCCCACCTGATGTTTTGGTATCTATAAGACAGCTCCCAGGCTATGGCTCAGAATATTATCTATAGCCCTTGAGAAAGAACTCAAGGTCCTTGACTATGCTTAATGACCACATTATTATTATTTAGTCTCCTTTGAATGTTTTCCTTTGTTTCCACATTTCCCACTTCTCTAATTAAACTTGCTGCTAAGTCACTTCAGTTGTGTCCGACTCTGTGCGACCCCATAGAGGGCAGCCCACCAGGCTCCCCCGTCCCTGGGATTCTCCAGGCAAGAACACTGGAGTGGGTTGCCATTTTCTTCTCCAATGCATGAAAGTGAAAAGTGAAAGTGAAGTCGCTCAGTCATGTCTGACTCTTAGCAACCCCATGGACTGCAGCCTACGAGGCTCCTCCATCCATGGGATTTTCCAGGCAAGAGTACTGGAGTGGGGTGCCATTACCTTCTCCGCTAATTAAACTTATCCTTTGAGTAAAATTTTCCACAGACAGAAGGCAGGCAGAGGACATAGTGGGGATGGGGGAGGACCATAAGGTCCTGTTCTATTTCACTCCCAAGGAATAGTCGGGGTTGATCTCCTTTAGGATCGACTGGCTTCATCTCCTTATTGTCCAAGGGACTCTCAAGAGTCTTCACCAACACCACAGTTCAAAAGCATCAATTCTTCAGCTCTCAGCCTTCTTTATGGTCCAGCTCTCACATCCATACACAATTACTGGAAAAACCATAGCTTTGACTATACAGACCTTTGTTGGCAACGTGATATTTCTTTGATGACTCACAGTTTTATATAAATATACACATATTTTGGAGGAGGGTAATTTTAGATTTACAGAACATTTACAGATAGTACACAGAGTCCTCATGTACCTTCATCCAGATTCCCCTAGTGTTAACATCTTATATAACCATGGTAGGTTAACTCAACATAGATTTTAATTAAAATTTTACCAGTTTTTCCACTAATGTCTTTTTCCTGTTCTAGAACCCAGTCGAGATAGAGCATAAGATTTCCCTGGCAGTCCACTGGTTTAAGACGCTGTGCTTCCAGTGCAGGGGGCGCCGATTCAATCCTTAGGAAACTAGAATCCCAGATGTGGTGCAGCACAGCCAAAATGAATAAATAAATAGTGTAGGACTTCCCTAATGGCTTGGTGGAGGGGAGTCCGCCTGCCAGTGTGAGGGGTACGGGTTTGATCCCTGATCTGGAAGAGTTCACGTGTGGCGGAGCAGCTGCCTCCGAGAGCCGCACCTACTGAAGCCTGTGTGCCCTGGAGGCTGTGCTCTGCAACAGAGAAGCCATGTCATGAGAAGCCCACACACCACAGTGAAGAGTAGCCCCCGCTCACCACACCTAGAGAAAGTGAGCGCAAAGCAACAAAGACCCAGGGTAGCCAAAGAGGAAAAAAAGGGAATACTATTTCGCTGTCCTGTCTCTTTGGTCCCCTTTGATCTATGAGAGTTTCTTAGTTTTCCCTTAAAATGCTGGGTTTAATTACAAAAACTTCAAGTCCAAAGGGGACAATCAACAGAGGGAAAAAGGCAAGCTACAGAATGAGAGAGAATATTTGCCAACTATATATCTAATAAGGGATTAGTATCCAGAATAAAGAACTCTTAACAACTCACCACCAAAACACCCAGATAACCTGGTTAACAAATGGGTGAAGGACTTGAACAGACATTTCTCCAAAGAAGACATGCAAATAGCCAACAAGCACATAAAAAGATGCTCAACATCATTAATCATTAGGGGAATGCAAATCAAACCCCAATGAGATTCACCTCAAAACCATTAGGATGGCCACAATCCAAACAAGCCAGCCAACCAATCAAATTAAAAAACAACAACAACTACAAACCCAAGTGTTGATAAGAGTGTGGAGAAATTGGAAACCTAGTGCACTGTTAGTAGGAGTATAAAATGGTACAGAAACCATGGAAAACAGAATAGGGTTGCCTCAAAAAATTGAAACTAGAATTACCATACAATCCAGAAGTACCACTTTCAGACATATGTCCAAAATAATTGAAAACAGGATCTCAAAGAGATATTGGCACACACAAGTATACTGCTACATTATTCACAATAGTCAAGAGTTTCAGAGTAGTTACACTGGGCCACTTCCACCAAGGAAGGGACAGAGTTTTTTCTTAGTAGAACTCTGACTCAGGTTATAGATATACCTTTCCTGCCCACAATACTTCTGCCAAAACTCCCATCCATGCACTTACAGAGTGCCTTATCCACCACCAAGGTATTCCACATAGCATCAGTTCTGACCAGAAACTCTTTTCACTGCAAATGAAGAGAGACAGTTGGCTCATACTCATGGAATTCCTTGGTCTTAGCATGTTCCCTATTATCTGGGGGGAGCTGGCTTGATGGGATTATGGAATGACTACCTCACAATGTGGGTAAGGAGGAAGAGAGCTGGAAAGCTGAGGATCCCAGGGCGCCTCTTAGAACTACAACGTCCCATGACGTCTCCATGAGCTTTCCCTTTGCAGTTCCCTTTGGCGGTTGAAAGCGCTTGGGTTTCAGACTGACTGATGGGTAACTTATCTGTGATCTTCCAGCTTCCCTTCTGGACTTTTACTTCTCCAAATGTAGGGTTTGAGTACATTGTAAATCCTTTATACATTAACCCAGCAGTTGGCAAACTACAGGTCATGGGTCAAATCCAACCTGCCATCTGTTTTTGTAAATAAAGTTTAATTGGAACACAGATGCACCTGTTCATTTACATATTATCTATGGCCGCTTCATGACTAAGTTGTGTAGGTGTGACAAAGACCATATGGCTCCCAAAGCCTAAAATATATTTATTATCTGGCACATGAAAAAATTCACCACCATGCCTCTCCCCACTGCCACTCATCCCAGGTAATCATGCTTCTCTCATTGAAACTCGGCTGAAACATAGCCAACCCAGACATCAGTGTGGCACGTAAAAATATCCTGCCTCTAGTAAGAAGAGCTCTGAAGTTACAAAGAAAGGGCTTGGGTTCAGGGAGAGCTGAAGAATTAGAAGCTAATGCATTCTACCATATATAGTAGTCTAAATCTAAAGTCTATTTAATTTTTTTTTTAAAGAAGGTGAAACAAAAATTTGCTAAAATGAAATGTTTCTTCACCACAAGAGATGTTAATTCCTAAAATAATCTTTGAAGTCTAAAAAATTATGAATTATGGTAACCATCAGAGGCTTGAACCCACTAGTTTTTGAAATCACATTTCAGATTTACATAGACTTGATTTGCTCCAAATGTAAGAGATGAAGTGATAATGCTGTTCATTGCCTTCCTTCTCCCTTTTCCTCACTCCCAGTTTTTGTTTGTACTGTTTTTCCTTGCATCCTATTTTTCTATTTAAGAGGATTAAGTACCTACCATCTCTGTGTGATGCCCCTATTCTGGAATTCTTTATTTTGACTCATCTCTTGGCTCGATTTCATCATCAATACTTTTTAATTTTTTTAAAAGAAGTGACTATAGTTTCTGAGTTATTTCTTGTTTGAGAGTGTTTGCCTGTTGCTTCCAGGTCGGTTTGACTGAATGTGACATTCTTAGGTTACACTTTTTCCTCTCAGATATTTTTAGATCAACTCTGTGTCTTCTCCATAGGAAAAACCATGGTTCTATGACTGCTGGAAAAACCAGTAGTCATGTACGGATGTGAGAGTTGGACCATAAAGAAGTCTGAGCGCTGAAGAATTGATGCTTTTGAACTGTGGTGTTAAAGAACACTCTTGAGAATCCCTTGGACTGCAAGGAAATCAAACCAGTCAATCCTAAAAGAAATCAATCCTGAATATTCACTGAAGGGATTGATGCTAAGGCTGAAGCTCCAATACTTTGGCCACCTGTTGCAAAGAACTGAATCATTGGAAAAGACCCTGATGCTGGAACACAGGCCCTGGGCAGCGAGAATGTGGTGTCCACTGATCTACCAGGACCACCAGGGAATTACTTGAACAATTTTTTTTCCTTTAAATCTGATGTTCAGAATCTTAAATAGGACATGTCAATGTTGGTTTTACTAAAACAAGTTTTCCTAACATATATACACGATCTTTTCAATCTTTATATTTAAGTTTTGATTCAAGTCAGATATTTTGCTATGTTATATCTCTGAATAATTTTAAGTTCCTTTTGTTGAGATCTGTACACAAGGGGTATCAAATGTCCTTAAGTTAGAACATCTTTGGCTTCTATCATGTTCTTTCTAATTGCTTCAGTCTCTCTGTCTTTTCCCTGTACATCTGTTATCTCAAGTCTCTTTTCCAAGATGTTAATTTGATTTTCAACTGTGATTATTTTATTATTTTCTTTTCTAATTTATTTATTATATATATAAAATCATAGTATTTCAGTTTTCAGCTTATTTCCTTAGCTCTGCAACCTCCCTTTTCATCTCATCCTGTTACTTTATAGTATCATTTTTCAGTTCTTGTTTTTATTAAATTAAAGCCATCCTACATTATTCTAAATGCAAAGCACTTACAGAGAATCTGTCTCTCTTATTTGGATTCTAGTCTCCAGGACTGTGAGTGAGATAATACATTTCTATTGTCTAAGCCCCTAGCAAGCCAATACTGTAGGTCCCCTATGTACGAACATTGAACTCGTGAACTTTCAAAGATGCGAACATTCATTCCATCAACGTCAAGCATGAGTGAAACTGCAGCTTGCCCTCCCTCTCCTATTGCTGCTAATGGCCCTTCAGCTCTACCATCTCCCACCTCCTCTCCCTCCTCCAGTAACTCGTCTTGCCTGGTCACTCGATGCCAGTCCCTGTATGCCGGCTGTCGTCCTGTACTGCTTTTCAAGGTCCTGTACTAGGAGGTTAAAAATGCCTTCTTTATTTTTTGTGTTTGTTTTTTAGGTATTATTTGTGTGAAAAGTATCAATATTATAAACCTATTATATAAACCTACAGTACTAAATAGCTGATTGTGTTAATTGGGTACCTAGACTAATTTTGATGGACTTATGAACAAGATGTTTTTACCAACGCACCCTCAGAAAAGAACTTGTTCATATGTAGGGGATTTGCTGTACAATTAGTCAACTTACTTAACATTCCAACCTGACCCCAGGACTCTCTCTCCCTCTTCTTTGCTTTATTTTTCTTCTTTGCAACTTATATCCTTCTAGTATACAGTGTAATCTCCTTATTTATTTTATTGCCTGTCTTCCCCGACTAGAGTAAGGCAGGGACTTTTGTTTTAGTTTGCTGTTGTCTGTAGGGCTTAGCCCATAGTTATGTCCGACTCTTTGCAACGCTATGGATTGTAGCCCCGTTAGACTCCTCTGTGCATGGGATTTTCCAGGCAAGAATACTGGAGTGGGTTGCCATTTCTTCATCCAGGGGATCTTCTCACTCAGGGATCAAACCCACATCTCCTGTGTCTCCTCCCTTGCAGGTGGATTCTTTACCACTGAGTCACTAGGAAAGCAGCACATAATTGAAACTTAATAAATGACTGCTGAATGAATAAATACGACCATATCTGATGCCTGGCCTGTGCTCAGTGTTAGGCCTTTTGAGAACTAATGGAATCACACTGACTATTGCTTTGTGATTTGGGGGGAAATGTCTTTTGGTTCATTCATCTTTTTACTTTTTCTTTTTTGGGGCCATGCTGTGTGGCTTGTGGGATCTTAGTTTCCCAACTAGGGATTGAACTTGGGCCTCAGCAGGGAAAGCACAGAGTCCTAACCACTGGCCTGCCAGGGAGTTCCGTGGATTCATTCATCTGTTTAGAGAATATTTATTGAGCATCTACTGCATGCCAGGAACTGCTCTCAAGTGTTAAGAATTCATGTATGTGTGTTTAGTCACTCAGTTGTGTCTGACTCTTTGCAACTCTTGAGTTGCAGATAGTTGAACTATAAAGAAAGCTGAGCACCGAAGAATTGATGCTTTTGAACTGTGGTGTTGGAGAAGACTCTTGAGAGTCCCTTGGACTATAAGGAGATCCAACCAGTCCATCTTAAAGGAGATCAGTCCTGGGTGTTCACTGGCAGGACTGACTTTGAAGCTGTAACTCCAGTACCTTGGCCACCTGATGCGAAGAGCTGACTCATTTGAAAAGACCCTGATGCTGGGAAAGATTGAGGGCAGGAGGAGAAGGGGATGACAGAGGATGAGATGGTTGGATGGCATCACTGACTCGATGAACATGGGTTTGGGTGGACTCCGGGAGTTGATGATGGACAGGGAGGCCTGGTGTGCTGCGGTTCATGGGGTCGCAAAGAGTCGGACACAACTGAGTGAATGAACTGAACTTTGCAACTCTATGGACTGTGGCCTCCAGGCTCCTCTCTTCCTGGGGATTCTCCAGGCAAGAATAATGGAATGGGTTTCCATGCCCTCCTCCAGGGGATCTTTTGAACCCAGGGATTGAAACTGCATCTCTTACATCTCCTGCGTTGGTAGGTAGGTTCTTTACCACTAGTGTTACCTAGGAAGCCCATTAAGAGTACAGTTCAGTTCAGTCACTCAATTGAGTCCAACTCTTTGCAACCCCATGGACTGCATCACGCCAGGCTTTCCTGTCTGTCATCAACTCCCGGAGTTTACTCAAACTCAAGTCCATTGAGTCGGTTATGCCATCCGATCATCTTATCCCCTCTCGACACCTTCTCCTCCTGCGTTCAATCTTTCCCAGCATCAGGGTCTTTTCCAATAAATCAGTTCTTCACGTCAGGTGGCCAAAGTATTGGAGTTTCAGCTTCAACATCAGTCCTTCCAGGACTGATTTGCTTTAGGATAGACTGGTTGGATCTCTTTGCAGTCCAAGGGACTCTCAAGAGTCTTCTCCAACACCACAGTTCAAAAGCATCAATTCTTTGGCATTGAGCTTTCTTTATAGTCCAACTCTCACATCCATACATGACTACTGGAAAAACCATAGCTTTCACTAGACAGACCTTTGTTGACAAAGTCATGTCTCTGCTTTTTAATATGCTGTCTAGGTTGGTCATAGCTTTTCTTCCAAGGAGCAAGCGCCTTTTAATTTCATGGCTGCAGTCACCATCTGCAGTGATTTGGGAACCCAAGAAAATAAGTCTCTCGCTGTTTCCATTGTTTCCCCAGCTATTTGCCATGAAGTGATAGGACCAGATGCCATGATCTTACTTTTCTGAATGTTGAGTTTTAAGCCAGCTTTTTCACTCTCCTCTTTCACTTTCATCAAGAGGGTCTTTGGTCCTTCTTCACTTTCCACCATAAGGGTGGTGTCATCTGCATATCTGAGGTTGTTGATATTTCTCCCTGCAATCTTGATTCCAGCTTGTGCTTCCTCCAGCCCAGCGTTTCTCATGATGTACTCTGCATATAAGTTAAATAAGCAGGGTGACAATATACAGCCTTGACGTACTCCTTTTCCTATTTGGAACCAGTCTGTTGTTCCATGTCCAGTTCTAA
>NW_011494924.1:4236632-4256590 GCF_000754665.1 Bison bison bison | reverse complement strand
TGACGTACTCCTTTTCCTATTTGGAACCAGTCTGTTGTTCCATGTCCAGTTCTAACTGTTGCTTCCTGACCTGCATACAGATTTCTCAGGAGGCAGGTCAGGTGGTCTGGTATTTCCATCTCTTTCAGAATTTCCCACAGTTATTGTGATCCACACAGTCAAAGGCTTTGGCATAGTCCATAAAGCAGAAGTAGATGTTTTTCTGGAACTCTCTTGCTTTTTAGATGATCCAGTGGATGTTGGCAGTTTGATCTCTGGTTCCTCTGCCTTTACGAAATCCAGTTTGAACATCTGGAATTTCATGGTTCATGTACTGTTGAAGCCTGGCTTGGAGAATTTTGAGCATTACTTTACTAGCGTGTGAAATGAGTGCAATTGTGCGGTAGTTTGAGCATTCTTTGGCATTGCCTTTCTTTGAGATTGGAATGAAAACTGCCCTTTTCCAGTCCTGTGGCCACTGCTGAGTTTTCCAAATTTGCTGGCATATTGAGTGCAGCACTTTCACAGCATCATCTTTTCGAATTTGAAATAGCTCAACTGGAATTCCATTACCTCCACTAGCTTTGTTCATAGTGTTGCTTCCTAAGGCCCGCTTGACTTCACATTCCAGGATGTCTGGCTGTAGGTCAGTGATCACACCATCATGGTTATCTGGGTCATGAAAATCTTTTTGTAGAGTTCTTCTATGTATTCTTGCCACCTCTTCTTAATATCTTCTGCTTCTGTTAGGTCCATACCATTTCTGTCCTTTATCGAGCCCATCTTTGCATGAAATGTTCCCTTGGTATCTCTAATTTTCTTGAAGAGATCTCTAGTCTTTCCCATTCTGTTGTTTTCCTCTATTTCTTTGCATTGATTGCTGAGGAAGGCTTTCTTATCTCTCCTTGCTGTTCTTTGGAACTCTGCATTCAAATGGGTATATCATTCCTTTTTCTCTGCCTTTCATTTCTCTTGTTTTCATAGCTATTTGTAAGGCCTCCTCAGACAACTGTTTTGCCTTTTTTCATTTCTTTTTCTTGGGGATGGTCTTGATCCCTGCCTCCTGTACAATGTCATGAACCTCCATCCATAGTTCTTCAGGCACTCTTGTCTATCAGAGCTAATCCCTTGAATCTACTTGTTACTTCCACTGTATAACCATGAAGGATTTTATTTAAGTTATACCTGAATGGTATAGTGGTTTTCCCTACTTTCTTCAATTTAAGTCTGAATTTGGCAGTAAGGAGTTCATGATCTGAGCTCCTATAGGCAGCTCCCTGTCTTGTTTTTGCTAACTGTATAGAGGTTCTCCGTCTTTGGCTTCAAAGAATATAATCTGTCTGGTTTTGGTATTGACCATCTGGTGATGTCCATGTGTAGAGTCTTCTCTTGTGTTGTTGGAAGAGGATGTTTGCTATGACCAGTGCATTCTCTTGGCAAAACTCTGTTAGCCTTTTCCCTTCTTCATTCTGTATTCCAAGGCCAAATTTGCCTGTTACTCCATGTAACTCTTGACTTCCTACTTTTGCATTCCAGTCCCCTATAATGAAAAGGACATCTTTTTTGGGTATTAGTTCTAGAGGGTCTTGTAGGTCTTCATAGAACTGTTCAACTTCAGCTTTTTCAGCTTTACTGGTAGGGACATAGACTTGGATTACTGGGATATTGTATGATTTGCCATGAAAACAAACAGAGATCGTTCTGTCGTTTTTGAGATTGCATCCAAATACTGCATTTCAGACTCTTTTGTTTACTATGATGGCTACTCCATTTCTTCTAGGCATTCTTGCCCACAGAAGTAGATATAATGGTCATTTGAGTTAAATTCACCCATTGCAGTCCATTTTAGTTCACTGATTCCTAAAATGTCGATGTTCACTCAGCATCTCCCGATTGAACACTTTCAATTTGCCTTGATTCATGGACCTAACATTCCAGGTTCCTATGCAGTATTGCTCTTTACAGCATCAGACTTTACTTCCACTACCAGTCACATCCACAACTGGGTGTTGTTTTTGCTTTGGCTCTGTCTCTTCATTCTTTCTGGAGTTATTTCTCCACTGATCTCCAGTAGCATATTGGGTACCTACTGACCTGGGGAGTTCACCTTACAGTGTCCTATCTTTTTGCCTTTTCATACTATTCATGGGGTTCTCAAGGCAAGAATACTGAAGTGGATTGCCATTCCCTCCTGCAGTGGACCACGTTTTGTCAGAACTCTCCACGGTGACCTGCCCATCTTGGGTGGCTCTACATGACATGACTCCTAGTTTCATCGAGTGGCCTACTGCAGGGTCGGGGCACTGAGTGTAAAAGTGCATGCATGGGACCTTTTGAAGGAGGTCACCATTCTCTTCATTATTTCCACCATAGTTTGGCCTCAGGTCAAGCAACAGGGAGGGAACACAGCCCTGCCCATCAAAAGAAGTGAAGTCGCTCAGTTGTGTCCGACTCTTTGTGACCCCATGGACTGTAGCCTATCAGGTTCCTCCATCCATGGGATTTTCCAGGCAAGAGTGCTGGAATGGATTGCCATTTCCTTCTCCAGGGGATCTTCCCGACCCAGGAATTGAACCCGGGTCTCCCACATTGCAGGAAGACGCTTTACTGAGCCACCAGGGAAGCCCATCAACAGAAAATGGGATTAAAGATTTACTGAGGATGGCCCTGCCCTTCAGAACAAGACCCAGTTTCTCCCTCAGTCAGTCTCTCCCATCAGGAAGCTTCCATAAGCCTCTTATCCATCAGAGGGCAGACAGAATGAAAACCACAATCACAGAAAACTGATTACGTGGACCACAGCCTTGTCTGACTCAAGGAAACTATGAACCACAAAGAGTACAGTAGTAAACAAAACCAAGAGGGAGAAAAAGACAATAAACAGCTTGTATAATGTCTGGTGGTGAGAGGTGCTGTGATAACTAGTTAGGCAGGGTCAATCTTCCTGATGACTATTGCTGGGGAAGAAAATGGCCCCAAAACTCAGTGGCCTGAAACAATTTCGTAGTCTCTTTCATGGTTCTTTGGTGGTCTGGGCCCATCAGGGTGGTCTCGCTGGGGGTCTTGCATGGGGTGCAGCCAGATGTTGGACTGGACTCGAGTCATCTGGAGGACCAACTGGATTGGACATAGAGGTACCTCGCTCGTTTGGCTGCCATGGCTGTTGACCGCTAGTTGGGAGTTTGGCCAGGCTACCACCCAGCACATCTCCAGGTACCCTCTCCATGTGGCCCAGGCTTCTCAGCCTGGCAGCGTGGCTCCTGGAGAAGCGCTCCAGGAGTAAGTGTTCCGTGAAGCAGGAAGCAGAGGCAGCCAGGGCAATGAAGTGCCTGGGGCTGAATCAGCATCCCTTCTGCCCTATTCTGTTGGTTAGAGCAGTGACGGGGATCCTAGTTTCAAGGGGTGGGAGAAAGAACACGGGATGGAAGAGATTGCTGTGGCATCTTTGGAAAACACCATCCACACAGCAAGGGGAGAGTGAAGGACAGGCAAGTGGGGAAGAGAGCACACTCCCTCCCTGAGCCTCCTTGGAGCACCTGCCTGAGGGGAGCGAGGATGTCTGTGAAGACTGTTCTAGATGGAAGATGAAAGTACAGAGACCCGGAGGTGGGAGCTTAGGTGTGTTGCTTGGCCTGGTGAGGAACAGCTGAGTGCAGTGGGAAGGAGCTATGACACCAGCACTTGTTACACTCAAGCGATGTCTTACCTGTAAACCCCAATAGTTCACAGAGGCCTGAATGCTTTTAAAGCTTTGGGCTCTTTGCTGCTGCCCTGGCTGATAACTCCACCCTCACCTGCCCTGAGTTGCTTGCTTTCCCCAAAGTGCCCACACTGGTGCTCTTGCCAGCAGGTTTGCCCTCTTCTGCTTGATCTCCATCTTCTGCACCATCTAGGCTTATCTGGAGCCATGACTGACCCCAGCTGAGCTCTGGACTCTTCTGTCTTTCCCACCAAAGAGCGATCTGATTTGCCACCTAAAGACCAGCACGGAGAGTTTGCATGTGGTTAAGGGTGTGAATTTGAGAGTCCACCTGCCTGGGTTTAGATCTGGCTCTGTTACCCACTCACAGGGTTACTTTGGACAAGTAGCTTAACCTCCCTGTCCTTTTGATCCTTCAATAGAAGGCCTTTAGTGCATCATTCAAATTAGAATTAGGTCTTAAGAATCATCCACCATCTAGTTATTTCCAACTCTTAGATCTCCATCTGCCTGCTGAAATGTTCAATTTTCAGAGACTGAGATATCATCCCAAAGTGTCCTGGTATCCTTTTAACTGTTGTGAAAGGAACAACCTAAAGTTGCTACAAGGCCATCTTTACCTTTAAGAATTAACTCCTCTTTCTGGGCTTGAGACACTGAACAAGCGATTCCTGGTTCAAATACTTTTAAGCACTGCTGACATTTTTCTTATCCAAGAATTTCTAGATTTCAGCCAGAGACCCGTCCTCCTGAATGACAACAGTGATGGGGATGTGCACACACACCTCTTCTTGAAACAGAAGCCAGGCTCACACCCTCCATTACATTCTATACATGGCAACGCAATGCAAACCATAGCTGCTTCCTTCCTATTTCTCCACCATTTGTCCCCGCAAAGCCTCTTCTTTTTCTTTCTAAGGAGGCAGAGTTCTACACAGATGTGACTGAAGTCCCTCTGCAGCCTCCTCTGGGGCCCTTTGTAACACCTGCGTATCCCTTCCAAGTGATGTCTGCATGTTCTGGATTGTCAACTGCCTGTTGCTAAAAGTGGTTTTCATTCTCACAGTAGATGCAGCAGAGAGAGACCTCATCCTTGTGCTCTTGTTTCTGCATCTGTACAATGGGCTGTACTGGACTTCCCCTGGTGGCTCAGACAGTAAAGAATCTGCCTGCAACTCAGGAGATCCGAGTTCAATCCCTGGGTCGGGAAGATCCCCTGGAGAAGGGAATGGCTACTAGCTCCAGTACTCTTGCCTGGAGAGTTCCATGAACAGAGGAGCCTGGCAGGTTACAGTTCATGGGGTCACAAAGAGTTGGACACGACTGAGCCACTAAGCACAGCACAGCACATACTCATTAACAAGCTGTGATAGTTTCAGGTAGACAGCAAAGGAACTCAGGCATACATATACATGTACCCCTTCCCTACCAAACTCCCCTCCCATCCAGTCTGCCACACAGCATTGAGCAGGGTTCCCTGTGCTATACAGTAGGTCCTTGTTGGTTATCCATTTTAAATATAGCAGTGTGAACATGTTGATTCCAAACTCCCTAAATATTCTTTCCACCCATCCTTCCCCCCTGGTAACTGTAAGTTCATTCTTGAAGTCTGTGCATCTGTTTCTGTTTTGTAAATAAGTTTGTTTGCATCATTTCTTCAGATTCATACGATATTTCTCTTTCTCTGTCTGACTTACTTTAGTGTGATAAGCCCTAGGTCCATCCACTGGCTGCAAATGGCATTATTTCAGTCTTTTTTTCTGGATGAATAATACTCCATTGTATATATGTACCACATCTTCTTTATCCATTCCTCCGTCGATGGATTTATGTTGCTTCCATGAAATGACTGGTGTCTTTATAAGAGAAAGGAGAAGGGAGGAGGCCAGTGACAATGGAAGCAGAGATTGGAGTGATGCAGGGACAAACCAAGGAGTGCCAAGGATTGCTGGGAGCCACCAGAAGCCAGAAAAAGCAAAGACTTCCCTCAGAAACCATCAGACACCCTGACTGCAGACTTGTAGTCCCCAGAGCTGGAAGTGAGTAAATCCTCCTTGTTTTAAGCCACTTGGGTGATGATAATTTGTTACAGCACCCATGGGAAACTAACACAGTCCCCAAAGCTTTGCTAATGTGATATTTCTTCACCTGGGTTATGAGTGCTAGGGGGTTGGCTTTAGGATTGTTTTTAAACCGTACATATATGATTTCACATTAACAAAAATAAAAATAAATAACAGCAGAAAAGGAATATCCAGCAAGGGTCTGGGCTTTGAAGATGCGTTCAGGTGGGGCATTTTTGGCTATGGGTCTGCTGTGTGCCAAGATCATGGCAGGTCTCTGGGACTTGTCTGGGAGAGGACTCTCTGGGATTGAACTTGAATATCATAAGTTACAGAATACAGCAAATGGCAGAGGGTGGAAGCTTCTCATCTTATATGTGAACGTTTCATGTGATCACAGACCAGACACCGTTCCAGGAGGTGCCAACTCAATAAAAAGATGGGATGTGCCTCCTTCCTGGGTGCAGCAGCCAGGTCCCCTCAGAGGAAGGTCATGGACTGGGTAGCGGAAGCGGGGAAGGTCCCTCAGGAAGCTCTGTGGGGGCCTGCCAACCTGCAGCAAATGTGCAGGAAGCAGCCCAAGGTCTTCCTTTTTCACCCTGATGGGGGATGCCTGGGGCATAGCTAAGTGGGAGCCCTGTCCACCGCAAAGTGGGCACAGTCTGAGCAGTCCCGCCCTCTCCAAGATGCTCTTTACAACCTGGGGCCACACTTGGCTGTCTGTTGGTGCCCGGTGGAGCTTCCAGGAAGAAGACCTCATCACAGACCAGAAGGAGCCCCTTCAAGAAATTGGATAGAGGAGCCACTGGTAGGAAAGAGCAGCCTTCACCCCAGCTCCCATCCCTGGTGTCAGGGGATTTCTTCTGACATGCCTCCTTCAAAACCCCATTCATCGGCAGGCTTCCCTGGTGGCTCAGTGGCAAAGAATCTGCTTGCCAATGCAGGAGACATGGGTTTGATCCCTGGATTGGGAAGATCCCTCATGCTGCCAAGCTACGAAGCTCATGCACCCCAACTATTGAGCCTGTGCACCCCGTGCTTCACAGTAAGAGAAGCCATGGCAATAAGAAGCCTGTGCACTGCAACTAGAGAGTAGTCCCTGCTTACCACAACTAAAGAAATGACTGCACAGCAGTGAAGACCCAGCCCCAAACCTCCATTGGCTTCATAAGAACTTTCCCCGAGCAGCCACCCTCTTCGCTTTGCTCAGCCAGGGGTTCAGGGCCGTGGGATTTATTGGTGATTTTTTTTTCTTTGCTTGGTTCCCTGCTTTGTAGTTAAGAGGAGGTAGTAGCCATCCCAGAATTCTCAGTAAATGTGTATTATTTGTGCTGGAAAAAAAAAATTGCTAAAGGATGAGAAAGGGAATAATGAACACTTTATAGAATTTTCCTCAACAAGTAGATGCTGGTCCAGAGTGTAAAAGTGCACTTTGAAAAGTGAGGAGAGATGGGAGAAAGTCACTTTATACCTCTCTTCAAACTGGGTTAAGTTCTGTTTAATAGATATTCTGGGAAAAGAACATCATTCCTTTAAAAGCTGGGCTGCCCTGCAGATGAAGCCAAGTTGTAAAGCTGTTTGGGACATAGAAGGTTAGTAAAGAGACCAGTCCTACAGTCATTGCTAATGATGGATGGGAGGGGTATTTGGAAGTGTTGAAATGCTGGCTGTCAAGGAAACCCATGATTGGAAAAACAACATCACATGGTTTTTTATATGGCCCACTGGTATCGTGATGCAACGTGATCATTTTCCTGACTTTCTGTTTTTGTCACAAGAAAAGGAAGAAGCGAGGGAATCAGAGAAGTGATCCGATGCCTAATTACCAGTGCTTCTCTCAGATAAATTATAAACAGGCTGTTAAAAAATTCTCCTGCTACAGCAAAGAAACAAAGCAGCCTTTAAACACTTTTGATGTCAACATGCCCTAATTTCAAAAGTGCTAGAGCTATGTATAACCCCAAAGACAGTCTCTTTCTTCAAGGAATGATTAAGGAGTGTTTTAAAAAAAATAACCCAACTCCCCGTTCCTGAGCTTGTGGCAGACATCATTAATCAATCAAGGTAGTTTTGCTTGTTTGTTTTGTTTTGTTTTTTAACCATGGAACCTAAATGCTGCCCTAGAATTCTTCTCAACAATATGTGTCTGACACTCCTATAAATAGATCAGAATTGGCTTATGAGCTGAGCCAACTAAAGAGGCACCTAATCTGATGGTTAAAAGAATAATATTTGGAGCTAAATCTCAGCTCAGCCACTTAAACTTTCAGATGAGTTTCTTTACCTTCAAAATGCAGATAATAATAGTATCTCACTGGACTTTTTACCTATAATTTTATACCCAGCCAATTGGTCAATCAAGAGTTCAGGTAGAACAAAGATATTTTCAGACTTTAGTGACTTGAAAAATATATTTCTATTAAAGGAATATGCTTTTAAAGTATTAATAAAATCATTAATATAAATATGAATGAATGCATAGTGAAATATAAATGAATAGCCTCACACATACAAAATGAATGTGTGTTAAATATCATACTTAACTCATTATTAATGAGGGAACCAGTAAGATGTTAAAACCAGTTTAAAGAAGTCAAAGAAGCACAAATCTATATGGAATTTCAAAAAGGAAATCAATTTACAAACAGATAGGAAATTGCCTTTTGTAGGGAGCCTTGTGTGGAATGGGGAGAGGGATGTGCATTATTTATTTGCCTATCTCTAGATAAGATTTATTTTGCACTGTTATCAGTTATCTACAATTTACAGAGTTATAAAATAGCTCACAGGCAATGAAAGGCACAGAGCCCCCATTAATCAAAACCAGAAACTCCGAAGGGATGTGGTCTAAACAATGCATAGTTTTCACCCAATCACAAAATTATCTGAGTACACTCTCAATTTATTAGGACAGTACTAGAGAATGGGTGCGCATGTAGGTAGCTTAGTTGTGTCGGACTCTGTGACTCTACGGACTGTACAGCCCACAGGCTCCTCTATCCGTGGGATGCTCCAGGCAAGAATACTGGAGTACATTGCCATGCCCTCCTCTAGGGAAATCTTTACAACCCAGGGATGGAACCCATGTCTCTTATGTCTCCTGCATTGGCAGGTGGGTCCTTTACCACTAGCACGACCTGGAAAGCCGCTACTAGAAAATATGCTTCATCAAAAGGAGGGCGTACCCTTGCTCTAGAGCCCAGCTGCCTAGAGCCTGTGTTCCTCAACAAGAGAAGCCACCGCAACGAGAAGCCTGTACATTGCAACGAGAGCGTAGCCCCCACTCGCTGCAATTGGAGAAAGCCAATGTGCAGCAATGAACACTCAGCACAGCCAAAAAATAAAAAAATGAAAGAGAGAGTAAAAAAAATTTCTTTAAGGGGGCAGAGAGAGGGAGAGAGACAGGTGGGATCCTCAACTTAGGGATTAGGGTGTCCATCCTTGGAGGTGTGATGAAGTCCTAGGAGTAACAGCAGAGCGTTAAGCCAGAGTCCAGCCAGCTCTGGGGGAAGGAGGAAGGAAGCTTCTTGAGAGGCTCTGGGAAAGAAGAAATGGAACTGATGTGCTTAAGCATATGGAAAATATCATGGGAAGGCCTTTGGCAGAGATGTTAGAGCTTTTAGAGAACACTAATGATGAGTCATAGAAAATTAAGCGAATAAAAAAACGAGGCCTTCCTTAACCTTAGCAATTCTGAAGCCTGCACAAGAATTGAGCTAAGTAATGCTCACTTGGCTCAGCAGTGAATGATACTTGCACAGTCATTATAATGTAAATACTATTTATTCATCCCCAATTCTTTATTCATGTAATAACACTATGTTGGGGTGATGCGGGAAAAGTGATGGATGTACATGTGGAAGAGTTAGAGACTCACCACTCAGAGGCAGTGAAAGAGCAGTAGGGAGTTCACTGGTGGTCCAGTGGTTAGGACTCTATGATTTCACTTCCATGGCCCAGGGTTCAATCCTTGGTCAGGGAACTAAGAGCCCACATGCCGCATGGCACAGCCAAAAAGAAAAAAAATAGCAGTAGAAGCGTAATATTCTTAAATATGGAGCTAAATATCAGAGGAAGTAGCTAGAAGAGTTTCATTGGCTGCCTCAAGTGTAATAGATCATGATGGTGAGAAAGCTTAAGGCAGGGGATGGTTGGTTTTCATTAAAAAGTTCTGTTCATACACACATACACACAGACACATATATATAACTATGCATATATAGAAAAAAATGGTTACATCTAAGGAAAGGTATGTATTATTAGCTGCTGGTGAGGTATGGGCAATCTCAAACACTACTAGCGAAGTATAAATTGGCACTGCCTCTTTTGAAAAGCCATCTAGCAGAATCTGATGAAATTTTACGTGTACATAACGTTCCATCTAGCAGCCATACTTCCTGGCCTGTATCTTCAGAGAAGCACTTGCACATGTGCTCAGGGCAGTATGCCCAAGGACATTCCTGGACCATTATTTATAAGGCAAGAATGACGATGCTAGAAAGGTCCGACAAAAGGGGGATGTCAGTACAACAACAGCAAAAACCATAAGTCGTAGCCCTTGAACATGTAAAAAAGATGCTCAATCTAACTCAGTACATAGCAATTTAAAGTACAATGAAGTTCTCTGTATATTTTTTGCCTATCATCAATTTGGCAAAATCTGGTAATATTTTGGTGTGTTGGTAAAGCTATGGCAAACAGGTGGTCTCATGTATGGCAAAGAATCTTAAAAAAAGAGTGGATATATATTTACATTTCACTGATTCACTTTGCTGTACGCCTGAAATGAACACCACATTGTAAATCAACTATACTCCAATAAAAATTAAAAGGAAAAGAGAAAACAAACCAACAGGTGGTCCCAAACATTGTTCATGGGAGGGCAAATTGTTTCAATCTCTACAGAGAGCAATATCCATCAAAATTGCAAATGCCCAGGATTTTGGCTCAGAAATCCCACTTTTAGTAATTCATCTAACAGGTTAAGTACATGAACTAAGTTATATATATATATATATATAGTACATATTATGCATATATAATACAAATACAATTGTTGCAGTTTTGTTGACATAGCAAGAGTTTGGATACAACCAATAGGTAGCTGGTTAAATAAATTTCTGCTTATTTATACCACCATCTGAGCTGTGGAGCTAAGATATGGGGGGTGGGTTTGGGGCAGACAGGGGTGGAAGGAGGATTTATTTCAAATTTATTTCACTGTCTGGGATTTTATCCTATTTTCTAAGGCGAAATGCCACACAGTGAAATAAATGTGCCCTGTGCCTCAGTTTCTTCACCTCTGAAAAGGAGATGGTGATTCTAACCTCCTAGGGTTACTGTAAGGATTAGCTTGGGTCGATCCAGGTAAGGTCCTTAGATCAGAGCTTGGCGCAGAGCGAGCGCTGTATAAACTTATTGTCCAGGGCACATGTAACTGAGAGAGGTCATCAGGCACGGGAGGGGGACTCTAGCTGTCAAGGTTCAAGTGACTTGGAGATAGAGTCAAATCAAATGGGCATACCTCAGAGATGGATCTTCAGCCAAGACAGCCCAGGACCACGGGCAGGGCTGGCAGCCTGTTCCATTGGCGTCTCTCCCAGGAGCCAAGGAGTCTTCACACCTGTTTGTGGATCTGGGCTAGGGTGCTTTCAGCATTAATATGCAGCAGTGGAAACTCCTTTTATTTATTTATTTTTATTGAAGTTTAGTTGATTGACAGTGATTGAGGTGTATGGTGAAGTGATTCAGTCATATATTCTCTGTATATATTCTTTTTCAGATTATTTTCCATTATAGGTTATTAGAAGATGATAAGTATAGTTCTTTGTGCTATACAAGGAACTTATTGTTTATCTTTTTTTTTTTTGACTGAGCACCACCTGACCTTCAGGATCTTAGTTCCCTGACTAGGGATTGAACGCACGTCCCCTGCTGTGGAAGCATGGAGTCCTAACCACTGGACCGCCAGAGAATGCCCCTGTTTATCTTTTTTTTTTTTTTGTATAAATAGTGTGTATCTGTTTATCTCAACTAAGAAGGGAACTTCTTCTTAAGACCCATACTGACCACAGTGGGGGTGAACACCCCGACTAGCTCAGTTCTTCTGCCAGACCCATAGATGAAACGCTGATATTTAAGGTCAGCAGAGGAAAGAAACAGGAAAGGACCAAAAGGGTGTCACATCCTTTCAAGGAGCTTCTCTGGGAGTCCCTCACACTTCTGCTCACATTTCATTGGCTAAAACCTAATCAGAAAGCCACATCTCATGGAAAGGGAAGTTGAGAAACGAAGTCCTTGAGCTTGCAGCACTGGCAACTGAACAGAATAAAGTCTGTGGGTGATGAAAACGTTCTGGAACTAGACAGTGGTGATGGTTGGTCCACCTTATGATTGTATACCTGAAAAGTGGGAATGGTGGTATGTGAGCGTTACCACAATTTTTAAAAACTGGACTTCTGTTACTGGAGAATAAGATGAAAATGAATATCGGGGCAGGCACCCAGCAGTTTTACATATTTTTTATTTTTATTTATTTATTTGGCTGTACGGGGTCTTAGCAGGGCACACAGGATCTTTAGTTGTGGCATGTGGGATCTAGTTCCAAGCCTATGTGATGCTCCGTTGCTTAGTCAAGTCTGACTGTTTGCAACCGTATGGACTGTAGCCCACCAGGCTCTTCTGTCCATGGGATTTTCCAAACAAGAATTCTGGAGTGGGTTGCCATTTCCTTCTCCAGGGGATCTTCCTGACCCAGGGATCGAACCCATGTCTCCTGTGTCCCTAACTAAGGATAAAACCCTTGGACTGGGAGTGAAGAATCTTAGCCACTGGACCACCAGGAGGTCCCCGTACTTGCTTTTAAATTGCAATCAATTACAAGAGGTCTCTCTGGGCTGCGTGGCAGCAGGTACAGGGCAACAGGGCACCATGATTGGACAGCCAGGGTCACATGCACACCCTGTGTTTGGGAGCTGGGGTCTAAGAGAAGCTGGAAAAGGGTGCTGGGTAGACGTACAACAATCATCTGGCTATTTGTCATTAGGATTTAGCGGCCTTAAAGTAGATCCAAGGAGCTCTGTGGTTCTCCTTCCCTATTTTGTGACCAACACTCCCATTGTTTTCCCCAACAATCAGGCCTAGCCAGGTCTTTGTTTTTGAACTTGACCTGTTGGCTCTTCCTAAGCTACACCCAAGTCTGACGATTGCTCTCTCTGAGAACATCAGGGCGAGTTTTGTCCAGAGGGGTCTGCATTTCCTTTGCCTGCCCAGAATGGAGGGGGTGGGTCCCCCACGTTCATGAACTGTCACCTAGAAAAGAAAAGGGGCGAGTATAGACCAGAGGGGATGTGACTCAAAAGTGACTCAGCCACCTCTCCTGTCTTTTGGGTCCTGGAGTCCTGCCCTGATGCCTGAACCAGAAGGAACAGGGCAGGGAACGAAGAGGGGAGAGAGAGAGTTAAGTCTGCCCAGGTCTTTCAACGTGGTGAAACCAGGGTGGAGGGTCTGCCAAGAACAGGTCAGGCTCAAAACAGGAAGCCCCAGGGTAGTGATAAATGCACACTTCTCTGTAGATTTTATGTGGATCTCAAGGGAGAGTGCTGGAACTGATCTCATTCAATATTTTGTTTTACAAATCATGTTGAAAAGGAAGCACGCTAGGAGCTCTCCGGGTTTGCCAGCTAAGTTAATCTCTTCCAGGTGCTAAGGCAACAGGGAAGCGCAGCAGGAAGCTCCTGCCTAGCGGGCTTGAGGCAGGAAGATGGCCCACCGAGGGGCAGGAGGGAAGTGGTGTTTGTGGGGAGCAGAGCCGGCCCTGCTGCCCTGGCTTCTCACAAGCTCCACAGACACACTTCCTGGGGTTCCTGTAGCTCCCAGTGTTGGTGCGGACTATGGGGGCGTTGGGACAGAAGATCGGGGGCTTCCGGGTCACCTGGGAGACCCCGTGATGGCCTGGTACCCCCTGGGCTACACACAGAAGCTAGGCTCTTCCGGACCCCCCTTTCCCAAGTCACAGAATTCCTCCTCTCTGCTGGGATCTTCACCTCTGCATCAGGTACTTTCTTCAACTTATTCTGCTCGTAATTTCAGATGTATTTATTTGGTTTGTCTTCTTTCACCTTGGCAAATCTCCTCCCTTGCCACTGACCCCCACAAATGGTTCAGATTCTTGTTCTCCTGGTGTTGAATTTCCAGGCACCAGGGAACCAGCCAGTGGGTCTGTTCTCTTCAGACTGAGGAGATAAGTTAGAGGAATCACAGGAAGGAGAAAAGCTTCTAAGAGCAAGGGATTGAGCCTTATCCTACTACATACGTTAATGACTGAGTGTTAAGCCTTTTGAGGGGTAAACTCAGGTTCAAACTGGTAGGAGGCCAATCAAGGAAATAACTCTTTCAGGCAAGGATTGTCCGCTATGTTGATTTTTAGGAGGCACCTACTAAAGCATTTAGTGAAATATGATTTCCAAAACTTATTTTCAAGCATTTGGGGAAAAAACACACACCTAGAAATAAAGCAAAAGGTATCAACAATCTTTTAAAGCTTTATTTATTTATTTTCAGCTGTGCTGGGTCTCTGTTGCTGCCTGGGCTTTTCTCTAGTTTTGGAGACTGCAGGCTACTCTTCACTGAGGCACACAGGCTTCTCAGCGCAGTGGCTTCACTTGCAAAGCATGGGCTCTCGGGCATGTGGTCTCAATAACTGAGGCTCCCGGGCTCTAGAGCAGAGGCTCAGTAGTTGTGGCGCACGGGCTTAGTTGCTCTGAGCATGTGGGATCCTCCTGGACCAGGCATCGAACCTGTGTCTCCTGCACTGGCAGGTCGACCCTTTACCACTGAGCCACCAGGGAAGCCCCCCACAATGTCAGCAATTTTTAAATCTAAGTGGGGGTATGTGGGTGATCGTTGTGCTGTTCTTTCAATCTTTCTATATATCTGAGCACTTTTGTAATAATAAGTTGCTGAGAGTGAGGGTAGGGGCGGTAGATACCCGGTGAATCTGAGAATCCTTGAGTATATCACAGGCAAGGGAGAGCTTAGTTATACCAGACTTGGAAAAATCTTTTCATTCTTTGAGGCTCAAAGAGTAGTGTTTGGGGCTGAATTTTGTCCGCTCAGAATTCATACACTGAGGGAGTTCCCTGGTGATCCAGTGGTTAAGACTCAGTGCTTCCACTGCAGGGAGCACAGGTTTGATCCCCAGTTGGGGAACTAAGATCCTACATGTTGGTGATGTGGCCAAAAAAATCCATATATTGACATACTAATTCCCAGAACCTCAGAATGTGACTGCCTTTAGAGATAGGACCTTTACAGAGGTTAAATGAGGTCATTGGAATACGGTCTTATAAGAAGAGGAAATTTGGACACAGACTGGCAGAGAAGACGATGTGAGATGGATTAAATATTTGTGTCCCCTGCCCCCCAAGTTTATGTGTTGAAGCTTTAACCCTTCAAGGTAATGGTATTTTCAGATGGAGACTTTGGGGGATAATTAGGTTTAGATGAAGTTATGAGGGCAGAGCCCTGTTAGGGACTGAAGGTTTGTGTCCTCCAAAATGCATATGCAGAAACTGTACACCCCTCCCTGTGGTGGTGGTAGAAGGTGGGGCTTCTGTGGGGTAACCAGCATGAGATGAGGTCCTAGGGGTGGAGCTCTCATGAATGGGATCAGCACCCTTCTAATAGTCACCGGAGAGCTTGTTTACTACGCTCTGCTCTCTGCCACCTGAGGACACAGGAGTCCACAGTCTGCAACCTGGAAGGAGGCCTTCACCAGAACGCGACCAGTACTGGCACCGGAGCCTGGACTTCCAGCCTCTCGAACTCTGAGAAATAAACTTTTACTTATATATTACCACCCAGTTTATGGTATTTGCTATAGCAGTCTGAGCTAAGGCAGGACTGCATGATAGCACCTTTGTAAGAAGAGAAAGAGACCCCAGAACCCTTTCCACCCTGTGAGGAGATGAGAAGACAGAGAGAAGGTGGCTGTCTCAGAGCCGAGAGGGGAGTGCTCCCCAGAGCCCGACCAGGTCAGCACCTTGATCTTGGACTCCGGCTTCCACAGCTGTGAGAAAACAAATTTCTGTTGTTTAAGGCACGTTGTCTGTGGTATGTTGTTATGGTGACCCAAGCAGACCAATACACAGTACGAAGACAGGCATCTACAAGCCAAGGAGAGAGGCCTCAGAAGAAACCTACCCCCGTCACATCTTCACCTCAAATGTTTGTTCTCTACAAGTGAGAAACATTCCTGTCATGAGCCACATCCTTAGGGCAGCCCTAGACCACATACAGTATTATTTACCATTGTTTACACGTCCTTAAATGAAGCACAGCTCTCACATAGGAAGAAGAGTTCCACTGGGCTGAAGTGCAAACTCCCCTGTGCTTCCTGTGGTTAGGGCAATCCAGATGGCAGCGGGAGGTCGTCCACCTGAGAGAGAGCAGATAGTGGAGCGGGGCCCAGACCGTGGGAGCCTCTGGGGGCTGTACTTTGGAACTTTGACCTTGAGGATAGAATTTGCTTTTTAGTAACTATTTGCTTTTGTTCTCCCATGATGTTAATAGAGCTATATCTTATAACTCAGTTGTAAGGTGAAAAAGTTATATATAATAATTGAAAATAAGCTTTTCCTGTGACAGTCAAGCTAGGAATAATCAACAGAGGCAAGATCAGCCATCTGTAGTCTGAGGGTGTAGACACAAGGCTTCTGAATGGTGTTAAAGAAGAAGCCCTGGCTTTGGTTTGGACAAACACAAGCATGACTCTTCCCTCTTCCAATTAAGAACTGTGAGACCTTTAATGGGGGATTGTGTAACTTCTATGGGCCATACTTTCCTTAGCTGTAAAATGGGCAGAATATCACCTGCCTAGCAGATACTGGGAAGACTGGAGCCACTGTACTAAGCCTTGGGTGTAACGCCTGGACCCAAATGGTAGTGTTATTACTGTTGCTTTTTTGGGAGAACACTCAATAAAGGTGATGGAAGAGCAGGGAAGGGAAACAAAGTAAAGATAAAAGAAACCTACATTATACTTAGTCAAAATCACAGGGACAAAGAGTAGAGTGGTGGTTGCCAGGGGCTGGGTGAAGGGAGAAATAGGGAGTTATTGTTCAATGGGTATAATTTCAGTTTTGTTAGACGAAAAGACTCCTGCAGATGGATGGTGGTGATGATTGAATAGCAACATGAATGTACTGAAAACCACTGAATTATACAATTAAAAATGATTAAGATAGTAAATTGTAAGTTATGTGTATTTCACCACAAGAAGAAAAAATTTGAAAAGAAATACCTTCTTCCACAGTACAGTACACTTGAAAACAGGGGAAGTGGAAAAAAAAAAAACAACTATTAGTCACAAAGTCATTGATAAATTTGACTATGTAAAGGGTGAAAATTCTACAGGGCAAAGATCAGTCTACACAAAGTCAAAAGACAACAAACAAGGAGAAATATTTTCAATTATATCAAACAGAGCTCATTCCCTTGCTGAAGAAGAAAGTTCTTATATTAGGAGAACGACCTGTCAGAAGGCCAGAAAGGTCTGGAGAACAAGAATTCTCTAGTTTCTCCAGGGCCTGGCAGAGGCATCCAGGGTGGGGCAGGTTGGTGGGGCAGACGATTCTTCAGGCTGCATAATGTCCCAGCCCAAATACCCCTCTACACTCTCCATGACATTTTTCTCTGAATTTGATGATAACAGCACATTATTGACCAGAGACGTATCAATATATCTTTTGTTACCCAAACATTATTGATCTCAGATATATCAATAGGTTTTTAGAGAATGATAGAATTAACATCACTGGAGGAAGTTGTTAGAGCTTAAAATTGATCAAGGGTTCCTTATACGACTTATGATTGTCCTCATTCACATTTTGCCCCATTAGGTTTCTGTTCCAACATTGCTTCTGCTGTCATTTAGTCACTAAGTTGTGCGACTCTTTTTCAACTCCATGAACTACAGCCCACCAGACTCCTTCTGTCTGTGTGATTTCCCAGACAAGAATACTGCAGTAGGTTGCCATTTCCTCCTCCAAGGGATCTTCCTGACCCAGGGATCAAACCTGCGTCTCCTGCATTGGCAGGTGGATTCTTTCCCAGTGAGCCACCAGGGAAGCCTGTTCCAACCTCGTGTATGTTATAAATGTAAAACTTTTCAAGATGATCCATCACGAAATTTTGAGTAAAGAAGAATTTTTCGGTGAATTTTATGTGGAGACTTGTTCTGATTGTCTGAGCAACATTTACACAAGTGTCTCAGAAGATGACAGTTCTTCAGAATATAGTTCTGATTCAGACAATGTGAATGTTAGACCAACAAAAAGACAGAAACCTTAGTGACTGGTTCTGATACAGAAAGTGAAAATGAAACTCACAGTGCTGGAGAACGCTCCTTTGCTTCTACAGAAGAATAGACTGAAGATAACATTTCACAAAAATTAGAAGACTTTAAGGGTGTTTCATGTGTAACTGTTGAATGTGAAAATGAAAGTAACTCAGTCATGTCTGACTCTTTGTGACCCCATGGGCTATACAGTCTATGGAATTCTCCAGGCCAGAATACCTGAGTGGGTAGCTGTCCCCTTCTCCAAGGGATCTTTCCAACCCAGGGATTGAACCCAGGTCACCCACACTGTTGAATGCGATAACCTACAAAGTGTTAGTGCAATAACAGAATTCATTTTTAGCAGGCCAAAATAAAAGTCACCAGCCACAGACCGATTTAGTTTCTGCAAGAATCCCCTGGTGAATAATGAGCTAAAATCTCTTCAGACACATACTAGGTATCAATAAATATTTATTGAATCCTTTCATGTATTAGAGTATTTTTGTTCCTAGGGCAGCTGGAATGAAGAACACAAACTTAAAACAATGGAACGTTTACAGTTCTAGAGGCTAAAAGTGTGAAATCAAGGTGTCAGAAGAGGGACTTCCCTGGTGGTCCAGTGGTTAAGACTCCATGCTTCGGATTCAAGAGGCATGGGTTTCATCCCTGGTTGGAGAACTAAGATGCCACATGCTGCATTACAAAAAATGTAAAAAAAAAAAAAAGGTATCAGAAGGACCAGGTTCCTTCTGATGCTCATAGGTTACTTCCTTGCCTCTTCTTAGTTCCTGGTGGCCCTAGGCATTCCTAGGCCTTGAGTAGCATGGCTCCAATCCCTCTCTGTCCCTCCACATGGCTTTCTTCTCTGTGTCTCTTAGTCCTTGCCCCATCTTACAAGGACACCAGTCATTGGATTTAGGGCATACCCTATATCCAAGGTGCTTTCACCTTAACACCCTTAACTAGTTACATCTTCAAAGACTCTGTTTTCAAATAAGGTCACATTCTGAAATTCTGGGTGGATGTGAATTTGGGGAGGGGGACACTATTCAAGTTTTTAGTTGCAACATAGAGCTTTTTTAGTTGCAACTTAAAACCCCATCTAACTAGCTTAAACAAATAAAAATAACTGTTGAAACAATTAGCAGAAAAGTCTAGAAATATATGGAACATGAAGAATGGCTTGACCAAGAAAGTCGGTCTTTCTCGTTCATTCTGATCTGGCTTTTGCTGTGCTGGCCTCATTCCTGGGCTCTGTCTTGTGGCTTTTGGCAACTCTTGGCTCACATCCTCCTTGTAATCCAAGCAAAAATGATCTAGTGTCTCTCCCCAAAACAGTATGATCAAACACTTCATGCATATCATTAACTTTTTTTCTGGAGTATAATTGCTTTATAATGTTGTGTTAGTTTCTGCCGTACAAGGAAGTGAATTGGCTATATGTATACATATATATGTATGGGATATAAGGAAAGCTGAGCACTGAAGAATTGTTCTTTGGAACTGTGGTGTTGGAGAAGACTCTTGAGAGTTCCTTGGACTGCAAGGAGATTAAACCAGTTAATCCTATAGGAAATCAACCCTGAATATTCATTGGAAGGACTGATGCTGAAGCTGAAACTCCAATACTTTGTCCACCTGATGCAAAGAATTGACTTATTGGAAAAGACCCGATGCCGGGAAAGATTGAAGGCAAGAGGAGAAGGAAATGACAGAGGATGAGATGGTTGCATGGCATCACTGACTCAATGAACATGAGTTCGAGCAGGCTCAGGAGTTGGTGATGGACAAGGAGGCCTGGGGTTCTGCAGTCCATGGGATTGCAAAGAGTCAGACACGACTGAGCAAGTGCACTGAACTGAACTGAGTGTGTATA
>NW_011494924.1:4225041-4236532 GCF_000754665.1 Bison bison bison | reverse complement strand
CTGTGTCCACATGTCTCTTCTCTACCTCCGTCTCTATTTCTGTTCTGCAAATAATATCTTGGTTTTGATTAGGTTCCATCAGTTCAGTTCAGTCGCTCAGTCGTGTGCGACTCTTTGTGACCCCATGGACTGCAGCACGCCAGGCCTCCCTGTCCATCACCAAGTCCCGGAGTTCACCCAAACCCATGTCCATTGTGTCAGTGATGCCATCCAACCATCTCATCCTCTGCCCTCCCCTTATCCTCCTGCCTTCAATCTTTCCCAGCATCAGGGTCTTTTCAAATGAGTCAGCTCTTCGCATCAGGTGGCCAAAGTATTGGAGTTTCAGCTTCAACATCAGTCCTTCCAATGAACACCCAGGACTGGTCTCCTTTAGGATGGACTGGTTGGATCTCCTTGCAGTCCAAGGGACTCTCAAGAGTCTTCTCTAACACCAAGTTTCAAAAGCATCAATTCTTCGGCGCTCAGCTTTCTTCACAGTCCAACTCTCATATCCATACATGACCACTAGAAAAACCATAGCCTTGACTAGACAGACCTTTGTTGGAAAAGTAATGGCTCTGCTTTTTAATATGCTGTCTAGGTTGGTCATAACTTTCCTTCCAAGGAATAAGCGTCTTTTAATTTCATGGCTGCAATCACCATCTGCAGTGATTTTGGAGCCCAGAAAAATAAAGTCAGCCACTGTTTCCCCATCTATTTGTCATGAAGTGATGGACCGGCTGCCATGATCTTAGTTTTCTGAATGTTGAGCTTTAAGCCAACTTTTTCACTCTCCTCTTTCACCTTCATCAAGAGGGTCTTTAGTTCCTCTTCACTTTCTGCCATAAGGGTGGTGTCATCTGCATATCTGAGGTTATTGATATTTCTCCTGGCAATCTTGATTCCAGCTTGCGCTTCCTCCAGCCCAGCGTTTCTCATGATGTACTCTGCATATAAGTTAAATAAACAGGGTGACAATATACAGCCTTGACGTACTCCTTTTCCTATTTGGAACCAGTCTGTTGTTCCATGTCCAGTTCTAACTGTTGCTTCCTGACCTGCATACAGTTTCTCAAGAGGCAGGTCAGGTGGTCTGGTATGCCCTTCTCTTTCAGAATTTTCCACAGTTTATTGTGATCCACACAGTCAAAGGCTTTGGCATAGTCAATAAAACAGAAGTAGATGTTTTTCTGGAACTCTCTTGCTTTTTGGATGATCCAGCAGATGTTGGCAATTTGATCTCTGGTTCCTCTGCCTTTTCTAAAACCAGCTTGAACATCTGGAAGTTGACGGTTCATGTATTGAAGCCTGGCTTGGAGAATTTTGAGCATTACTTTACTAGCGTGTGAGATGAGTGCAATTGTGTGGTAGTTTGAGCATTCTTTGGCATTTCCTTTCTTTGGGATTGGAATGAAAACTGACCTTTTCCAGTCCTGTGGCCACTGCTGAGTTTTCCAAATTTGCTGGCATATTGAGTGCAGCACTTTCACAGCATCATCTTTCAGGATTTGAAATAGCTTAACTGGAATTCCATCACCTCCACTAGCTTTGTTCATAGTGTTGCTTCCTAAGGCCCATTTGACTTCACATTCCAGGATGTCTGGCTCTAGGTCAGTGATCACACCATCATGATTATCTGGGTCATGAAGATCTTTTTGTAGAGTTCTTCTGTGTATTCTTGCCACCTCTTCTTAATATCTTCTGCTTCTGTTAGGTCCCTACCATTTCTGTCCTTTATCGAGCCCATCTTTGCATGAAATGTTCCCTTTGTATCTCTAATTTTCTTGAAGAGATCTCTAGTCTTTCCCATTCTATTGTTTTCCTCTATGTCTTTGCATTGATCACTGAGGAAGGCTTTCTTATCTCTCCTTGCTATTCTTTGAAACTCTGTATTCAAATGGATATATCTTTCCTTTTCTCCTTTGCTTTTCACTTCCCTTCTTTTCACAGCTATTCGTAAGGCCTCCTCAGGCCTTTTGCTTTTTGCCATTTTCTTTTTCTTGGGGATGGTCTTGATCCCTGTCTCCTGTACAATGTCACGAACCTCCATCCATAGTTCATCAGGCACTCTCTCTATCAGAGTTAGTCCCTTAAATCTATTTCTCACTTCCACTGTATAAGGGATTTGATATAGGTCATACCTGAATGGTCTAGTGGTTTTCTCCACTTTCTTCAATTTCATTCTGAATTTGGCAATAAGGAGTTCATGATCTGAGCCACAGTCACCTCCTGGTCTTGTTTTTGCTGACTGTATAGAGCTTCTTCATCTTTGGCTGCAAAGAATATAATCAATCTGATTTCGGTGTCAACCATCTGGTGATGTCCATGTGTAGAGTCTTCTCTTGTGTTCTTGGAAGAGGGTGTTTGCTATGACCAGTGCATTCTCTTGGCAAAACTCTATTAGCCTTTGCCCTGCTTCATTCTGTACTCCAAGGCCAAATTTGCCTGTTACTCCAGGTGTCTCTTGACTTCCTATTTTTGCATTCCAGTCCCCTATAATGAAAAGGACATCTTTTTGGGGTGTTAGTTCTAGAAGGTCTTGTAGGTCTTCATAGAACCATTCAACCTCAGCTTCTTCAGCATTACTGGTCCGGGCATAGACTTGGATTACCGTGCTATTGAATGGTTTGCCTTGGAAATGAACAGAGATCATTCTGTTGTTTTTGAGATTGCCATCTCTAAATCAGTCACTGTGGCCAGGCCTGAGTCGATGCCTCAGCTATAGAACCTGGCATTGAAGGCACACGGACTAAGGATGGAGGAGGGGGTTCTCCTCAGGGTAAACTTGGGTTTCTATTACCAGGAAAAGCATGAATAGGTGCTAGGCAGTACAGTACGTAGCCATCCACTAGTGTTATTCTTCCCCCATAGTTAAAGAGTTTCTGGAAGATAGCAAGTCTGGTTTTCTTTCCTATAGTCCAGAGACCTGGATAGCATCAAGCCTTCAAATAAATATTTCCTGAATTGTTTTGAATTTTTAATATGATTTAGTCTCTGAGGACTTTATCCACTATAAAAACTGAGACCCAGTTCCTGAACCAAGATATAAAACCATAGCCCATCAAGACATTACTCTTTGTTGATGTTATTGTTTTCTGGCTGCATAGCTTGCAAGATCTTAGTTCTCAACCAGGAATGGAACCCAGGATCATAACAGTGAAAGCCCCAAGTCCTAACCATTGGCCTGCCAGGGGATTCCAGAGATACTGCTCTTTGTAAAGCCCTATCTAGGTAGACCAGTTTGCCATCTGTTGTGAGCTCTTTCTGAAAAACTTCCATGAAAGGGAACTGAGAAAAAAGGCTCATGTTTGGGTCCACGTGGCAGGAAGGAAAAACAGTGGGTGAAACTGAGGAACAAAGAAATACATCTCCATTTCCCCACTTTGTCCCAGCACACAGACACAAATCACAATATATCTGCAGGGACAGAGTATTGTTACTCTCAAGTGCCCAGGAGCCCTGGTGGCGAAAATAGGATTCTGAGCTTAGGCACGTGTCACCCCGGGGTTTAGGCCTGCAGGGTTGTACCTTAAACACCCACAGAGAGGCCTTGTATCCCAAACACCAGAAGAGCCAGTGCCCAGAGGGTGAAATCAGACAGCCCTTTAGCCAGATGAAGCTGGACTTGGTAACCACACTGTGGAGTTTAATTTGCTGACCTAGATGTAGTTTGCAGCCCACAAAACCTCATACCACAGCAAAGCTTTTCTTGTGCTGAGACAGCTGGCAGAGCATGGTGTTGCAATGACTCAGTTCTCAGTAAAGGGACTGAAGACGTTAGGGGCAGAGCTAGAGTCCTAGGACCACAGTCCCAGGAGACCTTCATGTTTATTCCAGGGTGAGAGAAGAGGAACCTTCTGTTTGTGGGCACTCGTATTTCATCAGAAGGGACGAGGCTGGGATTGTGGGGCTGGGCTGTGTGTACCCAGTCCACACATGATGGTCAGACGATTATACTCAGACTGATCATTCAGCCTTAACCGCACGCCAAAAGCATTTTTGGAAAGTGGGTCTTCCAACTGCGTGAATCAAGTCACATTTCTGCTTGCCTTCCATTTTGAAATCAGGACTAGTTTACATGAGGAAGCTGACATCAATAAAACTGGATTTGAAAACTGTGGGTTCTGAGGACTTCTAATTAAACAGCAGATTGAATGAACGTGTATAAACTTCAGCCTCCTCCCCAAGCCCCACTAAAATATGAGCAAAGAGACTTGGAAAAAAAAAAAAAAAGACATGCATCCATTGGGCTTCCCTGATGGCTCAGTGGGTAAAGAATCTGCCTGCAATGCAGGAGACACAGGAGATGCAGATTCACTCCCTGGGTCAGGAAGATCCCCTGGAAGAGGAAATGGCAACCCCCTCCAGGACGCTTGCCTGGGAAATCCAATGGACAGAAGAGTCTAGGGGGCTACAGTCCAAAGGGTCACAGAGAGTTGGACATGACCAAGCACGAGCACAATCTTAAAAACGAAAACCAAATATATCTGCAGGAGAGGTAAGAGTAGAAAGAAGGATCAGAAAAAAATTCTAGCTGAAGCCTATTGATGTTCTAGAGAAACACATTTACTTCAGAGATACTTCCCTACTGTGAAACATATAATAAGAAATTGTTAGATATTGTTACATTGATCAGTGACAGAGATGCTCACCACTTTTACATAATGTGTCTACATGCTGTGTTGGTTGATTTAACTTTACATAATCTGTGTCCTCAAAAGAATACATCTTAGAGTATATTGATAGAAAGGTGTCAAGGGATTTAAATATATCCATGTGAGTTTTTAATATCAACTAGTACTTTTCAATCCTAGCAGTGCATTAGAATCACTTTTGAGTGCTTATTAACAGTGAGAATCTTTGCTAAAAATACATATTCCTAGGCCCTTCCTCAGGTTTATGAAATAACAGGATTGTGGATGAAGGAATTGCTATGAATCTATTTTTCCTTCAACTATTTATTTTGAGAATGTCAAACTTAGAGAAAGGTTGAAAGAATATAATGTTTATCCTCTACCCTCCACCTAGATTCTATAATTATTAATATTTCAAGACTTTTTTTTTTTTCGTTTTCTTTGTCTCTGGCTATAAAATTTTCTGCTGAGACATCTGAAAGTAAATTTCAGACATCTTGACATTTTATTCTCATTGTGGGTCAAATTATGTTTCCCCCAAGGAGAAGTCCTAACCCCTGGTACCAGTGAACGTGACCTTATTATAAGCAGGGTCTTTGCGGATGTAATCAGGTTAAAATGAGAGAATATTGGGTTAGGGTGGGCCCTAAACCCAATAACTGATGTCCTTGTAAGGAGGGAGAGACTGAAGTCCCAGAGAAACACATAGGGAAGGACAAGTGACCATGAAGGCAGAGATGGAGTTAGTGCTGTCCTAAGCCAAGGAACCCCATCAGGTTGCCAGCAAACACCAGATGCTAGGAAGAAGCAAGGAAAGATCACCTCCTGGTGCCTTCAAACACAGCATGGTCCAGCTGATACCTGGTTTGAGACCTTTAGCCTCCAGAACTGAAAGAGGATACATTTCTTTTGTTGTAAACCACCTAGCTTGTGATTGTTTGCTATAGAAGTTTTAGAAAATTAATACAACCTCTAAACACAGGAATTCCCAAAAGCCAGATATTTCATGGAGTACGAACATTCTTTTCATATCAATGCCACTACCACATCTAAGAAAATTAAGACTCATTCTATAATTTCCAATTCATAATCAAAAGGATCCAATTGCACTCAAAATAACTTTTGCAGACTTTCTTTTTTGGTCAGGATCCAACCAAGGTATCTTATATTCATTTATTATGTCTCTCTAATTTCTTTCATTCTATAGTAATCTACCTTTAAAATGAAAAAAAAAGAGAAAAAATTATTCTCAAACTATAAAGATTTTATGCACGATTATTGCAACAGAGGAGTGAGAAGGAGTTCAACTCTGAATACAGCCAGGTTAGCTGGGGATATATGGCCAAAAGGCAGGTGAGGGAGTCAGTGTATGGTGATGGAGACAAGATGGGGGGAGGGGGATCTTGCTAAACTGGTTTAACAGGATTCTTGCTATTCTCGCTAGAGATATGTCGAGAGCTTAGACCTGATCATGGGTAGAAGAGGAGGAACTTGATCAGATATTAAAGGAGATCAGATAGCGGGGTGGCTTGATTGGTAAAGAACCCACCCACAAAACCAGGAGACCCAAGAGATGCGGATTCGATCCCTGTGTTGGGAAGATCCCCTGGAGAAGGAAATAGCAACCCACTCTAGTATTCTTGCCTGGAAAATTCCATGGACAGAGGAGCCCATGGGGTCACAGTCGGGCACCACTGAGCACGTATGCACCTCCATTACCACCTGCAGAGATTGGGTGGGGTAGGCCCAAGGCAGGGTGGAGACCTTGATGAAAGAGGGTTCAGAGGAACCCCGCAAAAGTCTGGTTAAAAAAAGAGCCTTTGTCATAGCTTAATTGTCTTATATTGTGTTCCACACTGTGAACTTGTCTTTCTGATTTTTCTTGATATAATTTAACTGTTCCTCTATCCCCATATTTTTTGTAAACTCGAGTGTAGGTCATGAGGCTTCGTTAGAAGTATGTTCATCACTTCGACAGGAATAATTCATAGGTGGTATTGTGTATTTTGGATTATAGCATATCAGAAGGTGCATAATTGTTGCACTACTAGGTGCTCAGTTTGATTGCTTGGTGAAGATGGTGACTACCAGATCTCTCCAGTGTAAAGAGAAGTTTTCCATTTGTAAGTAATTTGTAAGTCATGTGTGGGTGTTACTTTGCTGCTGCTACTGCTGCTGCTAAGTCGCTTCAGTCGTGTCTGACTCTGTGCGATCCCGTAGACGGCAGCCCACCAGGCTCCCCGGTCCCTGGGATTCTCCAGGTAAGAACACTGGAGTGGGTTGCCATTTCCTTCTCCAATGCAGGAAAGTGAAAAGTGAAAGTGAAGTCGCTCAGTCGTGTCCAACTCTTAGCAACCCCATGGACTGCAGCCCACCAGGCCCCTCCGGCCATGGGATTTTCCAGGCAAGTGTACTGGGGTGGGGTGCCATCGCCTTCTCCGATGTTACTTTAACCCAGTGTAAATATTTTACTCTTTCACCCAGTAGTTCCAGTGATGATCTTTGCTTAGATCACTTATTTTATTGCAGGGTGCAAAAATGTGGTTTCCAATTCTATTATTCCTTTCAGTTTTATGGACCAGTATTTTGCTTCCTTTCTCTTTTGTTTTGATTATCACAGTGATCATGTGGATTTTGTTTTATTCATTGTGCTACCAGTCATTATTTATTTTGATGCTCTGGTTTTCTCAAATTTGGCCAGTAAGAATCCTTTTCAGCTAGCTCCTATATCTTTTGAATACTTCTTTGTTTTCTGGCACAATTTGATGCCCTAGGCTCTCTTTCCCTGCCTGAGATTTGGGATTGGCCATTTGTTCAAGGGACAGAAAACATGGCCATCCTCCTCAATTACCTATAAGATGTCACTTTCCTTACCATTTAAAATAAGCTTAATACTAGCTAATTGTTTATTATTACTGTGTGCCAGGTACTCTGCAAGTGTTTTCCACTCATTCAGTTCAGTTCAGTTCAGTCGTGTCCGACTCTTTGCGACCCCATGAATCTCAGCACGCCAGGCCTCCCTGTCCATCACCAACTCCCGGAGTTTACCCAAGCTCATGTCTGTCGAGTTGGTGATGCCATCCAGCCATCTCATCCTCTGTCGTCCCCTTCTCCTCCTGCCGCCAATCCCTCCCAGCATCAGGGTCTTTTCCAATGAGTTCACTCTTCGTATTTAATTCATGTACAAATTCTTTGCGGTAAATACTTTTACATATCCCCATTTTACAGATGAGAAAATCAGGGTGTGAAGTAAAGCAAATTGCACAGGGCCATTCAGCTAGCAAGTGGAGGAGTTAAAATCAGAACTCAGATCATTCTGACTCCAAAATCAAGCTTGGAACCCCCATGATATATCACCAATTTTGCTACAAAAAGAGAAACTGCTTTAAAAGAGCTGAACTTCATAATATAGATAATAACACAAAACAAAAGCCCCATGCTTTAAAATGGTACCTATTACACAAAATGTAAAGAAAGAAATCCTTGAGAAATTTGGTAACGTTCTCATTCATTCCAAAATGCCAATAATCACCATTTAAGATAACCTGGGTGAGGACTGGAATGTGATTGGCAGCTCAACAAGAAGCCTTATCATGGAGTGAATTGGAGCAGGGACTCTGGACCAAGTCATTGTTAAAGCCTTCCAAGCATCTCCCAGCTGCAACATTTTTCTGTTTCTGGGGTGATCTGTTTAGTGCTTCAGCTGTCCAGGTAAAAGAGAGGGATAGCTAGGGGCTGGAGGGAGATCTGTTGTGATTATGTAACTGTGTCCTGGTTCTCAATGTCCTAGGGTGCCAGGAAAGATAGGGGGGACTTGCCCAGTCAAGGGCTGTGACGCCTGGAAGAAGGGGCCCCCTTTTCTAATCTGCACAAAGGTGCCCTGTGGGCTATAGAGGCTCTACCCGAGTAAAGTCCTCCCAGCTTGAGATTGACTGTTTTGGGTTCAAGGGCAAGAGACTCCCCATTATCTCGTAATGAGAGAAAACTTTCTGCTCCCAACGGGAATTTCCAGTTAGAGTTATTAGCTTAGGTATAACCCGAAATTTAAATGTAATTACATTTCTCTTAGAGCTGAGGTTGCTCCTAGCAACCTGCCAGTTCTCTTCCCAGGAGGAAGGGCGTCAGCCTCTTACTCTTTTCCTTCTTTTCCACCTTGACCTCCGCGTCCAGTTAGGCCTGTGTTTAGTGAGGAGCCTTAACCCAGACACCAAGTCTCCAGCCAGTCTGTCCCCATGCCCTCCCTCCCTGGGTCTTTGCCCGAGGGCAGGGAGAGGTACTCGAGTACCGAGGGCAGTGGTGTGGGATATTGCAGGGAGCGATAGGTGGGGGGCCTATTAAGATAAAGAGGAAGAATAAACAGAAGCAGATGTGCCTTTCGCCCAGGTCCCCAGCTGACTGATAAGAGCTAGGCTCCGGAGCTGGGCCTGGCCTCCTGGGAGCTGGGAGCTGGGACAGGCCCCTCCATTCTCATTTCTCCACTGGATCCTGTTTCCCTTCCTGGGGGAACGGGCCAGAGGGGCTTTCCCTCCATTGGAATGCAAGCCAGATATATTCACAATCTATTACCAATGCCAGTGACTCCTTTAGATTGAAAAGATGTGTCCAGACACCATTCTCCTGTGAACTATGAAAGTGGAGACTGTGCACAAACATGTACACACACACCCACACTCATACCCATCTAGGCCAAGATTAAGAAGCCTCAAGCTGTCCCCAATCCCCAGAACGATGGTTCCCCAAAGCTATGGGGCCCTCTCCATGGGATGTGTTGTCTAAGCTTCAGTACAGGGCTCTGGGCCCGGGGGAGAATGAGTGAAAGGGGAAACCTCTAGAAACCCTCCTGGCCCTAAAATTTCTCTGGCCTTAAAATTTCTCTGGCCCTCAGAGCTGTTTAAGGCTGCCCACCCCCAATCCAGAAAGGATCAAGCCAATCGAAACTCTGCACCTTTAAGGGTGTGGGCTGGCACTGGGGTTGGGGATAGCCATGGTCTGCACACTTCCTCCCCAGGACACCCCCTTCCACCCGGCCACCAGCATAGTGTTCTACAGCACTGTTTCCCTGTGAAAAATAAAAAAAATTGTCATGGACCCTGAACAGATTTAAAACTTTGAATTGTTAATATTACCCCAATATGTGCACATTTCAACCTCAGTATAAACTCCATATGTGCATAAGTTGTCCATAATCATAAAACTCAAGCTGGAATGAAGGGAGATGCCAGGGTCTCACCCACCCACTTCCACCTTTGGGGATGTCTCCTGTAGGGGTCTTCCAGACAGACCCAGTGTGACCCACTGTGTTTCCTGGGTGATCCCTGGGCTCAGGTCTCACTGCCCGTGATTCCTGTCCCTCCAGCCTGGGGGAGGTTGGGCCTCCTGCCATTGCTCATCTCTGGGTCCCCATAACCTCCCCTCAGTGGACTCCTGGGAGGCTGGAGGCAGAGAGGCAGCATGTGATAGAGGTGTGTTAGGTAGGTGTCTCCAAAGCCTACGCTAAGAGGGGGACTTGCAGGCTGAGCGTTTCCTGGTAACAGGAGCAGCAAGGGCAGCAGGACTGGGCAGAGGGTGTCGAAATGTGGCAGAGATGCCGTAGAAGCATCTCCTCCCTCCATCCCAGAGTCGTCCCGAACTGAGGCCGGGCTTGTGACCCCGCCCACCCCCGAGGCAGTGAGCTGGCCTGGGGACTGTCCTCGTTGGCCAGTAGACATGGCCGCTCCCTCGAGGCAAGGTCTTTCCTGGGAAGGGACTGGCTGGGAGCTGCCTTCAGTCCCGAAGGGGAACCTGGGCAGAGGCCACAGCGTCCGCCTCCGGTTCAAAGCCCAGCTCTGCGGCTTCTAGTTATGTGACCTTGACCAGTTTCCTTATCCTTATTCAGTCAGCATTTCCTAATCTGTGATGAGGGAAACTGGGAGACCTTGTTCCTGCAATGGGACAGCCTCCGCCCGTGCCCTCCCCACTGCCCCCGGACTCCTGGGAGCTGGGTGACCTCGCTCTCCTCCCTGGCTTTTCCAGCTTGGGACAGAATGAGGAAACAAACAAGGTCCTCTGGCAGCCTGGCCTCCTGGTTCCCCCTCAGCTCCTTCCCAGGGTTCGTGTCGGGGGGACAGGGGAGTCAGAGTTCTGTATCGGGTGTTCCTGCCTCTAGGCGGTGTGTCAGGCTCTGGTCCCTGGAGCCCCACAGGAAGGAAGGGGTGGGTGAACCAGGGTAGAATCCTGTGCCCCATCCCCAAATCCCGCCTGCATTCTCAATAGTAGGAAAGATGGAAAGAAAGAAATCGAGTCAGGTGGGGTGTGTGGAAGAGTACAAGGGCACCTCAAACTTCTTTAGGGGCCCCTGCTACATACGAGGGCTCAATGTTAACGAGAAAGGTCCCTCCTCTGGGGGCACACAGCCCCATGAGTATTCAGCACAGTGACCAGCACCTCTGTGCAAACTAGAAGAATGCCCCCGGTCCTCTCTGCGTGCGCGAGGGGCGGTGCACAACCTGCCCAACCTGACGGGGCGGCCCTGTAGGAAGGCTTCTGCCGATGCTGCAGACTCCTTGCCAGGCCTCTGCCCTGCCAGCTTTCTCAGCCCACACCACACTGCGTAGCCTTGGGCTCTGCACATTTTGTGTGGTTGATGGCCTTAGGATGGACAGTCGGGTAATACATGTATATATGTGCCACAGAGCCTATCTTCCCAACATCAAACATCTCTCTCTGCCTTAGATGTTGCTTTCTGTGATGACATCCATGGATTCATTGAGCCCTGGAACTGCAAGGGACCCAGAGATTACTACTCATTGCTGACTGACAAGGCCAGCAACCCTGTTCCCTTGGGGACAGACCACAGACACAGAAGCACCCCAACTCACAGCCTTTGCCCACCCTCC
>NW_011494924.1:4211767-4224941 GCF_000754665.1 Bison bison bison | reverse complement strand
CTATACACGTGTCCTGCCTGTCTCCCCTGCTCTGCTTAGAGTCCACATCTAGTTACTCATGTCCTTGGACATGGACCACAGCACTCTCTCCATAAGACAAGTCGGTTGGAGAGGTGGCGTGGGCTGAACAGAAGTCAGAAGCCGGATGAGTTCTGGGGGATTTAGCTGGGTTTATTCAATCCAGAACCCAGTGTGGACCCTTATGGCTTTTCTTGAAAAAAAGAAAAAGAAAGGTAACAGTGGGTCTGCATTCCTTCTGGGCAGCACCTGGCTGAGTGGTGTCCCCCCAGCAGATGTGCAGGGGTGGCCTGAAGCCCAGCGTGGTGGGGTTTGTGTATCCCAGAGTGAGCCAGCCAGAGTTTCAGTCCTGGAACACTTATTAGCTATGAGGCCTTGGGAAGGTTATTTCTCTGTGCCTTCATTTCCCCATCTGTCAAATAGTGTTAGTTCCTTAGTCTTGTCTGACTCTTTGTGATCCCATGGACTGTAGCTCTCCAGGCTTCTCTGTCCATGGGATTTTCCAGGCAAGAATACCAGAGTGCGTTGCCATTCCCTTCTCCAGGGGATCTTCCTGACCCAGGGATCGAACCCAGGTCTCCCACATTGCAGGCAGATTCTTTACTGTCTGAGCCGCCAGGGAAGATGATGACAATGGGATCCATCTTACAGGGTTGTTAGGAGGATTAAGTCATTACCTACTTATAACAGCACATTGTACATAGTATTTGGTGTACAGGAGGAGAAGGGGGCAACAGAGGATGAGATGGTTGGATGGCGTCACCATCTCAATGGACATGAGTTTGAACACACTCCGGGAGACAGTGAAGGACAGGGAAGCCCGGCGTGCTGCAGTCCACGGGGTTGCGAAGAGTCTGAGGAGCTGAACAAGAGCAACATAGCATTTGTTAGCTATCATCAATGACAACAGGGGGCTTCCATGGGGCAGAGTAGGCAATGTAAGGTTTCCACCAACATTTTATTGCCTCAGTGACCCCTGGATTCTTGGCAATAGATTGTAGCTGGTAAGGAAATTCAAGCAGGAAAAGTCTTCTATGAGATCCCCTCTCCTCAGCAAAACAGCCCTCCGGACTGCCCAGGGTGTGTGGTAAGCAGCCTGGGCTCTAGGTCTTGCCCAGTTTAGAACTCTGCGTCCGCCAAGGACATGCTGGGAAGGACTGTAAACCACCAGTTTTTCTTCCCTTCTGGGACCTCCAAGAGCATATCTTGGAGACATATCCCAGGGCATCCTCATTCCTCTTCCTAAGACATTATAGTCTGTCAACAACAAAATCTTCCACAGCATACTGGGTATTTTAATTTCCAGTCTGACTCTTGCTTGGGGTAATAAGTTCCATGAACTTACCACCCACCAAGTGAAGTCTGATTTTCTATTATTCCGAAACCATATTCCCTCTAGCTTTAACCAGAGCCCCCTGGTTATAGTTCAGGATTGGGTGAATGAGTTTTCTGACCATAATGTTCATGACCAAACATATTATTCCTTCTTAGCCTTTATCTTTCCAGATAGAAGAACCCTCAATGTATCACTGTATATTTTCAGCAGCTTCCCTATTCTCTTGGCAACTTTGGTTGGTCCTGTTTCTCGTTGCCCACTGTCTTTCCCAAGGCACAGAAATCACACAGGATGGAAATCCCTCCTCAGCCACAATTCCCCCTCTGCTGCATTCTATTATACTGGGATACACTTCCAAGAACCAAATGAGAATTTTGGTTTGACACATAAAAATTGTAGATATTTGATTGAAGAAAACTGGGGAAAGAGGGGATTGGGAGTGGGTGAAAGAAAGAGTAAAAGTAGGCAGAGCACCAGCAGAGGGTTTTGCCATTGAATAAAAGGTGAGATCTTTTTTGTGGGAACAATGAAAGGTGAGATGCAAGTTGTATCTTACCCAACGATGCCCTCCAAGGGGTTAGGTGGGGGCTACAGCCCAGTCCTCACCCACTCACCGTGGTCCTGGGGTGCTAGGCTGCACCAGCCAGAAGAAACCCCTTGATTTGTGTAAAGACAAAGTAACTATTAGTAGCCCCCATTCCTGCATTGGTCAATATGAGAGCAGCTGTGTCCCCTACAGGGAGGGCAGAAAAACCCAGGTCAGAGCTAGGTCCTGGGTCCTGACATGCTCCACCAGAAACTTTTCTTCATAATCTATCCGGAGACCACTTAATGAGCATCTGCTGTGTGCCCAGCGCTATTTTTAGGTGTTAAGAAGACAAACATGGTCCCTGCTCTCACAGAGTGTATGTTGTAGTCAGGGGAGGCCAATTAACAAAGTAAATTTAGACACCACAAGCATCATAATAGTCTAGTTCAGGGATTGGCAAACTATGACCCTTGGGCAAAATCCAGCCCGAGGCCTATTTTTGTAAGGTCCATCAGCTGAGAACAATTTTTATATTTTTAAGAGATTATAAAACAAAATAAACCCTTAGGAAATATAAAGACTAAAGACCTACTCTTCAGCCCTTTACAAAATTTGCCCAGCCCTAGGTGGGAGGGTGGTCTAGAGCAGCCGCCTCCAATCATTTTGGCACCAGGGACTGATTTCGTGGATCACAATTTTTCCACAGACTGGGGTGGCGTTGTTTCAGGATGATTCAAGCACATTCCATTTATATTGCAGTTTATTATTACATCAGTTCCACCTCAGATCATCAGGCATTAGATCCCAGAGGTTGGGGACAGTTGGTCTAGAGAACACTGCTGGAGACCTCTGTAGCAACCATCAGCATCTCCCCAGTACATGACAGCCTAGAGATCTGGGTGGGAGAGGACCTTAGCTGCCTAAGACTAATTTGGGTCCTTTCAGCAGTGACTGGGAGAAAGCAATGGCACCCCACTCCAGTACTTTTGCCTAGAAAATCCCATGAACGGAGGAGCCTGGTAGGCTGCAGTCCATGAGGTCGCTAGAGTCGGACACAACTGAGTGACTTCACTTTCACTTTTCACTTTCATGCATTGGAGAAGGAAATGGCAACCCACTCCAGTGTTCTTGCCTGGAGACTCCCAGGGATGGGGAAGCCTGGTAGGCTGCCGTCTCTGGGGTTGCACAGAGTCGGACACGACTGAAGTGACTTAGCAGCAGCAGCAGTGACTGGTTCAGGGATACACTGATCAGCACATGGGAGTCTCTTAGGTTAATCGATGGGTTAGGTAAAGTCTAGGACTTTCCTTTGAGTGTTAGAGGATAAGAAACTGTCTTTCTGCATGAGATGGGATAGATGTGAGGCCAGGAATTGCTGCAGCCGTTTTGCTAGCATGAGGACACAGCTGACCCACTTAAGAGGGGAGCATCCAAAGAATCATGGAGACACAGATCCAGGGCCCTGACTGGAGCCTGATTGGCTGCTGGACATTTTAGGTCCAGAAGCCACTATATTCTGTTCAATGTTTAAGCCAATCTGAGTTTCTTGTTTCTTTTGACCAACAGCATTCTAACTGGTATAGATGTCCAAGGGAAAAAGGAGGTGATATTTGAGCTGCGAAGTGAATGACTGTAAAGATCGGGAGGGAAATCCTTTTCAAACAGAGGAAGAAGTAAATGGCAATGTGCAGAAATGGGCACGAGCCAGGCACAAGTGAGCAGCAGGACAGTCAGTGAGTCCTGGGAAGCCCTCATGATATCTGATGAGGTAGAGAAGCAGGCTGGGTCCTGATGACCAGGAGAGGATCTTAGATATTGCTTTAAATGCAACAGGAAGCCATTGTTTGTTTAATTGTTTAATTTGATTTTCATTTACATACAGCAGTAGAATGCACAAAGCTTAGGGCACGATTTGTGCCTAATGTTTTTAGCCCCCACAGGTCATATACGGAATTTCAAATTCTCCAGTAGCCACATTAAAACAAGTAAAAACAGAAACCCAGGTGTAATTAATTATAATAATCTATTTGATTTACCCCCCAACAGATCTAACATACTGTTTTAATATGTAATCAGTGTTAAAGGTGTTACTGAGCTACCCATTATCTTCTGGCTGTCTTTGAAATCCAGTGTGCATTTTACACTGACAGCACATCTCAGTTTGGACCAGCCACATTTCACAGGCTCAGTAGCCATACATGACTGGTGGCTACTGTACTGAACAGTGCTGGTCTAGAGGTAAGCATGATAAAGAACTAAAGCAAACAGTTTCCATTGATCAGAACAGAAGTTATGTGAGTCACTGACCTTATCTCTCTTTAGAGTACCTACTTCTGCTTCATTGACCACACTAAAGCCTTTGTGTGGATCACAACAAACTGTGGAAAACTCTTAAAGAGATGGGGATACCAGACCACCTGACCTGCCTCCTGAGAAACCTGTATGCAGGTCAGGAAGCAACAGTTAGAACTGGACATGGAACAACAGACTGGTTCCAAATAGGAAAAGGAGTACATCAAGGCTGTATATTGTCACCCTGCTTATTTAACTTATATGCAGAGTACATCATGAGAAATGCTGGAGTGAAGGAAGCACAAGCTGGAATCAAGATTGCCAGGAGAAATATCAATAACCTCAGATATGCAGAAGACACCACCCTTACGGCAGAAAGTGAAGAAGGACCAAAGACCCTCTTGATGAAAGTGAAAGAGGAGAGTGAAAAAGCTGGCTTAAAACAGAACATTCAAAAGACTAAGATCATGGCCTCCAGTCCCATCACTTTATGGCAAATACGTGGGGAAACAATGGAAACAGTGTCAGACTTTATTTTTGGGGGCTCCAAAATCACTGCAGATGGTGACTGCAGCCATGAAATTAAGAGATGCTTGCTCCTTGGAAGAAAAGCTATGACCAACCTAGATAGTATATTAAAAAGCAGAGACAAGACTTTGTCAACAAAGTCTTAATAGTCAAAGCTATGGTTTTTCCAGTAGACATGTATGGATGTGAGAGTTGGACCATAAAGAAGGCTGAGTGCCGAAGAACTGATGCTTTTGAATTGTGGTGTTGGAGAATACTCTTGAGAGTCCCTTGGACTACAAGGAGATCCAACTAGTCCATCCTAAAGGAAATCAACCCTGAGTAGTCATTGGAAGGACTGATGCTGAAGCTACAATTCTTTGGCCACCTGATGTGAGGAACTGACTCATTGGAAAAGACCCTGAGGCTGGGAAAGATTGAAGGCAGGAGGAGAAGGGGACAACAGAGAATGAGGTGGTTGGATGGCATCACTGACTCAATGGACATGAGTTTGAGCAAAGTCCGGGAGATGGTAAAGGATAGGGGCGCCTGGTGTGCATCAGTCCATGGGGTCACAAAGAGTCAGACACAACTGAGCGACTGAACAACAACTTTTAGTTAAAGTAAGGTATCACCCATTCTCAGTTCCCTAGCCCTATACTCCTGTGAAGTCTTAGATTACTCAACATAGTATTTTCTTTCTTTGAGGAGTTTTAGTTCCCCTTTAGGCTCTCTAATGAATGGAGTTGTCATTCTGCACATCCTTAGGCAGTATCAACATATGAATGACAGGTTCCTCATCCAACCAATCACCTGTCAGTTTCACCCTTGGGTTATCTCAAACTTCCTGATGAAAGTCTTTCTACATCTTTGGGTTCCCAACTTGGCTGGTCATCTGAATCACTTCAGAGTATTTAAAAGAAGACAAAACAAACAACACAACTAGGACCTCCTGAATCACAATCCAAAGTTGTGTTCAGTGATGTGCATTAAAAAATGATCAGCAGGGACTTCCCTGGCAGTCCAGTGGTTAAGACTGAGCTTCCACTGCAGGGGATTGCGAGTTCCATCCCTGGTCAGAGAACTAAGACCCCTTGGTGAGTCTTGGAACAATAATATAATAATAATAAAATCTCAGATGACTGTTATGGGCGTCCAGCCTCCGGCACTATCGATTTTGCTGACCAGGCCAGAGACTTCGTCTGTAGCAGAGACACAGCGAGTTCCAGAGCGACAAATCCTCTGGGAGCAAAATTCCTTTTAATAATGCCATTGTGGGACTTCCCTGGAGTCCAGTGGTTAAGACTCTGCTCTCGCAATGCAGAATGCAGGTTCAATCCCTGCTTGGGGAACTAAGATCCCACACGCTTTACAGCCCCAAACAAAAAACAGACCTCAAGGTCACTGTGGCCAGGGAAAGGGTGGGGCGTTTTCATTTCCTCAGTGCTGAGGTGATGACGGTGGCCGTGGGGGAGGTCTCACCGGTCCCCTTGAGTACAGCCTTTATTAGGCAGGCAAAGCCTAGTCCAAGGAGCAGGAAGCAGTATCTTCAGTTGTGGACCAATAGGAGAGAAGACAGAGACTGGCCCCAGGGACGTAGGTGAGGAGGAAATCCACAGATGCTAACCCATCCTCATTCTTCTCATTCTGCTTTTCCCTGTGGTATTGACTTTCCTGGCGGTGAGTCCACGGATACTCCTCTTCACACCCAGGTGTATAACAGCATTGCTAAGCTGCGTTTCAAAGGGCAAGTTGAAAGGGCAATGACTAAGGCTTAAAAAAAAAAAAATTAACCTAGCCCTTCTGGATTTCATTTTAATTGCTGGGTGTGCCCTGGGCACCAGTATCATAGAGCAGAACTGGTTTCCTTCCTTTGATAAATTTAAAGAGCCCTGGATTTGCAGCCTGGACACCTGAGTTCTAGTCCCAACGCTAACAGCTGTGTCACTTTGGGTATATGATTTAATTGATCTGGAGCCCCACTTCTCTCCCTAGTAAAATATGAGTGATAATACCCGTCTCTTAGGTTATAATGATTGCCGAATAAGATCACGGTTGTGAGAGCAAGTTGGAAACTGTAAAGCACTACACAAAATGCTAACGTTTATAGGAGAAACAACGCGGGACGTAGAAGATCCGCAGAAACCCCTTGGCAGCTTCCGCGACGCTCAGGACAGGAAGCGCGTTTCCGTCCCTCGGCCCTCCTCCTTTCTTCCTTTGCCCCCTCCACCCACTACGGCGCGTGCCTTACAAACAGCAGGCGCTCTAAGCCGAATGACTGAGTAAATGAACTCGCTCTGGGTATTTCGGTCCTTGATACACTCAGATCCTAGACTTCCGGGAAAGCAGCCTCCGAGAAAAAGCGCTTGGCCGGGTCTCCATCGGTGTTTCCAGTGGCAATGCCTCGGCAGGCGGCACGTTTCCATTGGCTGGGGAGCCCGCTGCGCGTGTTTTTCATTGGCTGACTGCGGCTGGGATGAGGAGAGACAGCTCCTCTGAGGTTCACCGCCGAGAACCACTCAGGGCCGCTTGCGCCTTCGCCGCCCCCCGGTCCTCATCGATCCCTGGGAGCGCGCTCCTCCGCGCGCTCAGCCTGTCCAGGCTCGCAATTCTAATCCTAGGCCCGCCATCTCCAGCCTCTGCTCAAATCGCCCCCTTTGGGAAACGTTTCCCAGGTAAACCCAGCCACACTGGGCCCTTAGAAGACGTCTTTCTGGTCCTCTACTCGGAGGCGGAGCATCACTCTCAGCGCCACGCGAGCTGTGCCTTTGTCACTTTCTCAGGCCCTCACCCGGCGGCATTAAAACGCTTAGGCTTCTTCCCGACGCTTCCCCTTCCCGGGGAAGTGAAGAATGCTGGGGCGTAAATGCCCTGGGCCCCAGTGCACAACCGAATAAAGTGGAACATTTCTTTCATCACTTACAGAAAGTATTTTCACTCGGCAGGAATAGCATCTCCAGCTCCTCAGAGCAAGCTTATTTTAACACCGCCTAGCTAGAAAACACGGGTGAGCTGGGGACGCTTTCTAGCGGCTTCCCCTCTCCCTCCGCCCCCCACGCACTTCCCATCAGCCTGCATTGTTCCCCGAGCGGCTAACCCCGCAGCCCGGCCGGCGCGCCAGGGCAGCCCCCTCGCCGGGAATCAGCGGCTGCTGCTCAGGACGCCCCTGGGCGAGTGGCGCGGAGAGCTTGGCGGGGGCGCGGGCGGGGCCAGCGCTGCCAATCACCGCGCGGCGCACGTGCGGCACGTCTGCGCATCCGGACCCCGCCCGGCGCCGGCTGGGCTAGGGGTGCGGGGGTGGGGGTGGGGGTGGCTAGGGGTGCGCCCTTGGGTGGCGTGCGCGGGTCTGGGGATGCGAGCGCTCGGGGGCCGGGGCTGTGTAGTGGTCTCGGGGATGGGAGCGTACGGGGCGGAACGTTTCTCAGGGGTCTGGAAGGTGCCGGCAGGAGTGGCAGTGATGGGGTGTGAAGGCACTGGGGCGGGGTGGTGAAAGGGGAAGCTTCTGAGTTTGAGGGGCCGGGGAGTACGGGCACGCCAAATGAGTCTATCGGGGCACCCTGGGGCTCACACGAGGGTCCTCCGCCCCTCGCCCACCCCGCCAACTCCCCGGGCCGCCGCTCGGCCTCCCCCCTCCCCCAGCTGTAATATACAAGGGAGCTCAGGGAAACTCCCCCGTCGGCCTCAGCCTGCCTGTCGCTAGAATCTGGGCCACAGACAGGTGGAGAAGGGTGTGATGACCCGCGCGTCTTTCTCGCGGTAGCTTAGCCAACGACCGGAGGGCAGGGGGGCGGGGCTGCAAATGCTGGACTCAGGGCCGGAGAAGGCACATCATTTTAGGTGCCTCCTTCACCATCGGACTCATACCCCAATCCCGCTCTAAAAAGGAGTGTTTTACTTCTGGCTGTGAGTTTTAAACACAGAAACATACAGTATATATAAGCCAGAGGACGGGAGCCCAGGAATCAGAGCTGTCGGTGTGGACTTGACAGCGGGCAGAAAGGAAGACTGGGCACTGCCGTCACGGCCCACTCTGCGATGGGGCTTTCTGGCTGCAGGGAACTTAGAAGGCGAAGGACCAACATCCTCAAACAGAGCGGCATCTTCATTCTCGGGTGTCCTCTTTGGGTCCCAGGGAGGTCTGGGTTGGATGCGAGAGGCAACTGGTTGAATGGAGCTGTACCTCGCTGTGAGGCCCCTGAGGTGTATTGCTGTTTACCGTCCTTGTAAGACTCTTAACAGCTTCCGGGAGAGGAACTCCCTTTGAAGTGGGGGCCGCATTTCGGCTCTTCTGACTTCGCGTTGTCTCCTTTGATGTGGGGTGACGCCAGGCTTAGCAGAGACTGGCTACCGGGATCAAGAGATCAAACAGCGCTCCAAGTTCACCTCCACCGGGACAGACGTCTTGAGGGGGCCGGTTGACATACTCTGGAAAGGATCTCACATTTTTCCCTTTCCCGTTGGTTTTTAACTAATGCAGTGTATATTTTTCAAATGTTTCATTCAGTTCTCGTATGTCTGTGAAATGGAAAATCTTGGGCTAAAGTGCTCTACCTACATGGCTTCATTTAATCCTCATAACAAAGCTATTACATGGGTCTTATCCTCTCTTTATAGAGAGAACTTGAAGGCCTAGGGCCAGGCAGCTGTGGGAATGAGCCCTCCTTCCTGAGCACCTCCTCACTAAAAGTTAATTGCGTGAATCAAACGAATCAAGCCTCACAAAACACAACAGTGCCTGGATCACAGTCTGCCCATGATGAAAGGTTAGCTGTTCTTTTCATCACTGTTATTATTACAAATAAGAAGCATAAGGCTTCCCTCTATTGCGTTGGCAAGTTCTAAAGGAATTGTAGGCAGCAGACCTGGGTGAATTCTTTTATTTATTAAACTCTTTTTGAGGGGGACTGTGTAGCATGTGGGGTCTTAGTGCCCTGACCAGAAACTGAACCTGCACCCCCGGCACTGGAAGTGCAGAGTCCCACCCACAGGACCACCAGGGAAGTCCCTTATTTTTTAAACTTTGTATTGGTGTATCAATCGTGGTAGTTTGACGTGAACAGTGACGGGACTCAGCCATACATATATGCGTATCAGTTCTCTCCGAAACCCCCCTTCCATCCAGGCAGCACGTTAACATTGAGTTCCTTGTGCTATACAATAGGTCCTTATTGGTTATCCATTTTGAATATAGCAGTGTGTACATGATCTTCCCAAACTCCCTAACTATCCCTTCCCCTCCGGCAACCATAAGTTCGTTTTCTTTTTGTTTTGTAAGTTCATTTGTATCGTTTCTTTTTAGATTCCACCTACAAGGGATGTCGTACAATATTTCTCTTTCTCTGTCTGCCTTACTTCACTCTATATAACGCTCTCTAGGTCCTGAATGAGTTCTTTTAGAAACTTGTAGGAGTTGGCTGTTTTCTACTTTGAGCCATCTCCAAATGGCTCTAGCAGTGGAGTTCTTGACCAAGATGCTCCAAGACCACCTATACAGTGTGTTTTCCCGTGGAGACATGCTCCCAGACTTGACCTGTCCTTCCTTCCCCATGGGAGAAAGTTCTCACAAACACATGGGCCAGCGCTCAACGGGGCGCTTCTAGGCCTGAGGGTGTCAAATAATATGGGTAATGTAACTTGGTCTTAAAATTTCATAGAGCAAATCAACTCAACATTATTTACTGAATCATTTACTTTTTAAGATGTGTTTACTCAGCCACATAAAAGGAATGAGTGTGACTCAGCTGAACTGAGATGGATGAACCTGGAGCCTGTTACACAGAGTGAAGTACGTCAGAAAGAGAAAAACAAATATCACATATTCATGCATATATATGGAAGCTAGAAAAACGATACTGGTGAACCTATTGGCAGGGCAGGAATAGAAACACAGATGTAGAGAACGGATTTGTGGACTCGGTGGAAGAAGGTGAGGCTAGGACAAATTGAGACAGCAGCACTGATATGTATATATATACTCCTACGTGTACAATAGATAGCAAGTGGGAAGCTGCGCCATAACACAGGGAGCCCAGCCCAGCGCTCTGTGACAACCGGCAGCGGTGGGATGGGAGGCAGGCTCAAGAGGGAGGGGAGCTTATATGAATATATATATATTCACATATATATATATATATATATATAGGCTTTCCCAGTGGCACTAGTAGTAAAAGAACCTGCCTGCCAATGCAGGAGACATAGGAGATACGAGTTCGATTCCTGGGTTGGGAAGATCCCCTGGAGGAGGGAATGGTAACCCACTCCAGTATTCTTGCCTGGAGAATCCCATGGACAGAGGAGCCTGGCGGGCTACAGTCCGTGGGCTCACAAAGAGTCAGACACAACTTAGCGACTGAGCACGTACACACTGGACTAGTAAGTGGATGGTAAGGACTCCTGCTCACAACTGTCCTGCTCACACACGTGGGGATGGGAGCATTCGTTCTTTTGTGCTGCGGATTGAGTACAAGCTCTTGCTGTGGGGAACTAGGGGCCTCCTGGGCTGAGTCCACGTGAGGGGTAACGGAGCTGGCTGAGTCAGAGGGAAGGGGGGGACAGGTATGGATGGGGGCTGAGCGGGGTGGCTGAGGGAAATGGCATGGTGGACGACACAGGGATTGCTGTTGTGTTAGCAGGAAAAGGGAGTGCCTTTCAGAGGTGTGTACTCAGGGAGCAGAGAGGAGGGATGGGCCCTTGCCGAACTGAAGCAGGAGCAGCAGGTGGCGAGCCTGAAGCCTAAAATGTCACGTGCCTGCACCCTGGCCAATTTGTGTCAGAGCATAGCAATGACGTCTCCCAGTTCCACCACAGTGTCATGGGTTGAGTTGTGTACCCCCTTCATATATTGAGGTCCTGGCCTCCACTGCCTCAGAATGTGACCTTATTTGGAAATAGGTTCATAGCAGGTGTAATTTGCTCATTTAAAATAAAGTGGGAATTCCCTGGTGGTCCAGTGGTTAGGACTCCACGCTCTCACGGTTGAGGGCCTGGTTTCAACCCTTGATCAGGGAACTAAGATCCCACAAGCCAGGAGGCGCGGCTGAAAACAAAACCTTATTAAAAAGGGAGTTTGAAACACAGATATGCACACAGCTGGGCTTCCCTGGTGGCGCAGACGGTGAAGAATCTGTCTGCAATGCAGGAGACCTGGGTTTGATCCCTGGGTTAGGAAGAGCTTCTGGAGAAGGAAATGGCTACCCACTCCAGTATTCTTGCCTGGAAAAATCCCATGGACTTCCATGGCCATGGGATTGCAAAGAGACACGACTGAGCAATTAACACACGTACACACACGCACACAGGGAGTTAACATGTGAACACATGCCTTGTGAACGTGAAGGCAGAGATGGGGGTGATGTGTCTACAAGTCAAGGAAGGCAAAGGATCACCAGCAAATCATGTGAACTACGAGAGAGGCCCAGAGGAGATTCTCACTCACAGCCTCAGAAGGCGTTACCCCTGCCAACACCTTGATCTCAGCCTCTGCCTCCAGCAGAGTGAGACATTAAATGTCTGTTGGTTAAGCTGCTCAGTCTGTAGCACTTGGTTGCTGCAGCCTGGTAAGTAACACACGTGGCCACGTATCTGATGACTTCACGGGTATAGCAGAGCCCTGAGGTTTTTGAAATCCTGCTTTGTGTTAATAGAAGCCAAGAGGATCTGTTTTATACAAAATTATCTCCCCTCTTTCTTTCTCTTACAGAATCATACATGGACATAGTTTAAAAAATGAAATGAGGGACTTCCTTGGTGGTCCAGTGGTTAAAGATTCCACACTCCCAGTGCAGGGGGCATGGGTTTGACCCCTAGTTAGGGAACTAAGATCCTGAATGCTACACAGTGCAGTAAAAAAAAAAAGTGAAATGGAATACATATATTAAAATTGTGATGAAAAACAGCCATCACCCTCATCCACTGCCCCCGGCTCTCTCCAGAGACAGCCAGTCCCGATAGCCTTTATCCTGGTGTTTCATTCTCATGTTCTAAATACTATGCTTCTGTTACTATTGCTTGTTTTTTCAGTTTTGGACACTACCTGGTTACTTCTAACTGTGGTAGCCAAGGAGTCACCTGCCCCTGCATCACAACATTTGAGGAAATGATTAGTTTTCATGGTATTAGGACTGGACAAGTGCTATGGGCCTCTGAGCCAGGCAGTGCTGTAGGCCATGCCCCCTTCACCTGCAACCCTTGTCTTGCCCTGGAGTGGTAGCTGCTTTGTGTGTTCATTCAACTGATTTTCTCTGAAACTCCTCCTTCCCCACCTGCTCTCCCATCTCGCCACACCAGTCACCGTTTCTCTCCAAGTACCACCCCCACCGCCCACCCCACCTCCCGCCTCATCCTTCACTTTTTTCCCAGGTGATGGTCTCTGGTCTCCTACTTCAATGTGATCAGGTGGCTTCGGCTGCAGGGCAGCCCAAGTGCTGGGAGGGAGGAGGCGCTGCCTTTTAAAAGCAGTTGGCAGTTTTCTGGCTTTTTGAAGCGGATGTTTC
>NW_011494924.1:4211330-4211633 GCF_000754665.1 Bison bison bison | reverse complement strand
GTGTATGCCCCCCAAGTGCAGAGGTTCACAGGTCCAGTTTGAGCCTGTTCATCATTCATCAAGCTGAGCCAGGTCTGAATCCGGGGGGTGCAAATGACTGAGATTTCTGAACTCACTCCTGTGGAAATTGGTGTTTTTTTTAATTGGTTTGTTTTGAGGGGGAAGGGGTATGTATTTGCTGAAAGTTGCTTGTAGGAGTGGATGAATGGAACGTGCATTTTTTCCACCTGTGAACAGAGTCAGCAGTGCTGGGTCATCAGGGTGTGAGGCTCTGGGTTATGGCAGCACCCCCCCCCCCCCCCC
>NW_011494924.1:4180554-4211230 GCF_000754665.1 Bison bison bison | reverse complement strand
AATGACTGAGATTTCTGAACTCACTCCTGTGGAAATTGGTGTTTTTTTAATTGGTTTGTTTTGAGGGGGAAGGGGTATGTATTTGCTGAAAGTTGCTTGTAGGAGTGGATGAATGGAACGTGCATTTTTTCCACCTGTGAACAGAGTCAGCAGTGCTGGGTCATCAGGGTGTGAGGCTCTGGGTTATGGCCCCCCCCCCCCCACACCAGCCTGGAGCTAAATAGGCTCCCCAACGTTAGCCCTCGTGGCCCCAAGTCTCCTACTGGTGGTTTGGGGGCTGTGGACCTTAGCCAGAGAAACCAGGGCAGAGGAGGGGCATGTTAATGACAGGGACTAACTGGGGGACCCTTTTCAGGGCTCCCTGAAAGACCCAGGGGAGACTGCATGGGTGGGGCAGTGGGCCTGCATTCAGATTCATCTGGGGCCTCGGAATCATCATGACTTGGAGTCCTAATCTAAAAACTACCTGATTTCTACTCCAGGCTGCTGAAAACTGGGTTTGAAAGTGAAAGTGGCTCAGTCGCGTCTGACTCCTTACGACCCCATGGACTACATAGTCCATGGAATTCTCCAGGCCAGAATACTGGCGTGGGCAGCTTTTCCCTTCTCCAGGAGATCCCTGTTGTCGTTCCCCACCCAGGGACTGAACCCAGGTCTCCCGCATTGCAGGCGGATTCTTTTACCAGCTGAGCCACCAGGAATGATGCTGGATTGGTGGGGTATTTTTTACCCCTATTTTATGGATGGAAAATCAAAGTTTTGAAGAGGCTTATATCCTTCAGTGACAGAGAGGGAACTGGACCCCAAGCCCAGTGCTTTTCTACTTCCATTGAATATGAAATTCAAGTCACAGGAAGATTACAGGGGACATAACAGCCCCACTGCACATGTAACAGGTCCGAGGGACAAAGGTATCACATGAATCTGAGCAAACTCTGGGAGACAGTGAAGGATAGGGAAGCCTGACACGCTGCAGTCCATGGGGTCGCAAAGAGTCAGACCTGATTTAGTGACTGAACAACAACAACGACAAATCACATTTTTAGGGGGACAAGGATAAACTCAAGCATTTCCTAGATTGAAATAAGCTTCATGAAAACAGATCAGGTCGCTCCTTTTCAACACTGTATCCCAGTGCCTAACAAGATCTGACACTAAGTGGGCGCACCATCATTTATTCACTGGATGTCGTTGTCGTTCAGCTGCTGAGTCACGTCCGACTCTTTGTGGCCCCACGAACTCCAACACGCCAGGCTTCCCTGTCCTTCACCATCTCCCAGAGTTTGCTCCAACTCATGTCCATTTATTGGGTAAATGAATGAATTGGGGAAATGATGAAAGACCTGGAAGCCAAGTCATTTAGGAAGTAGCTGAAAGAGCTGGAAGCATGTAGGCAAGAGAAATGTCTTCAGGTCTGAAAAGCCCCCGTGTGAGAGAGGGATCAGGCTGATTCATGTAAGTCCAGAGCGCGGCAGAGACAGCCCAGGGGCAGGACGAGAGCCTGCGGGCAAAATTAGAGTGAGAGCAATCTTGGCTCAACAAAAAAACTTTGCAACAGTGAAAACTGTCAAAAACAAAAATGGAAGGCTTTGGAATGACTGTCAGCTCTGGCATTTTGTAAAAGCAAAGGCTATGCTGTGGGAAAGATTTGGAACCACAGTACTTAGGCTGAGGCTACAGAGAACGCAACTCAGCTAGCAGGTGCCAGAGAAACCAGGCCCGTCTCCCCACTCACTCCCAGGAGACCTATGAACTTCTGGGGCCCTTCTGTGCACCCCAAGGTGGAACAGAGGACCTTTGAGCCCCGTGAGCCTGTCTTACTGCAGAGGCGCAGAGATGAAACCTCAGCCATGTCAGTGATACTTGAGCACAGCTCACAGGGCAGATAAGAGGAAGAAAGCGCTGAAGATCACCGACTGGCCGACCTGCCATGTGGGGAATTTTGGGGGAAGGTGTCCCAGCCCAGGTTGGGGCCAGGTATGGAAGGAGAAGTGAAGACATTAAGCACGTCTCTAAAGGAACCATGGGACTTGTTGCCTGATTGAACATGGTGGGGAAAGGATGGGAGGCTGAAAATAATTCTGAATGTGAAACTCAAGACTGGTGGTTGTACATTCAGGGAAGAAATTGGGAAGGAGAGACTGTTTCTGATCCAGGTAGGCTGTCAGTGAGATGCTGAGGGTGAGATGCTTTAAGATGAGCCTAGAAGCCTGGGTGAGATGGTGGAGCTGTGAACCCAATGCGATATCAGAAACTCAGTAGAAATTGAGAACATGAGGTCTTATGGACAGAACTGTTCCAAGGGGAAGAGTTGAAGAAAGGGAATGAAGCCCAAAGAGGGTGCACAAGAGCCACATTGTCCCAGAATTCAGGGTCCCTGGCTTTTGGGTATATTCTCAATTACTATAATAGTTTTCCCTTTGATATTTTCTTATACATGAGAGCTATTCCATTCTGACCTCACAAGGCTGGTCATTTCCAGAGGTGGTGTACCTGTGCTATTATTCCACGGTCTCCTGGCCTGATTCTCCTTGGAATTTAGAGCCTGAGAGGCGGCCTGGCTTGCAGGTTACAGGCAGACCTCAGAGATGCTAGAGGTTCCGTTCCAGACCTCTGCGAAAAAAGTGAATTTCACAGTAAGGCGACTCACATGAATGTTTTGGCTTCCCAGTGCGTATAAAAGTTTTGCTTACACTATCTTGTAGTTGGTTAAGTGTGCAATAGCAAGATACGCATCCCTTAATTTAAAATATTTTGTTGCTAAAAAGATACTAACAATCACCTGAGCCTTCAGTGAGTCGTAATGTTTTTGCAGTAGTAACGTCAAAGAGGACAGAGCACCATGAAAAAGAGAATAATAATGAAAACATTTGAAATATTGTGCAAATTACCAAAATGTGGCACTGAGGTACAGACTAGCAAATGCTGTTGAAATAAATGGTACCAGTAGACCGGCTCCATGCAGTGTTGCCACAAACCTTCAATTTTTTTTTTTTTTAATACAATCTCTGGGAAGCACAATAAAACAAGACGTGCCTCTCATTTATTTTGCAAAGAGATTCCGAGGAGCAAGAGAGAGGACTGGGGAAGTGAAACAGGAAGGGGAAAGGCCCATCCTATTGGCTTTGGGTAACTGGACTTTGGTGGCTCAGTGGTAAAGAATCTACCTGCTAATCCAGGAGACACAGGAGACAGGGGTTCAATCCCTGGGTTGGGAAGATTCCCTGGAGAAGGAAACGGCAACCCATTCAGTATTCTTGCCTGGAAAATCCATGGACAGAGGAGCCTGGCGTGCTGCAGTCCATGGGGTCACAAAGAGTCAGACATGACTGAGTGACTAAGCAACAACAAACTGGAGCTTAATCTCCCTGGGGGCTGCATAGCCCACACCTAAGCGTTCACTCAAGGGGAGGGGAGGAGGATGTTCACTGATTCTTGCTTCCTGAGAGTCAGCTATTGTCCCATGGTGAGGGGGTTCCTGCAGGCTACCAATGACAGACAATAGCAGAGAGACCCTAGGCCAGAAAGCAAGAGATTCGGGGCATAGCCGAGACAAGGCATTGTAGGTGACCCTCCCGTGCAGCTGGTTGCCAAAGCAAGAGCTGGAGCAGAAAGAGGGTGTGAGGCACAATGTCCCATCCATGCAGGTGTTCAGCATCGCTAGGGGGACTTCCCTCATCAGTGCTAACAGCACCAGGAGGAAGAGTTCTCCTAGGTTCTCCACCTGTGGTTCCCACCATAGTGCTCAGCATCACGGGTGAGGTCATCTCTCACCTGCTCCTTGACCATTTCCATTGTGCCTAATCTCTTCTATGGGCAGGTGCTGCCCTTCTCTTGACTTCCCTGGTAGCTCAGTTGGTAAAGAATCCACCTGCAATGCAGGAGACCCCGGTTCAATTCCTGGGTTGGGAAGATCTCCTGGAAAAGGGATAGGCTATCCACTCCAGCGTTCTTGGGCTTCCCTTGTGGCTCAGCTAGTAAAGAATCCACCTGCAATGCAGGAGACCTGGGTTCAATTCCGGGGTTGGGAAGATCCCCTGGAGAAGGGAAAGGCTACCCACTCCAGTATTCTGGTCTAGAGAATTCCATGGACGTCCATGGGGTTGCAAAGAGTTGGACACGACTGAGCGACTTTCACTTTCACCCTTCTCTTGCAGTTTTTATAATCGAGATGATTGCAAATGTCAGGATTTACCTTGATCAAAAGATAACCTTCCTTTTGCCTCATTTCATAAGTATGGGAACCAATACAGTGCTTTCCATCCCTGTTAGCTGCCCCAACAGCTTGCATAAGGCACTAACCAGTGCCCGTGTGTCTTCACACTGACAGGTGTTTACCATCTTCCCACTTCACTCCTAGGACTGGGGTCAGAGCTCCAGAGATGTTGTAGTGCTTGCATGATGGTGGAACTGCTAAGTTCAGACAGAGCTGTGTTTCCTAAGTTGTGTCTCATCTGTGGGAAGTAGGTGGAAATTTCCTACATTCTGGTCGCTTCCGGCCAGACTGAATTTGTTGCTTGAATGGAAAACTTTGCTGAAGTTTTCAGGATCCCATTCTAGTTATTTCTATCACTGTTGGATTCTAATCTCCTTATATTTATTCTTTTTGCCTCACTCATAGCTACTAAGCGTATTAATATTTTTACTGAGTTTCTGTGGACAAGGTTAAGTAAGTAAGTAAGTGAAGTCGCTCAGTCGTGTCCAACTCTTTGCAACCCCGTGGACTGTAGCCTACCAGGCTCCTCTGTCCATGGGATTTTCCAGGCAATAGTACTGGAGTGGATTGCCATTTCCTTCTCCAGAGGATCTTCCTGACCCAGGGATGGAACCTGGGTCTCCCGCATTGTAGACAGGCACTTTATCATCTGAGCCACCAGGGAAGTCCTTGTGGACAAGGTTAACTAGTCTCTTTTCATGACTTCTTGCAATTTTCGCTGACCCCTGTTTGAGTTTCTTAATCACACAACCTCAGAGGTTTTCTGAGGTTAAGGGAATACAGCAGCTTGAAGGCTCAGGAAGTGGCTTTGGGAGTTCTGGAAATAGAGCCCAGTTGTAGACTTACACATCCTTGATGAGCCTATATTGGTGACTTAGATGACCTGGTACTCCAAAGACAGTAATGCCGCTAGGCTGCCCTTCTGCCTCAGGAAACACAGCACACAGGGGTTTGAGAGTGAATGGAAGGTTGCTAATCATAGTTCCCAGGCCATAGAGTTGGAAATTATCCTTAGGGCCTAGAGAAAACTGTTGAACTTGCTTCTGATTTGTGTCAATTATTTCAGATTAAGCTGCAACAACAGCAACTTAACCAAGATATACTAAATAGCTTTTCATGTACATAGTCTAGTACATGAAAAGTCTAGTCCACTTTTATGTCAGCTTCACCGTCTTAAGGGACCCAAGCTCTTTCCAGGACCCAAGCTCTCCCTAGATAGTGTGATCCATCCTCATGGTCCAAACTGACTGCTGGAGCTCTAGCCATCACCTCTGACTTCCAAGCAGCAGGACAAAGAGACTTTCTGGAAGAACCATACTATGCTTTTGCTTACAACTCATTGGCTAGAACTTAATCGCCAGATGAAGTTGAAGGAAGACTGGGAAAATTAATCCTTTAGCAGGGTATGGTGCTACTCAGAATCAATTTGGAGTTCTTTTATCCCAAGGGGGAGAAGGAACATTGCTGTTGGGTTGGGCAGGCAGCTAGAAGCCTGTATCAGAGAAAGCTGGATTTAGAAGCTGTAAAATTAACAGCTTATTCCGATTTATAATTCACTTCTTTGTGTGACGATAGGCAGATCACTTTACTTCTTCGAGCTTTAGTATCTTCATAAAAAAAGTGAGACTTTATGATCAATAGTTGAGGTTGTTAAATGGTTCCATGAAGTCCTGGGGTTTCTTGGAATTGCCTCAGAGGTGAACAGGAGGTACCAGCTGAGGCAGGAGAGGAGCCCATGAACGTCTCTCTTATCGGATTTGTTGTGTTACCATGGAGCTCAGCAGCTCTAAGTCTCCATAGCCTGGGGGGAAATGCTTAGGAGCAATAGTCCAGAGTTTTCTGGGTTTCAAGAGGAACAAACTGGACAGCTTATGTAGGCTCAAATTTCTTCGGTTCAGGATACAGAGAGAGGCATTTCTGTAATTCTGAAAATCCAGGGAGGCTTCAGAAAAAAAGCTTGGTTATACTTTTATGAATCTGTAGGTAATCAGACATAATTTTCTTGACTCAGGGACTTAGGGTGTATTTCCTAAGGGCTAGAGTGAAGAGAAAATGGTCTTCAGAATAAGATCCAGGCTTGTTTTCTTCCTCTGCCATTTGCTGCTTATCCTTAATCTCTCTGAGTCTCAGTTTGCTCATCCATAAAATGGGGCTAATAATGCCTGCTTTGAGAATTAAATGTAATCAAGTATGTAATGATTAGTAGGCTGTGAACATTCAGTTGAAAGAGAAAGGAGAAGTGTTAGTCACTCAGTTTTGTCCGACTCTTTTCAACCCCAGCATATTCAGTTAGTTTACTTTAATGTTACCCCTTCATAAGAGGGTCCCCGCCACTTAGGGGGCTATGGTAGAGTAGAAAGGCCTCATCTTATGGATTCTGCCAATGAGTTCCAGTTAGCTCAAGATAAAAATGATGACACTGGGGCTTTGAAACATCGCTTTGGCCCCGTCTGGGCAGAGCCCCTATCCCATGGGGTTTGTGTAGCGCCCTAGAACCAAACAAAATGAAAGTGAAAGTGAAAGTCACTCAGTCGACTCCATGGCCTGTAGCCCACAAGGCTCCTCTGTCCCTGGAATTCTCCAGGCAAGAATACTGGAGTGGGCAGCCATTTCCTCCTTTAGGGGATCTTCCCAACCCACGGATCGAACCCGGGTCTCTGCACTGCAGGCAGATTCTTTACTGCCTGAGCCATTACGGAAGCCCAGGCCAGTTGGCCAGTTCAGTCGCTCAGTCATGTCTGACTCTTTGCAACTCATGGACCATAGCACGTCAGGCCTCCCTGATCATCACCAACTCCCAGAGTTTACTCAAACTCATGTCCATTGAGTCAGTGATGCCATCCAACCATCTCATCCTCTGTCATCCCCTTCTCCTCTTGCCTTCAATCTTTCCCAGCATCAGGGTCTTTTCCAATGAGTCAGTTCTTCACATCAGGTGGCCAAAGTATTGGAGTTTCAGCTTCAACATCAGTCCTTCCAATGAATATTCAGGACTGATTTCCTTTAGGATGGACTGGTTGGATCTCCTTGCAGTCCAAGGGACTCTCAAGAGTCTTCTCCAACACCATAGTTCAAAGCATCAATTCTTCGGTGCTCAGCTTTCTTTATGGTCCAACTCTCACATCCATACATGACTACTGGAAAAACCATAGCTTTCACTAGATAGACCTTTGTTGTCAAAGTCATGTCTCTGCTTTTTAATATGCTGTCTAGTTTGGTCATAACTTTTCTTCCAAGGAGCAAGTGTCTTTTAATTTCATGGCTTCAGTCAACATATGCAGTGATTTTGGAGCCCCCCAAAATAAAGTCTCTCACTGTTTCCACGGTTTCCCCAGCTATTTGCCATGAAGAGATGGGACCAGATGCCATGATCTTAGTTTTCTGAATGTTGAGCTTTAAGTCAACTTTTTCACTCTCCACTTTCACTTTCATGTAGAGTCTCTTTAGTTCTTCTCTTTCTGCCATAAGGGTAGTGTCATCTGCATATCTGAGGTTATTGATATTTCTCCCAGCAATCTTGATTCCAGCTTGTGCTTCCTCCAGCCCAGGATTTCTCATGATGTACTCTGCATATAAGTTAAATAAGCAGGTGACAATATACAGCCTTGACATACTCCTTTCCTGATTTGGAACCAGTCTGTTGTTTCGTATCTAGTTTTAATAGTTGCTTATTGACCTGAATACAGATTTCTCAGGAGGCAGGTCAGGTGGTCTGGTATTCCCATCTCTTTCAGAATTTTCCACAGTTTGTTGTGGCCTACACAGTCAAAGGCTTTGGCATAGTCAATAAAGTAAAGTAGATGTTTTTCTGGAACTCTCTTGCTTTTTTGATGATCCAGCAGATGTTGGCAATTTGATCTCTGATTCCTCTGTCTTTTCTAAATCCAGTTTGAATGTCTGGAAATTCACGGTTCACATATTGTTGAAGCTTGGCTTGGAGAATTTTGAGCATTATTTTGCTAGCGTGTGAGATAAGTGCAATTGTGCGGTAGTTTGAGCATTCTTTGGCATTGCCTTTCATTGGGATTGGAATGAAAACTGACCTTTTCCAGTCCTGTGGCCACTGCTGAGTTCTCCAAATTTGCTGGCATATTGAGTGCAGCACTTTTGCAGCATCATCTTTTAGAATTTGAAATAGCTCAATTGGAATTCCATCACCTCCACAGCTTTGTTTGTCATGATCCTTCCTAAGGCCCACTTGACTTCACATTCCAGGATGTCTGGCTCTGGGGAGTGATCACACCATTGTGATTATCTGGGTCATGAAGATCTTTTTTGTACAGTTCTTCTGTGTATTCTTGCCGCCTCCTCTTAATATCTTCTGCTTCTGTTAGGTCCATACCATTTCTGTCCTTTATTGTGTTTATCTTTGCATGAAAAGTTCTCTTGGTATCTCTGATTTTCTTGAAGAGAACAGAAGTCTTTCCTGTTCTATTATTTTCCTCTATTTCTTTGCATTGATCACTGAGGAAGGCTTTCTTATCTCTCCTTGCTATTCATTGGAACTCTGCATTTAGATGGGTTCCTTTTCTCCTTTGCCTTTCACTTCTCTTCTTTTCACGTCTATTTGTAAGGACTCTTCAGACAACCATTTTGCCTTTTTTGCATTTCTTTTTCTTGGGGATGGTCTTGATCAGTGTCTTGTACACGACTGAGAGACTGAACTGAACAGGCATAAGTACAATGTGACCCCTCACTGTTTCCGAGGATCATCCCACCTCAGAGGGGATGTGGTTCCTGTATGTTTTTCAGTTCAGTTGCTCAGTCGTGTCTGACTCTTTGCAACCCCATGGGCTGCAGCACACCAGGCCTCCATGTCCATCACCAACTCCAGGAGTCTACCCAAACTCATGTCCATTGAGTTGGTGATGCCATCCAACCATCTCATCCTCTGTCATCCCCTTCTCCTCTTGCCTTCAATCTTTCCTAGTATTAGGATCTTTTCAAATGAGTCATTTCTTCACATCAGGTGGCCAGAGTATTGGAGTTTCAGCTTCAACATCAGTCCTTCCAATGAACACTCAGGACTGATTTCCTTTAGGATGGACTGGATTGATCTCCTTGCAGTCCAAGGGACTCTCAAGAGTCTTCTCCAACACCGCAGTTCAAAAGCATCAATTCTTCAGTGCTCAACTTTCTTTATAGTCCAACTCTCACATCCATACAGGATACTGGGAAAACCAGAGTCTTGACTAGATGGACCTTTGTTGTATGTTTTTAAACTCTTGCAATTTTTCTCTCTACTGTTCCTGTCCCCCTTCCCGTGGCTGTCTCAGTCCTGCTCCTGAGGGCTGCCCCAGTTCTCTCTGATTTACGTGATCCCCCAGATAAGAACACATCCCCTCTGTCTTTATACCAAGGACACACCACTCACTCAGTGCAACTGGATAAAGAGATATTTATTCAAGTTTATAGATGCTTCCAGGGAATTACTGCACAGGTGAGAAAGCAGAGAGCATGGAGCACCCTTCCCAGGGACCTGTGACCTGCCGGCCACTGGCCCTTTGGAATCTCTTCCCAGCACCTCTCTTCTTGACCACTGTCTCTTGCTTTGTGTCTACAGCCTCCCTGCTTCCTACCTGGAATCTCCTCCCATATTTTAGCTTCTTTTTGTCGAAAGGCCCACCCCAATGTTCTGTCTCTGGGGTCACCAAAGGCCCATGAAAATAACTCTTTACGCTGGGCAATTTCAGTTCCGTGTTGACTCAATGTTCTCTTTTTGGCGAGGGTGAGAGTGGGTGCCTGGGGGTGAGCCCCCCTGGACTTACCCAGCAGGCCCTGATTCACCATTCCATCCCGGGGGCTCCATTGTTAGCCACATGAAACACTGGCAGACACTCTGAGACCAACTCTTCTTTCACGGAGTCAGTGATTTCAAAGAATATTCTAGGCTTCCCTCCCCACCATTAGCACCTGTGGAAGGAGTATGATGTTTTCTGGAGCAAACTCTTGCGGTTGTGGCTTGCTTGTCTTGTTTGTCTCCCCCTTACATTACTGTGACATGTCTGCAGCGCTGACCCCTCAGACCACAAGTTCCTGCTCAACATCCTGACGCTCTCCTCCCTGGGCTGTCATCACCTTACTGTCTCATATTTTCTTGCTTCCTCTGTGCCTATTCTTTCTTGTCTCCTCCCAGGGCACCTCTTCCTTTGCTTTTTTCTTTTCTTTTTAAAATTTTTATTAATTTTTTGGCCGCTGCACAATATGTAGGACTTTAATTCCTTGACCAGTGATTGAACCTGTGCCCCCTGCAGTGGAATCTCAGATTGTTAACCACTAGACCACCAAAGAAGCCCCTAAAAAATTGTATTTAAAAATACTTTCATGCTATCCACCCCAAACTGTCACAACATCGTTAGTTATACTCCAATATAAAATAAAGCTTCTTAAAGTTTAAAAAAAATACTTTCAGACTTACCAAAAGGTGTTGCATAACAAGGTAAATATAATTGACACTCTGAACTGTGCACTTTAAAAGTGGTTAAGATGGTAAGTTTAGTATTATGTATTTCTTTATCACAATTTAAAAAAATAAAAAAGAATGCTGTTTGAAGTCTTGGGCTTTCTAGCTCACTCAGTGGTAAAGAATCTGCCTGCCAATGCAGGAGACACGAGTTTGATCTCTGGATTGAGAAGATCCCCTGGAGAAGGAAATAGCAACTCACTCCAGTATTCTTGCATTGGAAATCCCATGGACAGAGGAGCCTGGCAGGCTACAGTCCATGGGGTCGAAAAAGAGTCGGACACAACTAAGCGACTAACATTTGAAGTCTTAGTTACATTGCAAAGGAAAGGAAGGGGTAGAAATGAGAGTTGAAATTTTTGGAGGAACAACTCACAAGTCAGTTTCAACACTACTTAGTAAATGTCTAGCCTTTAATACACACCTGAAAATAATTTGGGATTTACAGAAAAGTTGAAAACAATGCCACAAAGAATTCCAGAATACCTGTACCAGGTTCCCCAAATGTTAACAGCTAACATTTTATCACATTTGCTTTATCCTTATCTGTTTACCTATCTATCTACCTATCATCTATCTATCTATGTTACTTTTTTCCTGAACTATACAGAGTATGCTATAGACATAATTCTCCTTTAGCTCTAAATACTTCTATTGGTATTTCCTAAAAAGGGCTTTCTCTTACACAGTACAGTGACAAAAGTCAGATCAAAATTATAAAACCCCTGATTTAGTACTAATGTCTATATTGACTGTAAACCTTATCTCAAATTTTGCTGATTATCACAGAGCAATTGTATAAATTGTATCTTGTATTTCCTGCTACAGGATCTAATCTAGGGTCATACATTGACTTCTTTAGTTATTATGTTTGTGACTTAGTCCCCTTTAATCCATAACAGTTCCTTAGCCTTTCGGCGTCTTTCATAATCTTGAAATTTTTGAAGAGCAGAGGCCAGTTATTTTGCCCTGTCTTAGTTAAATTTTTAGGTCTTTGAAATATCTCATCTTGTTTCTGGAGTTCCTCCTGGGTGTCCTAGACCATTGAGAGCTGTACGCCAAGAACTGGCCACCCTGCCCCTAGGAACCATTTCTGTGAGTCATCAGAGTCTTGATTACTTTCCTAGCTAAATAAGAATGCCCTTCGATATGGATTTGTCCTATGTTTCCTCATGATTAGGCTCAGATTATGAATTTGGGGCAGGAATGTCACAGGAGTGATGTTGTTTCCTTCCCAGTGATTCGTATCAGGAGGCCCGTGATATCTATCTGTCCCATTAGTGGCCGTGTTCATTTTGATCGTTGGGTGACGGTGGTATCTGGCAGGTGTCTCCATTGTAAAGTTGCTTTTGTTCATAACTTCAATGTTTTTACATTGTAAAGTTACATTTTGGTGATATATAAGTGTCCTGTATGGAAGACACTTTCAGATTATGTATGTTTCTTTTTCATGAATATTTTTCTTAATCATTTTATTTTATTTTACTTATTTTTGGCCATACAGCATGTTGGATCTTATAAGGTTCCCCAACCAAGGATTGAACCCATGTTCCTTGCAGTGGAAGCCTGGAGTCTTAACCATTGGACCTCCAGGGAAGTCCCGGGATTATAAAAATTCCTTCGTCTTCATGCTCCCTCGTCAGCCTTCGGTTCTTCTCACTCAGCAGTGTGTGTGGCTTCAGCTACTCTGGGTGCACCTCTCTCAGACCTCTGTCTTTGGCCAAGATGGCTCCTGCAGGCGCAACTCCCTCACCCGTGGCCACCTTAGAGTCAGCACTGCTCTTCCTGTCCAGGGCCTTGTTTCTCATTCCTCCTCTGTCCCTTGATGACAGCTTATGGCACCACCACGCTCCCATCGTCCATCATCCTGGCCTCCAGACCCCTCCCCTTCCCCTCACACTTCACGCCCAGTCAACCACTAAGTCCCATTGATCTTACATTCCCAGTCCTTTTACTACTCCCTTGGTGCAAGCTGTTATCATCACATGCTTGGAATCCTGCCAAGGTCGCCCCTTCCTGCCCAGGACCTGCCGTCCCTCTCACTCAATCTCCATCAGGTGGCTGAGCAAGCTTCCCAGAGTACAGCCCTTGATCATGAAGAGCAGAGCAGGTGCAGTGGGTACCACTCAGACCCCCCGATGGCTCCCCATCGCCCTCAGGATGCCAACCAGCTCCTCTGTGGTTGGGCCCTGCCTCTTCCTCCAAACTGCCCCAGTCACTTTGACCTTTTCAGTTTCCCTGAGGTTTTTCTCGCGTGAGATCTGCCATTCCCACTTGAACCCATTCACCAGCTCTTGTTGCCATTCAGGATGCACCTTAGACTCCATATCGCTGGCTGAAGAAGACAGTCCCTGCACCTCTGGACATGAATTAGATGCCTTTCTAGTGTTCCCCTAGTACCTTGAACTTGCTCCATCCCACTGTGACATTGATCACATCATTGAAATGGATTAGATCTGCTTGGATACCTTCCAATGGGCTGGGAGCTCCCCTGGTCCAGGAAGCATGTCTCACCATTGCTTGTTGGGCAACTTGCACATTATCTGGCTCCAAAGCACGTGCTCTGTAAACATTTGTTGCCTGGATGAATAGATGAATGAACAGGGGGCGAGTGAAGGCACGACTCTGACACGGCTGGAGGGTGTTGTTGATCTAGGAATGTAACCAAGTCTCTGGTGACTTAGTTTCTAGGGACGGGAGGCCAGTTCTTGGGGTCCAGCTCTCACAGGTTTAGGGCATCCAGGGGGAACACCAGAAACAGGAAGAGATATTTCAGAGACCTAAAGATTTAATTAAGGCAGAACACTCATCAGATATGCACAGTGCCTGTGATCCAGCAGGACTGGGTTTCCAAGTTGTACGTGACTTCAAAGCAACAGGTTTCCAAGGCCCGGGTGACTCAGATAGGGTTGGGCTCCAGAGTTCAGGAAGGGAAAGTGCCAGGTAAGAAAGCAATGAGCAAGCCTTCTGCCCAGGTGGCCAACCACATGGCCAAAACCCTCCATGGACTTGGCAGCCAGTTCAGCCTGTGGTTTCCTAGGGAACTGAGGGCCAATCTGTAGGACAGCTTGTCATGGAGCTGGGGACAGTTTTTGAGGGCCAGATGGCCAGACTCTGGGTGTTGTCAGTGTCACAGGGTGGGTGGCTGAGGGTCTTCAGGTTAGGACTCAGCACTAGGGCTGGGAGGGTCTGAGAAAGGCTAGAAACTCACAGGGACCACACAGGTGAGGGGCATGGGAACAGGTAAGATCTGGAGATGTCCATCACAGTTGGCAGTTAGGAATGTGCAGAGCCAGAGCCTGGTAGGGAGGCGAGGCCCCATGTCCTGAAGTCAAGGTAAGAAAGTGACTTAGAGACTTGGGAGTGACCACATGGTTGGTATCTGGGTCTAAAATATTATTTGCCCCATGAAAAAAGGAACTTGTGTCTCTTTCTCTGCTGTGATCTGCACTGCTTAGAACACAGCCTGGAATGAAAGTCACACTATCTCATTGAGAGCCAGTTATGGCTCTTGAAGGTCAGGGCTGATGGTGGCCCTTTGAGTCCCAGGAGACAGAGCAGTCTAATGAGAGAACTGACCAGACATTTTTTAAAAAGTTTATTTACTAGGCTTAATACCTACATGAAGCACTGATGGTAAAAAGTCATGAGGAATAAACTTGTAAACAGTCATGGTCCTGCTTCCTAGGTGGCGCTAGTGGTAAAAACCCTGGCCCATGCAGGAGACATAAGAGATGTGGGTTCGATCCCTGGGTTGGGAAGATTCCCCTGGAGGAGGGCATGACAAGCTATTCCAGTACTCTTGTCTGGAGTATCCCATGGACAGAGGAGACTGGCGGGCTACAGTCCAAAGGGTCGCAAAGGGTCAGACATGACTGAAGCGACTTAGGTCCCCAGCACCTCAGACACCAAGCCCAGGTACTGGAGGGTGAGGTTGTTTTGTCAGGAATGCCCCATTGCTAAGGCGACCTTGGAGGAGGGAGTCTGCTTCAGTGGGAAGCTGGTGGGCCAGGAGTGAAACTCTAGACCTGACTTGTCCTGAGAAGGCAGGAAATGACTAAAACTGAACCCAATCACCAGATAGTTTCTATCTGGATCTTACTCAGTGCATATGTAGATTAAAGGAGTTCTGAGCATGCGCACTGGCAGTCTGAAGCAGACTGAGTTGCGTAACAGAGAGGGGAAACCGTTTGTCGTATGTGGTTGGCGATGGGCGCAAAATACCCCATCTGTTGGATTTTTTCCCCAATGGCAGCAAGAATTGGGAGGTAGGCACATTTGCACAGAGAACCAAGGGGCTGACAGACAAGAGGAAAGGCCTGTATTGCTTACAGGTGAGAACATGAGCTAGCAGCAGCTACCTGCTGCCAGTAAGGAGGGACTCTGGACTCACAGGTTCCTGGGAGCTCTGGAAAAGAAGCCATTTAGGGGATGGGGCAGCTCAGGTCGGGACAGGGAGACAAGTTAGAGAACTGAGCAGACTAAAGCCAGGTCTAGGGAGAAGGCTGCATGAGAAGGCGGAAGAAATGGCAGAATCTGTTTCAGTCCAGCTCTGGAATGGGTAGCCCATTCTCTGTAACATAAGTGACCCTCTTAATGCCGTTCAAGGCTTGGTATCACTGCCATCATTTTCATCTTCCTCCCTTTCATCATCAAAGTACCATTTATTGAGAACTTCCTTTTTGTTCAGTTACCTCACTTAATTTGCACAAAAGTGCTGAGGCGGGAACTCCTTGAGGAAACTGAGGCTCAGAGAGGTTCAATGACCTGCCAGAGGTGACTGTTACTAGGTCCTTACTTGGTGGGTGGCAGAGCCAGACTTTGCATCAAGGTCTGATGGACTCCGAACTCTGTAAGGTAGCTCAGAAGCTGGGAGCACAGACTGTAGAAACAGACTCGCTAGTTGTGTGGCCATGGGCAACTCCCTGACTCAGTTTGCTCATCTGTAAATGGGAATGATGGTGATACTAGAACCACTTCATAAGGTGCTACTGAAGAGCAAGTGACAAACTAGAAAATATACACAACGGATAATATTTTAGAACAAAAAGTTTTGCAATATTTGGGACACACTTATACTAAAAATTACTCTTTGCTTTGTCTGAAATTCTAATGGAACTGAACATCCTGTGTTTTATCTAGCCACCCTATGGAAGGGGCTCCCAGGCAGGCTTGACCCCTTACCCAGCTCGAGATTCTTGACTTTAGTGGAGCTGGGTCCTCCCTGGCCTCCCAGCCTCCTGGTTTCTGGTCCTTCATTTTCATGCCTCCAACTCTCTCCCCGCCTGTCCTCCTGGCCTCAGGGCCTTTCCTTCCTTCAGCCTCTTCCGGGACGTCTTCCTCCGTCTTCCTGTATCTTCCTCTTGCTGATACAAGCCAATCCATCAGCTGCTCATTCAGGTGCATGACTCCTGTCTCTCTTAACTGAGCTCCACGAGCCTGTCACGCAAAGCTCTGTCTTTCGTGTTCAGCACACGTACAGGTTTCAGTAAATTCTTGCTTCATGAGCAGTTACAGAAATGGAAGCAGCTTCCTCAGGGAGCCACTTCTGTTTTCCTAGAACGGCAGGCAGACTAAACCAGAAAGTTTCTGTGTCTCTGGAGGACCCCAGTCAGTCCCCCTCCCTCTGCTCTGCAGCCCCGTTTCACTTCTCCTTCCCACAGGGGGGAGTGGCTTGGACAGAAGTGTGTTTTTTTCTCCACCAAGGAAGTGGCACCCAGGGCACCTCCCTTCCACTGCAGTAAGGAAACAGCCCAGCCCAGGGACCCTTAGAACACAGCAGGGTTCTAAGGAGGTTACAGCAGGAGGGAGGACCCCTCACAGACGCTTGCCCACCTTTGTCGCACCTCGTCTCAGGTGGCATCAGGCCTCCCTGGCTCCTTCCCTTTTTCCCGGGCCAGGGTGAGTCCTTGGATGGACACCTTGCCCTTGATACTCTGCCCTTCCGTGCTTGCACTTGCCTTTCCTGGCCAGGTGTGGCCCTTGGAGGCTGCATCACTAAAGCCGAGCTCCCAAAGAGTGGGCCTGAGTCACGGGAGAGCATGGTAGAAAACTTGTAGCTGGCCTCACCCGTGGATTTTCAGATTCAGAAGTCTGCGCTGTGAGAATTTGCATGTCTATCAAGTTCCCAGGTGATGCTGAGGCTGGACCCAGGGCCATGCTCTGGAACCCACTGTGTGTACTAACGTTTCTGGGTCAGCAGCAGGTTGAGCTTCTGAGAGGCGTTCTTGACTCTTGGTTTCCTGATCAGAAGATGAGGGATCCTGAGCTAGGATGACAGTCTTCCGCAGGCAAGTTTTGCATGGCTGGTGTCCCTGTAGCATGAAGGACTGAGTTGGGTTATGGCAGGGCCACCTGGTAATCCTGTCTGGGCACGCCCTCAGGAACCATGGAGTGGTGATCAAGGGATGCTTAGAGCTGGAAGGGCAAGACTTTCCCACAATGTGTTTATCACCCAGTGGAGACACAAAATGAGAAGTAGGGGTAATGATTAGTCACTTTTAATGTAATCACATCACTCAGTAGTGGGTTCTGAGGGTGCTGCTGGGAGCAGGTGGACTCAACTCTTGAGTTGAGTCCCTACCAGGAATTGCCCTCCTTGTTCAAGATTACCTCCTTCCTCCAGGGACAGGCCACATCCCTTGATTGGTCAGTGCTGGGGTATGGCCTCCTTACCTCAATTCTGGACACTCTGAGGGGTTATTCCAGCTCCAGAGCTCCCTCTGGGGGAGTGAGGCCTTTCTCACGACCCCCTCACAGCTCAGCTCCTCCCTCTGCCTGAGTGTGCAACCTTCACTCCTCGCCCATCATTGAACCTGAGAGCCTTCCCAGCAAACCTTCTGTGTGCCAGTGTGTGTCCCAGAGTCTGTGTGCCTGGGAACCAGAGACATCTGTTGTTGTTTGGTTGGTAAGTCACGTCCGACTCTTTGCGACCCCAAGGACTCTTACATGCCAGGCTTCTCTGTCCTTCACCATCTCTTGGAGTTTGCTCAAACTCATGTCCACTGAGTCAGTGATGAATCCAACCATCTCATCTTCTGTTGCCCCCTTCTCCTCCCACCTTCAATCTTTCCCAGAATCTAGGTCTTCTCCAACGAGTCAGCTCTTTGCATCAGGTGACCAAAGTATTGGAGCTTTGGCTTCAGTTTCAGTCCTTCCAATGAATACTCACGGTTGATTTCTTTTAGGATTGACTGGTTTGATCTCCTTGCAGTCCAGGGGACTCTCAAGAGTCTTCTCCAGCACCAAAGTTGAGAAGCATCAGTTCTTCGGTGCTCAGCATTCCTCATGGTCCAATACTCACATTCATACATGACTACTGGGAAAACCATCAGTTCAGTTCAGTTCAGTTGCTCAGTCATGTCCGACTTTGCAACCCCATGGACTGCAGCACGCCAGGCCTCCCTGTCCATCACCAACTCCTGGAGTTTACCCAGACTCATGTCCATTGAGTTGGTGATGCCATCCGACCATCACATCTTCTGTCATCTCCTTCTCCCTCCTTCAATATTTCTCAGCATCAGGGTCTTTTCCAGTGAGTCAGTTCTTTACATCAGGTGGCCAAAGTATTGGAGTTTCAGCTTCAACATCAGTCCTTCCAATGAACAGTCAGAACTGATCTTTAGGATGGACTGGTTGGATCTCCTTGCAGTCCAAGGGAGTCTCAAAAGTCGTCTCCAATACCACAGTTCAAAAGCATCAATTCTTCAGGGCTCAGCTTTCCTGTTTATCTCTAAATCTGGGGAAGGTAGACCAGAGAACAAACACTTCTAGAAGTCAGAGGAGGGTTCTGTCTTTAGGACCTGGTATTCATATGAAGAAGATGGGGCAGTGATGGGGTCTGGAAGCATTTTCCTGCCCTCTGCACTGGCTCCTTGCTCCTGAGACCCTGGAAGCCTGAGATTTGTAGCTTGCTCCTCTCCTGGGACTTTAACTCAGTCCATCTGCTTACTCCCCTTCCACCCAGACTCTGGTTCCTTTCGCATTCTTCCTTGTACTAAGTCCTAAGATATTACAACAGAGAAGATACTCATCTGTCAGTCATGACCTTTTATCATCATAAAAGCCACTCGGGTAGAGATACTATCTTCAGGAAGAGATGTCTGGAAGGAAAACAACACTGAAACTATGCAGGGAATCTTTGAAGGGGTCCCCTGATAAGGTGCTGTGAGCGTTTACAAAAAAAAAAAGAAGCTCTTGAAACATGAGGTGCCCAAAGGACTTCCAGATATAAGGATTGCTGTCCTTGATAAGAATGACTTCTGGGCCTCCATGGTGGCTCAGTGGTAAAGAATCCACCTGCCGATGTGGAAGACATGGGTTCAGTCCCTGGTCTGGGAAGGTCACACATGCCACGGAGCAACTAAGCCTGTATACCACAACTCCTGAGCTTGTGCTCTAAGAGTCAAGGAGCCGAAACTACTGAGCCCACGTGCTCTGCAACAAGAAACAAGAGAAGCCACCACGATGAGTAGCCCCCACTTGCTGCAACTAGAGAAAAGCCCTCACAGCAATGAAGACCCAGCACAGCCAAACATAAATAAATAAATAAACAAAATTATTGGGGAAAAAAAAAAAAGGAATGGCTTCTGGGTTGAACTAGGGAAGCTCTGCAAAGGCAGTCAGGAGAACTAGCCTCCGGGCTCGCAGTAGGCTTTAAACAGACAGCGACTGAGTAAGGAAATGTAGGCTGGGTTGATCTCTCTGTCAGATATCTCTTCCTGAGAAACATTGATGATATCAGCTAATTTAAAAAAATATATTTAATTAATTTATTTGGCTGTGCTGGGTCTTAGTTGTGGCACTCAGGATCTTTGATCTTTGTTGGGCCATGTGGGCTCTTTAGTTGGGGCACGCGAACTCTTAGTTGCAGCTCATGGGATCTAGCTCCCAGATCAAGGATTGAATCTAGACCCCCTGCATTAGGAGTAGGGAGTCATAGCCACTGGACTACCGGGGCAGTTCCAGTGTCAGCTAATTTTGAGACTCTAAAAATATTCCCACTATGCTTCCAGGAGACCTTTGCAAGGAGTGGCCCCCAAAGATTCCAGAGACCCCCCGCCCCTCAGCGAGTCCTACAGAATGTGAAAGAGGAAGTCCATTTGGAAAATGTATCTGAAAAGGAGTCCTCAGCTGCCTCTCCCCGAAGCTTTCCTAACCCTCCCATCCATGGACAGACTCAGCCTCCCCTCCCCTTGGACGGCACCACTCCCCAGGGCCTCCTCTGAACACCAGGCTCTGCTCGTGTAACTCTGCACTGCACTTACTTCTGGACAAGTTTCTCCTCCCCGGCCTGTGAGCTCTGGAGGAGCAGGGGCCATGTCTGCATTTACATCCATGACCACAGTGCCTGGCATGCTAGGTGGAGGGGGAGCCTTAATATTTATTGAGTGAACCAACAAATGACATATGTTTCTTGCACAAATAATCTACCGTGGGAAAGATAGGGCAATTCATTTTGTGCGTGTGTGTTAGTCATAGTCGTGTCCAACTCTTTGCCACTCCATGGACTGTAGCCCGCCAGGCTCCTCTGTCCATGGGATTTTCCAGGCAAGAATACTGGAGTGGGTTGCCATGTCTTTCTCCAGGGGATCTTCCTGACCCCAGGGATCAAACCCAGGTCTCCTGCATTGCAGGCGGATTCTTTACCATTTGAACTAGCTGGGAATGGATGAAACTTTATTCTTTCAAAATCCTTGAAGGTGATAAAAAGGAAACAAAGAAAAAAGCTGACAACTTTAGTGGCAGCACACAAAACAAGACTGATTAGAAAACTAGGATGTCCTCTATGAATCTGGGTTCGTTTTCTTCTCAGCTCCTTTTCTGGAAACCAGGGCTTTCTGTATCTTTTTGACACAGTGGAGGCACTGGATACAGAGAACATAATGACTTTCTTTGTTTTACTACGAAGCTGACCCCCACCCCCCACCACCAACCCCCAGTTCTTAGATTTTGTCTGATTCTCATAAAACAGGCAAAAACTGACAAGTCAGTTTCCTTTGACATTAGTTTCGTTCACAACAAGAATTCAAAACATATACCAAGAAAGTCAACTGATAAATGTACAGCTAATGCTTAGGTAAGTTATGCTCTTACAGTTGCTATATAAAGCTTTCTATGAGAAGTTATGGGCTTCCCTGGTGGCTCAGTGCTAAGAATCCGCCTCTAATGCAGAAGACCCAAGTTCAATCCCTAGGTTGGGAAGATCCCCTGGAGAAGGAAATGACAACCCACTCCAGTATTCTTGCCTGGAGAATTTCATGGACGGAGGAGCCGTGTGGGCTATATATACAGCACATTTTAATGTTCCTGAATATCAAAGTGATTTCAGCCTTCAAAAGGGCATCTGTGTATCTTTCCCATTAAATGTATTTCTCTTTTGCTAAGTGTCCCTGTTTCCTTTTTATTCCCCAGAGACATTTATTTCATCGTGTCTTCAGGTTTTTGTAACAATCTACCACTCAAATAGGACTTTCTTGGTAGTCCAGTGGTTAAGAATCTGCCAGCCGATGAAGGGCACATGGGTCTGATCCCTGGTCTGGGAAAATCCCACGTACTGTGGGGCAGCTAAGCCCTTGTGCTTCAGCCACTGAGCCTGCACACCCTAGAGCCCATGCTCTGCGACGTGATAAGCCAGCACAGCTGTAAAGTATTCCTCGCTCGCTGCAGCTAGCGAAAGCCCTGGCAGTAACGAAGACCTAGCGCAGCCAAAATAATAAATAAAGGAACATGGAAGGACAAAGTTTTGGAAAATAAAAGACTAACAGTTCAGATTTACCGAGATTTGCTATGTCCCAGGGTCTTTCTAAACATGTTATACTACTACCTCATTGAATCTTCAACAACCTTATGAGGCAGGTTCTGTGAACTCAGCCCGACCACGCACATAGGAGTTTCGCCCAAGACCATGCTGGTATTTATTGATGGGGCTGGAGTGTGAACTCTAGTGGGTGATGTTCTGAGCCTGTGCTGTCATCTACCGTAACATCCTACCTGCCTTCTGTGATCAAGATGAGGAACGGGAAAGGGAGGCTCTGGCTTCAGCCCAGTTAATGAGAACTGATACATGATTACCTTGCGTGGAGGATGTTTTTCCCAGGTGCTACTGAGCTTGTCTGCGCTGATGCTTCTTGGTTGTGTCCATCCTCAGAGTCACTAGTATTTAACATAGAAAAAAAGATTCTATATCTGGTTCTCACCCTCTCTCCCTTACTCTGTTGCTTTCAATTTCAAGGATTTCTGTTGGATTCTCATCAAAAGAGAATCTCTTCTACTGATGCTTAGTAAACACTTGAACTTCCTTCTCCCCTCCCCAGCCTCCCTGTTGTTCCCAGAGAACCACTGAAAACAATTGAAAGGTCAGAGGTCAATGACAGGAGTCAAAGGATGCTGGCCTGGCCCCCTAAACAATGGTTGAGGGTCAGACAAATGAAAACAGAAGGGTGGTAAAAACTTCTGCGTCTGTGAACCAATTAATTAGACTCCATATCCCTGTGGAGTGAGTGCAGGACGCCTCAGGTCCGGTGTGGGCAGCGCTAATGAAACACCGCTAAGGTGAAGCCTTCATGGAGAGACTGCGCTTTCCAGAAAAATGCATGGTTTTTCAGAAACCTATCTTATTCATATATTCCATTCATGATTCCAACCAATATTTGTGGGCTGCCTGGTGTGAGCAGGGCACAAGGAAGAAGTGGTGGTGGTAGCTTAGTCAGTCCTGTCTGACTCTTTGTGACCCCATGGACTGTAGCCCTACAGGCTCCTCCCTGCATGGTATTCTCCAGGCAAGAATACTGGAGTGGGTTGCCATTCGCTTCTCCAGGGGACCTTCCTGACCCAGGGATTGAACCTGGGTCTCCTGCATTGCACGTGGTCTCTTTAACCAACTGAGCCACCAGGGAAGCCCCAAGGAGGAGAGGATGAGGACATGCTATCTGTGAAGTCAGGGAACTTCAGGTGACCTGTTCTCCACCAGGGTGTAGAGGGTGTCACCTCAGCAGGACTGAGCACCTGTGACCTCTCAGATCTATTCTGTGCTCCTTTTATTCACCATCCAGTGTTTCAGGCTAGACTCTCTGGCATGCACAAGATACCTTCTCTACTTTCCTTTCCAGGAGTGAGGGTATTTTGTTCTGGAAACAGAGGCTTTGAGGCCTGTCAACCTAGGGCAACTCACACCTCAAAAGTCAAACAGGTTTGGGCTCTATATTCAAACTCTTGTCCAAACTCTTTAATTTTTTTGGCCACATTCTGTGACATGTGGGATCTTAGTTCCCTGACCAGGGATCGAACCTGTGTCCCCTACAGTGGGAGCTGGAAGTGTTAAGCACCGGACCGCCAGGGAAGCCCCTAGGCTGTGGCTTCTGAATCTAGAAAAAGAGAAAGTTTGGAAGAGGGAGTTCAGAGGGTGGATGAGGTGTGGCCTCCATCTGCCCTGGGCCGTGAGGATCTCTAGCAAGACTTTTGCATCCTTCATCCAGGATGTGTTGTTTTCTCCCTGGGGACTGTTATTGAGTCCAAATAACTGCTGGCTGGATTCCTGCCATGCTCTGACCGTTCAGCAACGCTCTGTGTTGTTCTCATGGCAGAGGGTAATTTCTGGTCTTCGGGTAACCAGGGGTGCAAGGAAAAGTCATGTTTGAAGCTGGAAAAAATTCCTCATTCCAAAATTTTCCTTGGGACACAGTATTTAAGCTTCTGTCACTGACGAGACTTTGCTCCTCATTTTCCTGAATGACTCAAATGTTTGCTTCAGACAATGGCAGAGTGTATCTTGCTTGAATCATTGGATTTCTGTTATTTTTGTAAGATGTGGGTGGGCAATATGACTCAGTATTTTTCCAAGAGATGTAAAAATTATATTGCCTATTTTGGATCATTTCGTGCTGAGATCTGAAACCTTTTTCATGAATTTCAAATCTTGGAGCTTGGGAAATTTTTGTTTTCGTTTTGCTTCTCCATCATTTCAGATCTTTCCCAGATAAAATGTTAAAGGAAAATGACTTTAAATTACTGAGCCATAGTTCTAAGCTGTGAAATATATTTTGAATTATAACCTATCCTACGTTTGAAAAATAAAAAACTTGCTGAATCTAGGAGTGTGTTTGCCATCTTGGTTGTAAAAAAAAAATTGGGGAATGTGGGGTGAGTAGTATTTTGAAGATCATCTAATTCAAAACCTTATGTGTGGACTTTCCTGGTGATCCAGTGGTTGGGAGTCCACCTGCCGATGCAGGGAACATGGGTTTGATCCTTGGTCTGGGAAGATCCTACATGTCATGGGGCGACTAAGCCTCTGTGCAATAATTACTGAGCCCATGATCTAGAGCCTTTGAACTGCAACTACAGAATTCTGCCCACCCTAGAGCCCGGACTTCACAAGTGAAGCCATCAGCCATGAGAAGACCAACGCAACCGCAGCTAGAGTGTAGCCCGTGCTCCTTGCAACTAGAGAAAGGCCATGCCTAGCAATGAAGACCCAGCACAACCATAAATAAACAAAACCTTATGTGGGCACTTCTCTTTGGTAGCTGAGTTCTCTCTGAATGCATTAGGTGATGGAGAGCTCTTTGGGTAGTAGGCAGTACCACTTCGCACAATACTTTCCCACAAAACTAAAACCTGCCTCCCTGTAGCTTCCAAACCCTAGTTCTGATTCCTATTCTTTATGGATCTCTAGTGTATCATTCTGTAACAGTGTGATAGATTTTAAAACACTTACTGCTGTATTTTCCTTCTTGATAAGTCAAGTCCTTTAGGGGTCTTTTCACTATCAATATTAATGGTAGGATAAGAGTCTGAGGCTTAGTGCCTCCAGGGAGGATAGTGCTTTCTGATGAATTGTGACCGCCTCTCCCCCCATCCCCGCCACCCAATTCAGCTGTTGAGGTACTAACCTCCAGTACCTCAGAATGTGACTGTTTCTAAAGATAATATCTTCAGAGATGATGAAGTTAAGACGAGGTCTTTAGAGTGGGCCCTGATCTGATCTTATTGGTGTCCTCAGAAGAAGAGGAAAATTTGGACATACAGAGAAGCACCAGGAACATGAGAGCACAGAGGGACAAGGATGGTGGACTCCAAGCCAAGGAAAGAGGCCTCAGGAGAAAGCAATCCTGCCAACACCTTGATTTTGTTGGCTCCAGAACCACGAGAAAATGATTTCTATTGTTTACAGTCCCCAGTCAATGGCATTTTGTTGCAGCGCTCCTAGCAAATTAATAAAGATTTGGCAATTAAGAATAAGAAACCCATGCCACTAGGGCAGCGATGTTCAGACAGGAAGAATGGAGGGGAACACGAAGTCCTTCCAGAATATGTGTAGGAGAGCCACTGCACAGAACTCGAGCGGAGCGTGGAGAATGTATATGGCCTCAGGGCTCTCGCTGCCCCCATTCTCCACTTGCCTCCAGCCTTAGGGTTGGCCCTGGGGGGAGCCACTGAGGGGCAGTAGAAACATCTCCAAAGTACTGGAGCAGAGGCAAATTTACCATGAAGCTAATGAAGCTTACCTTTCAGGGCCCCTAACTTGTTGGAGCTTCTTCCAATGTCTGAGGAGGTGCCCTAGCAGAGTGTTCACATAATCTTGTTTTTTAAAATTGGCAAGGAACTTCCCTGGTGGTCCAGTGTTTAAGAATCCATTTTGCCCTTGATTGAGGGAAAGGGACATGGGTTTGACCCCTGGTCAGGGAACTAAGATCCCACATGTTGAGGAGCAACTAAGCCTGCACGTTGCAACTAAGACCCAAGGCAGCTGAATAAATAAATATTTTTTAAAAAATCATCAAAAGACATTTTTACTGCAGTTGGTTAACACTGCTGCCTCTTTCCACTTGGACTTTCTCTCCATCACACTTATCCTCCTGTTGAGAGTAGCTACAGCTAAGGAAAATTTGAGTTGGAGTTTCATTCTGTTTGCTTCTGTGGAACATATTTTTGTGCGCTGTAGTTGCGTCTGTGCACAGTTATTTGATGGCTAGCTGTCCTGGGGCAGGGGGAGCCACCAGGTTGCGGTGCCTTAGCGAATGTTTAGCAGTGGATTTGTGGTGTTTGCTGACTTCTGAAGCAAAGACATCACTAGACGGCAACGGTCCATCTAGTCAAAACTATGGTCTTTCCAGTAGTCATGTATGGATGTGAGAGTTGGACCATAAAGAAGTTTGAGCAATGAAGAATTGATGCTTTTGAACTATGGTGCTGGAGAAGACTCTTGAGAGTGAGTCCCTTGGACTGCAAGGAGATCCAACCAGTCAACCCTAAGGGAAATCAACCCTGAATATTCATTGGAAGGACTGATGCTAGGCTGAAGCTCCAATACTTTGGCCACCTGATGCGAAGAGCCAGTTCATTGGAAAAGGCCCTGATGCTGGGAAAGATGGATGGCAAAAGGAGAAGGAGGACAGCAGAGGATGAGACGGTTGGATGGCGTCACTGACTTGATGGACATGAGTGTGAGCAAGCTCCAGGAGTTGGTGATGGACAGGAAAGCCTGGCCTGCTGCAGTCCATGGCGTCGAAGAGTCGGATATGACTGAGCGAATGAACAGCTATAGCAACACGGTGTAAATACTCCCACCGGCGCACATTTCAAGCTGTCAGTGTGACATCACTGTAAGCAGAGCTGGAAAGAGAACACACCGTTATATAGTATTCACATCCAATAGACTCAATAGATGTAAATAACCTTAACAGCATAGTAATGGTAAAATGCAGTGAGATAATTGGGAGATGATGAGTTTTGAGTATTTATTATCTTTTAGTTATTATTTATTTATTTACCTTTTAATAATGTCTCTGTTTAACAATAGACTTCCCAAACTTCTGAAAACCTGACAATGGACTCCTGTGAGCCAGAAGGAGCCAGCTTCATCACAGGGCTGTGAACCAGGACATGCCTACTGCCCACTTTGTGGATTCACCCTGTTTTATGTCAGGAAGGTGCAGGGCTAGAACCAGGAATTTGCTATGAAACATGTGAATAAGGGAGGAGAAACTAGGTTTTTAAATATTTGGAACCAGAAGCTAGTCCGGAAAATTCTTGCAGTCATCAGGTATATAAATTTGCACATAGGTGATTTGGTTCTCATCAATGCCTAGTTGAAATGATAGCTCTTGCCTGTCAAGAATAGGACTGAGAATGCAGTTTACATAATTATAAATTCTCCATAGAACTAAAAGGACATTTTGATGGTTCTTAGCCCCTATCTGCTTTCTTCTCTCATATCCTCCCTGACAACACTCCCTTTTGCTTTTTCTACCCTAGCCACTCTGGCCTCCTTGCTGTACCTGGAATTTACAGGGTATATTCCTGCTCCAGAGCCTGTGCACTAGCTCTTTTTTCTGGAATACTTGGCCCAGGCAGCCAGACTACCAGTCCTTCATCATTATCATGTCTAAGTCATTTAGTCACTTTCTCATGAGGCCTTTCTTCAGTCTAAAACTACCATCCATCAGCCCTCACACTCAGTTGTTCCCTTGTCCTTTCCTTTGTTCAGTTGCTAAGTAGTGTCTGACTCTTTGCGACCCTGTGGACTGTAGCACGCCAGGCTTCTCTGTCTTCCATTACCTCCCAGAGGTTTGCTCAAATTCATGTCCGTTGAGTTGGTGACACTGTCTAACCATCTCATCCTCTGCTGCCCTCTTCTCCTTTTGTCATCAATCTTTCCCAGCAATAAGGTCTTTTCCAATGAGTTGCTCTTTGCATCAGGTGGCCAAATTATTGGAGCTTCAGCTTCAGCATCAGTCCTTCCAGTGAATATTCAGGGTTGATTTCCCTTAGGATTGACTGGTTTGATCTCCTTGCAGTCCAAGAGACTCTCAAGAGTCTTCTCCAGCAATATAATTTTAAAAGCATCAATTCTTCAGGGCCCAGCCTTCCTTATGGTCCAACTCTCATATTTGTAAATGACTACAGGAAAAGCCATAGCTTTGCTATATGGACATTTTCTTAGTTGAAATTTATTTATATGAGCTTATTGCCTAGGCTGTGAGCTTCCTACATTAGGATGCAAGTTCCATGAGGACAGTTAATTTTTTTTTTTTTTAAAGTTCACTGCTGCACCCCTGGCTCCAAAAAGAGGGTCTGAGAAACAGTGGTAATGAATTCTTGTGATCTACTAGTCTAGTAATCAGAAAAGAAAGTCAAATTCAAATCATAACAGCTCCTGCTGATCTCTATCTCCCTCGTTTCCTTTTTTGCTTAACTGCTTTGTAATTTTAGAAATAATGCATGCACATAACAAAATTAGAATGATACAAAAAAGTATAAAATAAAAGTATAAGATGGAAAATAAACATCACATTCCCTTCCCCAAACTGCTCCCTCACACTCACTCCTCAGAAGCCCCCATTGTGAAGATTTTCTGCTTTACATTTTATGGTGGTTATGATACAAACTGAAATAATTTGTTTATGACTGTTTCTTGATTTATCAATGTAGAAAGTATCTACTAATTCCCTGCTATGCAAATAAAGAATTTAACATGTCTATAATGCTGCTTACTCTCCCTAATCAGTTTTATTAGATATGGTATTTCAGTTCTTTACATCTTCTATGGGATATCTTATGACCTCACATAAAATACTAAAGCCTTTTTTCTGGGTTTACCAAATTCAGGCAGATCCTATTGAATCTCTGCTGACAGATGAAGAAATTTGCACATTTCCTTTCATTTCCTTTCTTTTCTCATCTGCCTCTCATTTCTTTATTAGAGTTTTTTTATGTTATCAAGATTTAAAATACACATTCTGTTCTGTAGCCATAAGTCAAGTTTTCTATGTTTTGACTATAGATTGATTCTAAAAATAAAAATCATATAAAAAGCCATAACAGTATTGTAATTATTTAAATATTATTCAGGGACTTCCCTGGTGGTTCCCTGGTTGGGAATCCACCTGCTGGTTCAGGGGACACAAGTTCCGTCCCTGGTCTGGGAAGATCCAACATGCCGTGGAGCAACTAAGCCTGTGCACCACAGCTACTGAGCCCGTGCTCCAGAACCCGTAGCAAGAGAAACCACCGCCATGGGAAGCTCTTGCACTGCAACTAGAGAAAAGCCCCTGCTTGCCACAACTAGAGAGAAACCTGCACAGCAATGAAGACCCAGCATAGCCAAAAACAAATAAACGAATGTTATTCACCATCGAACCAACAGTGATTAGCTCTGTAGGGTAAGAATGTAATCCAATGTTATGAAATCTTTGAAGCCTAAAGAAAAATCACTGATGCATCAATTCCTAATGTATCTCCTGTTTTTTTAATCTTCTTTTACTTCTAGGTCATTGTCAGCTACCACTGCTTCCGATTTTTTAAGTCACTCTATTTCTTGGAGTTCTTGATTTATTTTTCCGGAAGTTCTGGAGTTTTGTTTTGTTTTTTGTTTTGCTTTTGAAAACCATTCAGATATATATATATTTTTTTCCATGCAGGGTAAGTGTCAAATTTTCTAAATTCTGAAAAGTCCAGAAACATCAGTTTGCACTTCTATTTAATTGACAGTTTGGTTGAGTACAGAATTTTAGGTTCAAAGTCTTTGCTTCTCCAAGCTTGGAAGCAGGGCTGCATTCACTCCAAGGAAGAGAACGGCATGAAATAGGACAAGCATTGGTAGCTGAGAATGACCTGGAAATAACTGAAGTACCGATTAAAGAAGCCTTATATTTAGAAGGGCCCTTGTTTGGCTTAAGTCTCTCCTGTCCCAACTTGGAAATCTTGTATCTATGTATTTTTGGCTGCACTGGGTCTTCCTTGCTGTGCAGGTTTTTTTCTAGCTTTGGCGAGCAGAGGCTACTCTCTAGGTGTGGTGCTCAGGCTTCTCATTCCAGTGACTTCCCTTTTTGCAGAGTACAGGCTTCTGAAGTTGGGATTCCCCGGCTCTAGGGCCCAGGCTCAGTAGTTGGTGGCACATGGGTTTAGTTGCTCTGAGGCATGTGGGATCTTCTCCAACCGGGAACTGAACCCATGTCTCTTGAATTGGCAAGTAGATTCTTTACCCCTGAGCCTCCAGAGAAGCCCCAGGGTCTTGAAATTATTAATGATTTTTTTGTGGAGTCCCACATTTTCATTTTCCCCGAGCCCTGCAAATTATGAAGCGCTTTTCAGAAGACAGTCAAGCATCTAGCCATGTGGACAAGTCTGAAGTCAGACTAATTTTTCTTTTTAATTGAAGGATAATTGCTTTATAGGATTTTGTTGTTTTCAGTCAAACCTCAACATGAATCAGCCCTAGGTATACATATAACCCCTCCCTCTTCAACCTGCCTCCCATCTCCCTCCCCATCCCACCCCTCTAGGTTGATACAGAGCGTCTGAGTTTCATGAGACATACAGCAGATTCCCGTTAGCTACAGACTAATTCTTATTCCTTGGAAGGTAATATGCTTTATCTTTCTGGAAACTTTCAATATGCATAAATAATAAATGTTTTAACTTGAATTTTATTCTGGATTTTCACCAAGATGCCCCTTTTTTGGGTCTCATTATAACTGCTCTGCTTCGGCATTTACTGGGTCCTTTCCATCTGAAATCATTCATTCTTAAGTGTAGGGGATTTTCTCCTTATTATTTCTCTGATTTCCCTGCCCCCTCTTTGTTTTCTTTCTTGCAGAACTTCCATTTAATAAATATTGGACTTTCTTCATCCTCTATGACTCAGTTTCCCTCACATACCTTCTATTTGTTTGGTTTTTTGCATTATGTTTTGGGAGATGTCCTTAGGTTTATCTTCCAGATCACCAATTTGGCCTTTAACTTTGTTCATTCATTATTTCACTCATTCACTTTTTTTCTTTTACTCCAGTAGTCATATTTTTTAGGTTCCTCAAACTCTGTGAGGAACAAAAAAGGAGGCTTCATGGTAGCAGCTTGCTCTTGTTTCTTGAAATTCACTCTCAACTTTCTCTGAGGCTACTATGCAGATGACACCACCCTTATGGCAGAAAGTGAAGAGGGACTAAAAAGCCTCTTTTTTTTTTTTTCACATTTTTCAAAGGAATTTATTAAGA
>NW_011494924.1:4179426-4180381 GCF_000754665.1 Bison bison bison | reverse complement strand
ATAAAGTACACAATCAAAGGAATCAAAGAGTTTACAACATAGCTTCTTAGTGGCAACTAAGAAATATTTGCTGAGCTGACACCAAGGGTACGGAGGCCCCAATTCCATTTTCAATCCCATCTCTCTTGGCTGCTAACCCAATCAGCTCTAAACTTCCTCCAAAGAGAAGTCAGATTGCCATCCCAAACCTCCCCAAACTACTTCCCAATTGCCTTTACAGCCCTTCTCTGCCTGGTCCCAGATTCCTCACCTAGGCTTTGGGTGAGGTCAGCCAGACCCTGCTGAGCCTTCCCACTCTTCCAGTCACTCTAAATCTATTTCTGTTCCCATCTGGATTCATGTAATTGAACTATATTCATGAACCAGTTGGGCTGGCTTGATCTGCTGCCTTTGGTCAAGTTACCTATCTTTCTAAGCCTACATCTGAACCTGATCCTTCTGTGGGGAACAACTTCTTGAGCAGTGTCTCTCACAGCTCCCTGCCCCAGTTAGTCCAAGGCTACTTTCTCCCCCAGACAGAACTCTGCGCCTGTGTCCAACCTCCCACTTAACTTCCAGGTGGCTTAAGTTCTCAGCTAACCCTCCTGGGTGGTGGTGTAGTCGCTAAGTTGTGTCTTAGCGACTTGAGGCCTCATGGACTGTAGCCCACCAGGCTCCTCTGTCCATGGGATTCCCTGGGCAAGAATACTGGAGTGGGTTGCCGTTGCCTTCTCCATAAAAAGCCTCTTGATGAAAGTGAAAGAGGAGGGTGAAAAAGTTGGCTTAAAGCTCAACATTCAGAAAATGAAGATCATGGCATCTGGTCCCATCACTTCATGGGAAATAGATGGGGAAACAGTGGAAACAGTGTCAGACTTTATTTTTTGGGCTCCAAAATCACTGCAGATGGTGACTGCAACCATGAAATTAAAAGATGCTTACTCCTTGGAAGAAAAGTTATGACCAACCTAGATAG
>NW_011494924.1:4176860-4179326 GCF_000754665.1 Bison bison bison | reverse complement strand
CATTACTTTGCCAACAAAGGTTCGTCTAGTCAAGGCTATGGTTTTTCCAGTGGTCATGTACGGATGTGACAGTTGGACTATGAAGAAAGCTGAGCGCCAAAGAATTGATGCTTTTGAACGGTGGTGTTGGAGAAGACTCTTGAGAGTCCCTTGGACTGCAAGGAGATCCAGCCAGTCCATTCTAGAGGAGATCAGTCCTGGGTGTTCATTGGAAGGATGATGCTGAAGCTGAAAATCCAATACTTTGGCCACCTCAGGTGGAGTTGACTCATTGGAAAAGACCCTGATGCTGGGAGGGATTGGGGGCAGGTGGAGAAGGGGACGACAGAGGATGAGATGACTGGATGGCATCACCGACTCCATGGACATGGGTTTGGGTGAACTCCGGGAGTTGGTGATTGACAGGGAGGCCTGGCGTGCTGCAATTCATGGGGTAGCAAAGAATCGGACACAACTGAGCAACTGAACTGAACTCATCAGAATTAAGAGAAGATGTGTTTCTCTTATGGTCTTGAATTATGCTTCTTCTATTGAGCTGTTTCTTTGTGTGCATGTTTTCCATATTAGTCCTTCTCTTTTAGATTTTTCTCACGTGCCTTTTTGTCCTTCACATTTATAATACACAATTCTGTTTATTAGTCTGAGTTGGTTTGGGCTTTTTCTGCAGTTTATCCACACGGTTCTTTCCTCAATAGGAACCTTGACTGTGTATTTTAGGTAGATGGGCGAGGAGTGTTTACTGGCATTCAGATCAGGTCTGTGAACAGCAGGTCAGCAGGTTGGGGAGGTTCTCAATTATCAAAGGAAGAAGGGCTTTATTCCAGGGAAATGGCTGCTTAGTGTATTTCTGTCCTTCTCGTCCACTCTGTCTCTTCCCTTTTATCCCTGGCGTCTGTTATGGAGGCCTGGGGTTACCTTAAGCTCTGCTGCATCTCTTTCCCATCCCTCAGTACCCTGATTAGGAGCTCTGTAGGCATGCTGCCCACTTTCTTTAGAGAGCAGTTCTAGCTTCCCTCTAGCTCAGTGGTTCTCAGGGTGGTCCCAGACCAGCAGCAGCCTAGGAATCACCTAGGAACTTGTTACAAATGCAAATTCTCTGCCCCACCTTAGACCTACTGAGACTCTGGGGGTGGGGCTCAGCAATCTGGGTTTTAACAAGCCTGAAAACATGCCCAGTAATCTGACAACTGGACCATAAAAAAGGCTGAGCACCGAAGAATTGATGTGTTCGAACTGTGGCGTTGGAGACTTTTGAGAATCCCTTGGACTGCAAGAAGATCAAGCCAGTCAATCCTAAAGGAAATCAACCCTGAATATTCATTGGAAGTACTGATGCTGAAGCTGAAGCTCTACTACTTTGGCCACCTGATGCGAAGAGCCTGGAAAAGACCCTGATTCTGGGAAAGATTGAAGGCAGGAGGAGAAGGGGATGACAGAGGATGAGATGGTTGGATGGCATCACTGACTCAATGGACATGAGTTTGAGTAGTGTCTGGGAGTTGGTGATGGACAGGGAAGCCTGGCATGCTGCAGTTTACGGAGTAACAAAGAGTCGGACACGACTGAATGACTGAACAACAACAAATCTGACAATGGTTATTGGCCTAAGGCAAAGCCGATGCCGCCAGGAACTCTGTTTCTGAGGAGGAGAGGCGAGGATACACCTGTTCCAGGAGGTTGAAGGGTTCTTTAATGAGTTACCATCATGACTGTCCCATAGTTCACTCTTTGTCTTTAAATGTATTGACTGGAGCTTGAAGCTTCCCTATAGCTTTCTTGGGACGTTCCACAATTACTTTTGGTGTGGTTCCTTTCTCTTTTTCAATCAATCCAATCCCATCTGTTTTTAAAACGCTCTCAATTTTTTCATAATGATATAAATGATAATAAATCAGATAGTATGGAATTACAGTGAAAGAATGTTGGGAAATATTGAAGGTGGGAGGAGAAGGGGACGACAGAGGATGAGATGGTTGGATGGTGTCACCGACTCAATGGACATGAGTTTGGGTAAACTCCAGGAGTTGGTGATGGACAGGGAGGCCTGACGTGCTGCAGTCCATGGGGTCGCAAAGAGTTGGACACGACTGAGCGACAGAACTGAACAGTGAAAAAAGTGGTCCTTTGCTATCATTGCTACACCTTGGCTATCCCAACCCGGCCACACTCTGTCCCCATGCCTCCCAAACTCATTCTCTGCTGGCAAGTACTTTTAATGCTTTTATCCACTTTTCTGTTATTTCACTTCATATTTCTAAATAAAATACCTCTTCATGACATTGTACAGAAGACAGGGATCAAGACCATCCCCATGGAAAAGAAATGCAAAAAAGCAAAATGGCTGTCTGGGGAGGCCTTACAAATAGCTGTGAAAAGAAGAGAAGCGAAAAGCAAAGGAGAAAAGGAAAGATATAAACATCTGAATGCAGAGTTCCAAAGAATAGCAAGAAGAGATAAGAAAGCCTT
>NW_011494924.1:4176547-4176760 GCF_000754665.1 Bison bison bison | reverse complement strand
TACACAGAAGAACTGTACAAAAAAGATCTTCATGACCCAGAAAATCACGATGGTGTGATCACTGACCTATAGGCAGACATCCTGGAATGTGAAGTCGAGTGGGCCTTAGAAAGCATCACTACGAACAAAGCTACTAGAGGTGATGGAATTCCAGTTGAGCTATTCCAAATCCTGAAAGATGAAGCTGTGAAAGTGCTGCACTCAATATGCCAG
>NW_011494924.1:4164287-4175325 GCF_000754665.1 Bison bison bison | reverse complement strand
CGGAGAAGACTCTTGAGAGTTCTTTGGACTGCAAGGAGATCCAACCAGTCCATTCTGAAGGAGATCAGCCCTGGGATTTCTTTGGAAGGAATGATGCTAAAGCTGAAACTCCAGTACTTTGGCCACCTGATGCGAAGAGTTGACTCATTGGAAAAGACTCTGATGCTGGGAGGGACTGGGGGCAGGAGGAGAAGGGGACGACAGAGGATGAGATGGCTGGATGGCATCACTGACTCGATGGACGTGAGTCTCAGTGAACTCTGGGAGTTGGTGTTGGACAGGGAGGCCTGACATGCTGCAATTCATGGGGTCGCAAAGAGTCCAACACAACTGAGCCACTGATCTGATCTGATATGGCTATTTCTCAATTTTGGATATTACCTAATGATTTCCTCTTATTGTTATTGAGGATTTAACTCTTTCAATCCAACCCCTCTTCTAGACTTTCCATCTTCTAAGTACAGTTATATTACCAGAAAAATACCCACAAAACAATAGCCAGAGTTTAAATAGGGTTCACTATAGAACTCCGTAGTGTACTCCAATTGTTTCCTTTCTCTTACAACTTTAGTGTATCCTAAAATTAAAATCAATTTATTTTTTAATTTTCTTATTTTTCAAAATCTTAATTATTAATTCTTCTCCCCCTGCTACCCCATGCTCCCATATCTGGAGAAGGAAATGGCAACCCACTCCAGTATTCTTGCCTGGAGAATCTCATACATAGAGGAGCCTGGTGGGCTACAGTCCATAGGGTTGCAAAGAGCTGGACACAACTGAAGTGACTTAGCACACATGCTCCAATATATCTGTCATCAGTTTGATTTTTATGTTAAGAAGATGATTTGAATCAATCTATCAGTTTCATTATTTTTTGGTCCCTGAAGACCTTTCTCTTGTCCTCCTGTTCTGTCATCCTCTCTCATGTGACAGGTTGCTCTCTAGGCCTTCTGCTCAGTTATAACCCTGGGATTTCCCTCTACCATTCTCCTGGGTTGCGTGAATCTTAGCAGGAAGTACTTAAGCACCTCAGCAGCAAGTCATCTTCCTTGAATTATATTTCTAATTCCTGGCCTCTGTCCTAGTCCCTGCGACAGGTCATTCTTTTGATACATCCAAGACCACATAGGCCTAGGGCCTAACTTTGTTCCTGCCAGTCCCTTTGCCCAGGGAAGGCCACCTGCCTCCTAAACTCCAGTTCTAAGACAGGAACCCTCATAGCTGCTGACACACTTCCTTGATGTCAATGGGTACCTTTGATTCTTTAGTTTATTATCCCTTGGATTCCGTATTATTGGGCCATCTTTGGCACACAGAGGAAAGAGACTGTGAAGTCATATGGACCTGGAGTCATATCTCACCTGTTCCTCATGCTAGCTGCATAGCCTGAGCAAGTTGTCTTATTTTCTACATCAGAAAAGTCCAAGGATCAATACTACTCTCATTAAGATATATATATATATATGTGTGTGTGTGTGTGTGTGCGTGTGTGCTTTGAGTTGTTTCAGTTGTGTCCAACTCTTTGCGACCCTATTGGACTGTAGCCCTCCAGGCTCCTCTGTCCATGGTATTCTCCAGGCAAGAATACTGGAGTGGGTTGCCATCATATCTTAATGTATATTTATACACACACACACATATATGATAATGTACACCAAGAATCTAGGATAGTTTCTGCACATATATATTGGGTTGGCTAAAAAGTTAGTTTGGCTGTAAGTGAATGTAAAAGACGCATTTTTCATTTTCACCAAGAACTTTATTGAACAACCTATTCACTAACAGAATGAACCTTTTTCAGCCAACCTGATGGTTCTAGATTCCCTTCTCTACCACCTTGTCTCTAGGCCTACCGCCAACAGCCTTCTTTGCGCCGTCATCTGGTTTTAATGTTTCCGGTGGCTACACCGGTCCTTTGTGCGTCTTCACCTGGATCTCTCTGGGATCACCTGCCTCTGCCTCTCCCATCCTTTGATACTTCCCTTTGGCTCACTCAAGAAGCGAAGTCTAGTATCAAATAGAGAACATTTCTAGTCTTCTCAATGCTGCTACAAATAAGTAGGTCAAATCCATACTTAGTCTCACATACCATCTTTTTTTGGCAGAGACTATTTTCTAGCTCAAAAGACATGGTAAGAGATGAAAATTAAATAGATGTTGAGAATTTTGCTTTCTCATCTGTCAGTACTACGCCATCCGCCTCTACCATTATTCCTACACCTTCCTTGTTCTCTTCCCTACTCTAAATATAGATCCAAGAGTCCTTTTACTTGTCCCACATTTATTTTGGCAAGGCCCAGCTCATCCTGGGCTTTGATCTTCCTCACACCTTTTATACAAATCTGTGCTGCAATTTTGTGTTTGTTTTTGACTGAATGTTCTTTTCAGCAAGTTCTTTGAAAATCTTGGCTTAAAGGGGCTGGCTGTGTACTACATGATTAACTCTTGGTTCACTATTTTTTAATCATGTAAATTATAAGTTTCTTAAAAGCAGGAACAATTTATACATTTCTTTCATTTTCTTCATGGCATCTAATATACTGCCTTACATGAAACAGGCCTCAGTAAAATCTTATTAACCCAACTTATTTTTGTTTCTATATGCTAAAGTAATTCTTTTTAGTGTTTTTGTTAAAATCATCTTTCAAGCAATTTTTTTGTCAAATGTATGAGACTATAAGCTTCTTTCCCATAACTGGCCCTGAATATTAAGGCTGACTATACAGGAATTACTATTTTTAATTACTTAAGCAAAAGATAGCTGGAAATTCTAAACCCTATCTCTAATACTATAGTATTTGATAGTTTCTGTGCAATTAGAAAACAAAACTAAAACTTCAAAGCACTTATTTTTAAAAATTGGAGGATAATTGCTTTACAATGATGTGTTAGTTTCTGCTGTACAACTACGTGAGTACGTAGAAGTATACATATATCCCTCCCTCTTAAGCCTTCCTCCCACTCCCCCTTTTTGTTTTAATGTTAATTTCTTAATTAGGACTTATAAAATAATAAATCTGTGATGCAATACAATTAAGAGGCAGGACTCACAATTTAATTAAATCTACAGATGTAATAGGTTGTAAATTACGTTGTAAGTTATTCTTGTAAATTTTCCATAGGTAAAAGGTTTATAAGTCATGAGGAATTCAAAGTTGATGAACAATATCCAAACATTACATATAATGTCACAAATTTTCAGGTCCCAAAAAGTATTACTTGTCATTTGGGTTCAATTTGAAAGAGATTCTTTGTGTTTTACAAACATTTGTTTACTGATCATTAGGAGTGACTGCTAATTGCCATCAATCAGGAACAAGGAAAACTCACCCCTGAAATAAGAATGCAAACAAAATTTATTAAAAAATTGTCCATAATTTTCTCTTTTTATTTGGCTGTGCTGTGTGGCATGAGGGATCTTAGTTCCCCAACCAGGGATCAAACCCGTGCCCTCTGCATTGGGACTGTGCAATCTCAACCACTGGACCACCAGGAAAGTCCCAATAACTTGTCTACAATTTTTATTATCAGTTCAGTTCAGTTCAGTCGTTCAGTCCTGTCCGACTGTTTGTGACCCGGTGAATTGCAGCATGCCAGGCCTCCCTGTCCATCACCAACTCCCGGAGTTCACTCAAACTCATGTCCATAGAGTCGGTGATGCCATCCAGCCATCTCATCCTCTGTCGTCCCCTTCTCCTCCTGCCCCCAATCCCTCCCAGCATCAGAGTCTTTTCCAATGAGTCAACTCTTCACATGAGGTGGCCAAAGTACTGGAGTTTATTATAGTGTTTAGCAAATTTTTCTTAAATCTACAGTACGGTCCCCTTTAACGATAGATACCCCAGACTCATTACTAGTAAATACTACCTTGATTATTTGGTTTGCTTCTTATAACCTGAAACCCATAAACCAATGTATAAATCCCACCTCTTCTAGAGGTGGGAATATGACTTCTTTATACTGCTTGGAAAGTAAATGTTTTACTATTTCATAAACAGAGATGGTGAGGGAAATATAATTTTTCAATATTTTTCTGTCCTTTCAGACTAAACATTCCCTGATTAACCCCATCAGATTAGATGTCCTTCCTATGTGTGGCCAGAGCTCTTTGTGTTTGTCTTCTATGGTGTGTTATGTTACAATTTTATATTTACTTGTTTATCCCATTCATGGTGAGAGCACACTGAGCACAGGTGATGTGTCTTTTGTTCTTGTGTTCTTAGCAACTACCAGCTGTATGGAGCAGACACTCAATAACGAATTAACGTATGAAGAGGTAGATGGATGAATAAATACTTTTAATTTTTGCCAACCCCTCAGGCTAATGACAGGTACATATGCATACAGACATGGACATGCAAAATTTTCCAGACTAAATCATTATTAATAAGATGTGGCTTACCCCCACCAGGTGTATCTTTTCCAACTGCATTGAAGTACGCCAGAACTCAGAATGGAAAACCATGATCTAATGCCCTACATAGGTCTTTTAGTAAGTGGACTGGTATTTGAAACACTGGGACTATGTCGGTAACATACCCAAGAGTTTTTTGATAGATCAAAACAATGGCAAATCCAAAGCATTGTGATTATGGGCTAATTCTAAGCTCTAGGAACCTGAAAGAAGAGTTTTAAATTTACAGAAAAATTGAGTGATAGAAGTTGCCAAGTTTCCCCTGTTATTAACATCCTCCACTTATCCAATACATTTGCTATTATTAACAAACTGACATTGATGCATTATAATTGACTAAAGCTCATGGTTTACCCATATTTCCTTAGTTTTAATCTCACATCCTTTTTCTTTTCCAGAATTCCATGTAGAATACTATATTACACTTGCTTTTATTTTTTAATTTTTTGGTGGAAAGGAAAGTTTGACTTATTTTGGATGCCGGCATTTGGGGGCGGGGAGAGAGGGAGGGCAGGCTCCTGTCCAAAGGTTGACTCCCCACACTGACAATCAGTGGGCAAGAGAGTTCTAGACTGAGGGAGGGGGCTACATACAGAAATAGGACATTCAGCTGTGATGGTCATCTTGAATTTGGTCACGTGGTGGCGTGATCAGCATCATCCGGATCATTTTAAGAACAGTTAAACTTCAGTCCAGGGTGGGTTTGTTCCCATTTCTTTGAGACCAGGTCTCAGCACTGTGGCAGCTTCTGTCATGGCTACAGTCTGGTCATCAAGTAGTTAATTTCTCTGCCTGGTGAGGATTTCAGTGTCTATAAGACAGTTCACAGGCTACAGCTTAGAATATTATCTATAGCCCTTGTAAAGGAACTAAAGTTCCTTAACTATGCCTAATGGCTAAACTCTTATTATTTAGTCTTTTTGGACTGTTTCCCTTTGTTCCTGTATTTTTCTTGCTTCTCTGATTAAACTTATTCTTTTTCTTTAATGGAATAGAGTTGCTTTATACTACTGTATTAGTTTCTGCTATCCAGTAAAGTGAATCAGCTATACTTAAACATATAGTCCCCTCTTTTTTGGATTTCCTTCCCACTTAAGTCACCACGGAGCATGGAGTTCCCTGTGTTATACTATAGGTTCTCATTAGTTCTCATCTCATCATTAGTTCTCAATAGTTCTCATCTATTTTATCTTTAGTATCAGTAGTGTATATATGTCAATCCCAATCTTCCAATTCATCCCGTCCCCCTTGGTAGGATACTACATGACATTTAATTGTCATGTTTCCTTAGGCTCTTCTTAACTGTGACATATTCTAGGTTTTTCTTGTTTTTCATGACCTTGACAGTTTTAGGGAGTACTGGTCAGGTACATTATAGAATGCCCCTCTAATGGAGTTTGTCTGATTTTTTCCTCACGGTTAGATTGGGGCACATTTGGAGCTTTTTTGTAAGGAGATATAGTCCAAAACAGTGGTTATCAACAGTTTGTTGCATCTTCGTTGTCCACATGTGGGACACACGCCCACGAGTAACATTATCTCTCATTACACAAGGGATGGAGAGGTGGGAGCACTAGGAGCATTTAGGAAACTTTTTTGTAAAAGATGCCCCTCCCTATTCCTGTTTAGAAGGGTCAAATTTTCCCTCTTATTTCATAACCCTTTGGTTTGTAAAGCTTAAACAAAAAAATAGTCCCATAGCACTTTGATCTCTGAAAGACAGGTGTAACTCTAGAAAGTATTATCCACTGCAAAAATATCATTTAACTTTTGAAAAGACTCAGGAAAGGTTATTTTTTTTAATTTATGAAGACTTATAACATACAGATAAATTGAAAGACTAGTACCATGAACGTTCATACACATGTCGTTACCTAGATTGAACAGTTGTTAATATTTTTGGATTTGCTTCATTCATCTCCACCTTGCTTTTCCTTTTTTTTGCTGAACCTTTCAAAGCAAGTGCTGACATCATAATGCTTTACTGTTAAAGCCTTAGCTTTGTTGCTGTTGTTCAGTCGCTAAGTCGTGTCCGACTCTCTCCGACTCTGTGGACTGTAGCACGCCAGGTTTCCCAGTCCTTCACCATCTCCTGGTGAAGATGCTGGGAAGGATTGAAGGCAAAAGGAGAAGCGGGCAGCAGAGGATGAGATGGCTGGATAGCTTCACCCACTCAGTGCACGTGAGCAAATAAGGGTGTTCTTCTATAAAACCACAATATTGTTTGCACCAAAGAAAATGAATGTTTATTTAATGTTATCTACAGGTTGAATTAAGATATCCCCAAATACCCACAATTATCTTATCTAGATTTTTTTTCAATCAGGGTTAAAGTTCATAAATTACAGTTCTTTTCTTCTTTTTATTGAACTACAGTTGATTTACAATGTTGTATACTTTCAGGGCAGAGAAGGCAATGGCACCCCACTCCAGTGCTCTTGTCTGGAAAATCCCATAGATGGAAAAGCCTGGTGGGCTGCAGTCCATGAGGTCCCTAAGAGTCGACACAACTGAGCGACTTCACTTTCACTTTTCATTTTCACGCATTGGAGAAGGAAATGGCAACCCACTCCAGTATTCTTTCCTGGAGAATCCTAGGGACGGGGGAGCCTGGTGGGCTGCCGTCTACGAGGTTGCACAGAGTTGGACACGGCTGAAGCAACTTAGCAGCAGCAGCAGCATACTTTCAAGGATACAGCAAAGTGATTCGTTTTTTCTTCAAGTATGGATAGCTTGTTTTGGAAACAAGCTCCTTCTTTTTCTGAATCTCTAAGAAGAAAATTAAATATCCTCTAGGGAAAAAAATGTATAGGCACTGACTGAAGGCCTGAGGAGCACACCAGTAATATCCAAATTAAATTTTTTGTATAGAAAGGAACATGGAAGAATCAGAAGTCGGAGAAGGTGGGTTTTGAAGAAAAGGAAGGAGAGGGAATACTGAGGAAGCGACTAGCAGACATGGTCATGGAGATAGACCAGTTTCGGTAGGAGAGGGAAGCAAAGTTGCCAGGTTGGAGCAAACATTTCTTTTCAGAGAAATGAGGGTTTACAGATAAGTGAAGTATTAAAAAAATCCACAAATAACTTACACTTGATATCAAACTTTAGATGTATGGTAGTTACTAAAGTGAAAGTCGTTCAGTTGTGTCCAACTCTTTGTGACCCCATGGATTATACAGTTCATGGTATTCTCCAGGCCAAAGTACTGGAGTGGGTAGCCTTTCCCTTCTCCAGGGGATCTTCCACAACCCACGGATTGAACCCAGATCTCCCGCATTGAGGGCAGATTCTTTACCAGCTGAGCCATAAAGGAAGCTGAAGAATACTGGAATGGGTAGCCTATCCCTTCTCCAGTGGATTTTCTCGACCCAGGAATCAAACCAGGGTCTCCTGCATTGCAGGTGTATTATCTACCAACGGAGCTATCAGGAAAGCCCATGGGAGTTACTAGAGGACCCGCAAGGGAGAAAGGCTGAGGGAGTCCCATGTCATTGCCAATCAATGCTGGCATGGAGCTGGGTGTCTCACCTCAAGATATTTTCTTTCTGAAATTCTCTTCCCCCTTGTTTTTGGGATAATACTTTCCTAATCTTCCCTCCTAAATTTCTAGCTGCTCTTCGGTCCTACTATTATTAATAAACAAATAATTATAGTTAATTATTGTTGTTTAGTCGCTAAGTCGTGTCTGAGTCTTTGTGACCCTGTGGATTATAGCCCATCAGGCTCCTCTGTTCATGGGATTCTTTAGGCAAGAATGCTGGAGTGGGTTGCCATTTCCTTCTCCAGGGGATCTTTCTGACCCAGGGATCGAACCTGAGTCTCCAGCCTTGGCAGGCAGATTCTTTACTACTGAGCCACACTCATAACTAACAGCTATATAGGTTAGTATGCACCAGGAATTGTGACCTGCATTTTGTTATCTCATTTAATGCACTGAACTGTGTGAAGTAGATATTCTTATCACGCCTTAAAATAAGAAAACTAAAACCCAATAGCTAGTTGCTACAGAGATAGGAGACTATGGAATTCAAGCACATGCTCTTAATTATTAGGCATGGAGTTGTCACTAAAATTTCAGCATCATTCAGAGTTCCAGCCTTCATCCCTTTCAAGGTTCCATCTTTGTGTTTAAATTTCTCTAACCTTTCCTTACAGATCTATATGCCTTATAGTATTTATACTCTCTATATTTATATTCTTGCTGATTGTTTTGACGTGCTTTTGAAACTAGCTGCATTTCCAACTGGAGACTCAACTAAGTAGACCAGGTGAAATCACACAGAAGTGATGCTAACTTCTTCACTGGATCCTCTCGGGTGCGGGCGTCTGATTCGTCCCATTGCTGACAAGGTGGTGCTTGTCAGACTTCTCCACTGTCTCCACTTTAAGTCTCTTTGTAGATGGTAAGAGTTTTGTGAGTAGATACTTTGAAAGTATGTAAATATTCCAATCATTTTCAAACTTTCAATTTATGCTGATTTACATGTGTATGGTTTCCTATGCTATTCAACAGGTTTTAACACATTTTTTTTTTTGGTCCCAGATTTGGGACACAAATTGCCCTGTGTCCTTTTGACATGTCCCATAATTCTTGAACATATCCTTATTTTCTGGGACTACTAGGGACTCCAGTCTCTTGTTTTACTTCTCTCCTCCCGTCCTGGAATCAGCCATCTGGCCAAGAAGAAAAATGAAGTGGAGAACAGTATTTAGAAACCAAGATCTGGGCTAGATGCCCTCATCATTTTGTTGTGTCCCAGACTTTCTTGGTGGACAGAGTATGCATGGACTTATATACCTATATTTATTTCTATAAATAGAAATAGATTGATACCTCCATTACCAGTTCACTACTACAAGTTTCATTTTAGTTTTCTTTCCATATTTCTAACTCTCTTTCTCAACAGTGAGAAATTACCTCCCATTTTCCTTAATATATTTACTTATTAATCCTCTTGTACATAATCATCACTATCTCTAATCATCACTGCTGCTTCCTCCTCTGCTTGGCTACCCTTTCACTCCACCCATGCTGACACCCCAAGGCCAGGTGGTTCCTCTAGCACCAAGAACATCCCCATACCAAGCCACGTCCCTGCCTGAATGCCCTTCTCATCACGACTCCAGCATGACAGCTTCCACTGCCTCCCGCTTCTATGACAACACACATCCTCCACAGTGTACTTTTAAAAATACATTGTCTCTTCTGCTTGTGATAAAGTCTCTTACTCTAAGTAAGATATTATTATCCGTAATTTTTCTTCGAAGAGATCTTCAAAATCTAATTCAAGAGAAACAGAGTAACCTACTCAAAGTCACACAGCTTCAACAAAACAGGATTTGAATGTAAGGCTCTTCACTACCCCAATCCAGGATAACTTTTCTTTTTTCACTAGCAGAAACAGGTTTCAAACTCATTCACTCTGTGGTCAACTCTGACTTCCAGGTGTTTCTTTTCATGCAAAATATGAGACAAGCAATGGTGTGGTAGAAAAGGGACTGGAATCAAGAAACTTAAAAACTTTAGTTCAAGCCCAGATCTGAGACTTTAAGCAAGTTAATTGCTTTCCTCAATTATAAAAAGGTTAGACTAGGTATCAGTGATTCTCTGCCTTGGGCTGAGTGAGATGGCAGCTACAGGTTTTTTTTTTAATTTTTTTTAATCAATGATAGATATGCCTTCGAAATGTAGCTGTGAACATCTGTTCCCATAATTCCTATATACATACATATATATAATTTTACTGAGTATAGTTAAAATGGGCTTCCCTGGTGGTTCAGAGGGTAAAGCGTCTGCCTGTAATGCCGGAGACCCAGGTTTGATCCCTGGGTTAGGAAGATCCGCTGGAGAAGGAAATGGCAACCCACTCCAGTACTCTTGCCTGGAAAATCCCATGGATGGAGAAGCCTGATAGGCTACAGTCCATGGTATCGCAAAGAGTCGGACACGATAGTTAAATTACAATATTCCATAATTCTTAACATCCCTTCCAACTCGCCTAATTATGATACCAAGGCAATCCATTTCTATTGGATGTTAGCTGTTTTTATTATCAATCTAATCCTTCATTCAAAAATATTTATTAGTGGCCTATTATCTGCCAAGTCCCGTATTACCGTTTTTCTAATAGTCCCTTTGCGACGTGTCACTGTCACTTAGAACTTTATTCCTGTTTTCCAAACTTGGAACTCATCTAAGTATTCGCATCTAAGTCGTGTTGTTTATAAGCACGTCAGCTTCCTCTCCGGTCCTCTCTCCACCCACCACATTTCAAGCCTGGTTCCTCTGGGCTCCCAGACATTAGATGAATTCCTCTTGGGAACAACCTCCTTCACCTACCAGTGGCTCCATCAACACTACATTCCTGGCTGGTCGGTGGGAATTCGGGTGGGACGTTTTTGGAAGTTTGAATGACTCCCCAGCACACTCCTGCCCCTCGGCAGGACTTAAGCAGACCATTGTGCTGTTAACCCTCGGCTCGGACCCGCGGTTAATTGATTTAAGATACTCCCGACGTCTGGAGGTGGCCCCGGAGGGGCTTTAATTTCCTCGGGTCCAGGGTCTATGGCACAGACGTAGTGCGCCGCTTTCCACTGCGCAGGAACTTCCCTGGCCTCCGCGGT
>NW_011494924.1:4154529-4162590 GCF_000754665.1 Bison bison bison | reverse complement strand
GGCCGCCGCCTGTGTCTCAGGTTTGACGTTTGTGAGAGCTCGGGCCGCCCCCGCCGCCGAGCCGCCGACTCGTGTGTTTTGTAATCAAAGTGTGAGGCTAATAAAGGGCGGCGCCACAGCCTCTTGACTCCGGCGTGGGAGGGATTCGCAGGCATTTAAACAAAGAAACTAGTTGAGGTTGGGCTCCCCAAGTCCTTATTTGGGTGTTGTGGCAAGGCCTGCGGTCACTTTTAGGTGAAGCAGGTTTCCCGAGCCCCGTTTCGGGGTGTTTCTGGGCGAGAGTACGCTCGCGGGTAATAGCAGATATGGTGACTGTGATTGTAGGAAGTGTCCTTTGATTGACAGCAGGACATTTAAATACAGCCTCCACTACCCCCCCTCCCCAATTTTGCAGAAACACTACACGACCAGGCCAGATGTCTTAGTCTCCCTCTACTGGCCCTGGGAGAGAAAACCAGTTCACTTACAGCGTTCCTGTCAGTGTTGAGCGCTAGGTACAGTTAGTTTTACTTAATTTTCAAGTACAGCTAGTTTTACTTGATCCGTTTTCAGGTTGCCTAATTCTGACAGCAACAATAGAAGGAGAGTAAAACCAACAAATTGTCAAGGTAAAAGTAAGACAGGGTCCTCGCTTTGTATAGCAGATCCTCTTTTCACAGTCTGGTACATGCTGGGAGTGTTATTACAGCGTGCCGCTTGTAGTTAAAAACAAATTCTCTAAAGTTCTTTTTCGTTACTTGGAACCGATGCTTTTCCTATATTTTGGTTGTACGTAAAACTGAAATAGGAAGATACAAGTCTTGCCAGTTCTCTCTCTATATCCTCTTTTCCCATCGTACGCAACCAGAATAGAGATGATCCAGAAATCCAGGTTCCGTGCAGAATAAATCCCGAATCCCTGGTGATTATGCAAATACTTATTTTTTCAAAGAACTGTTTTAGCTGCATAAGAAATTTATCCTGTTGTACAATGTAGAGGCTTGATAGGTTAATAAATTTTAGACTGGAATTTTATTTATCTTAAGTAACACTATAACCGTGAAAAGCTGCAGGTAGTTTATGAGGACTCTTGTTAATACATATAAGTGTTAAATTTGTAAACAGAAAAGGTTGAAGGGAAAACAGAGGGCGTGTATGAAGGAGGGAGAGCAAGGGTGTGGGCTGCTTTGTCACACGAATTTGTGTGACTTTGTGGAGATGACTTTGAAAAATGTTTTTTTTGAACCCAGTGCTTTTTTGACCAGCAATCCTTGAGAACTTAATGTGATTCAGATGTCAAAAGTTAGAAAATTTAGTGATACATAATGCCCTACAGTGCAAAAGCAGTATCTCATTAACAAGTTTAACTCAATGAAATATTGGTAATTTGGGGTCCATATGTTTTTCTTGTAATCAATATTTGCTCTGTTTATTGTACCACAAGTGAATGGTTTATTGAACACAGCAAAATGTTCTTATGTATTATTAAACAGATGTCATTTGCTTGTGTGAGAATTGGCCCCTAAAATACCATGGTGTATCTTTAATCCTGGAGAAGGAAATGGCAACCCACTCCAGTAGTCTTGCCTGGAGAATCCCATGGACAGAGGAACCTTGTGGGCTACAGTCCATGGGGTTGCAAGAGTGGAACACGACTGAGCAGCTGAGCTTCAGATCAGATCAGTCGCTCAGTCGTGTCCAACTCTTTGCAACCCCATGAATGGCAGCACGCAAGGCCTCCCTGTCCATCACCAACCCCCGGAGTTCACTGAGACTCACGTCCATCGACTCATTGATGCCATCCAGCCATCTCATCCTCTGTCGTCCCCTTCTCCTCCTGCCCCCAATCCCTCCCAGCATCAGAGTCTTTTCCAATGAGTCAACTCTTCGCATGAGGTGGCCAAAGTACTGGAGTTTCAGCTTTAGCATCATTCCTTCCAAAGAAATCCCAGGACTGATCTCCTTCAGAATGGACTGGTTGGATCTCCTTGCAGTCCAAGGGACTCTCAAGAGTCTTCTCCAACACCACAGTTCAAAAGCATCAATTCTTCGGCGCTCAGCCTTCTTCACAGTCCAACTCCTATCTTTAATCCCCATGTTCAACTTTCCTTTGGTTTCTAGGGATGGTCCGTCTGCAGAAGAGAAAGAAAGCATAGGAGAATGGATACAGAGGATTTTCTCTACTTGGAAAACTTCTTGATACTTTTATTTTTTCAAGTAGAAAAAATTTTTTTAATCTCAAGGAGTCAGTGAATTTTGGTATAAATTTGGGTTTACTCTGTCTGGAGTTCGTGGCATCTGGAAATCCAAAAAAGGTTTTGCCCCTAAATTATCCTGACTGGGAAGACCTTCCTTGAGGCTTTTTAGTCAGGCATGAGGTCAGATTGAACCAGCTTCCTCCAGGTTTGGGGCTTTTGAACTTTGATTGCATCCTTAGTGTTTAGGAATTCCTGTTTCTCAAGTCTACCTAAGTATTTTCCGTAAGTAAGAGGGAAAAAGAATATGGGTCCAGGGTACAACCAATAATTGATACCCTGGGGGTGGTGAGCTGAGGAATTAAAAGGACTTTCCTGGGCAGGTTCCTTCCAACCTGGAGATGGAGTTCTTTCTCTGAGTCCTTAGTGGAAGTAAGACAATGGAGAACTTTCTTGACAATGCCCTTCCCCCTAATCTCTAGGCTAGATGTCTTTCCATAGTGCTTTAATATCGTCCTATGCAGAATTGAGGAAATGGCAACCCACTCCAGTACTCTTGCCTGGAAAATCCCATGGACGGAGGAACCTGGTAGGCTACAGTCCATGGGGTCGCTAAGAGTTGGACACGACTGAATGACTTCACTTTTCGCTTATGCAGAATTGCATCATTGCCCTAATTCAGTTGTATTATAATGTCTTTTCTCTCCCCGTTATAATGTAAATACCTTTATTTACTAGTCTTGTTAGTCACATATTCAGTTTAACGTTTAAGGTATAGGTATGTACTTTAAAAAATAAAACTTGAAAAAAAAACCTGGGAATTTCTATTATGCATTCTACTGTTTCCTATCATTTATCGATGTTTACTTTTTCCTATATCTTTAATGTTCTTGAAAAACATTTTCAGTGGCTGCGCAGAGGTTAATTTCATGGAAGTACAGTGCATTTCAAAATCATCCCCTCTTGTTAGTTTTTTACTTTGTTTATGACTCTTGTATTTCTTAATGATGGATGGTTGACAGTCTTCTAAACAAACCAATTGTGAACATTTCTAATCATTTCCTTAGAATAAGTCAAATGAGTTAACATGTAAAACACTTAGAAGACGATCTGGACCATGTAAATATTCAATAAGAAATTTCCTTGAAGTAGCATGATTAGTCACAGGGCATAGATATTTTTAGGCTTCTTGTGCCTATTGCCAGATTGTCTTCCAGAAAGGTTATTTCAGTTTATACTCTTACTCCCTGCCCACTTTTCCTGGATTCTCACTAAGGTATTATTATTATTAACCATTACCACCCCCTCCCGCAAAAAATCCTCAAACAGAAATGTTGCATTCTGCAGATAATGTAATATTTCCACCAAATGACATACCTATGAACCCAGAAAACCATTCATGGCAGCGCTGCTCCTATTATCCCCAAATGGGAACAGCTTAAATATCATCAATACTTGATTGTATAAATTGTGGCATACTCATAAAATTGAATGCTACTTAGCCTTAAAGAAGGATTGTACTCCTGATGTGTGCAATGATGGGTGGATCCCATGGATATAAAGTTGAACAAAGGAAGACAGGTTTGATTCTACTTCTGTGAAGTTCAAGTGCAGGCATAATTGGGTGATAGAAGTCAGACTGGTACTTACCTCTCCAGGCGTGTTTCCTGAGAGGAGGCGGAAGCGAGCTTTGGAGGTGCAGGAACTGTTCTGTATCTTGGTCATGGGTGTATACAGGTGGAAAAGTTCACAGATCTGCATGCATGTTGGAGATTTTTTAAAACTTAATTACACTTCAAATATTAAAATGAAAAGTATAAAAAAATAAAAAATTTGCCACTTTGCATCTAATTCTCACTGTAACCTTGCTGGATAAGTGTTGTTATTATCTCCATTTTACAGATGAGGAGTCTGAGGGTTGAGAGGTCAGTAACTTCCCCAGGGTTGCAGAGCTAGAAGGTCATAGAGTGAGGTCTGAACTCTGCCTCTGTCCTGGGGTGGCGGGTGTGCTGGGGTGGTGGTGTAGGTAAACAGATGTGACATGGTTCCATAGAAATATATCTGTAAACATCTTCCTTACTTTTGTTTATTACAATATTTTCTGGGGCATACATAGCCAACGCGTAGTATTTTGTGATTTTACTTCATCTCTTGTTCCTGACACAAGGGATTGCCTCTCGGGTTTTATCAAGTATGTTGTTGGCTTTGGCCCAATTTGCAGTATGCCTGGCGCTGTTCTTGGTGCTAGAAATATAGTGGTGAGTAAAGCAAAGTCCTTGGTGTCCTGTAACATATTCTATGGAAATGGCAACCTGCTCCAATATTCTAGCCTGGGAAATCCCATGAACAGAGGAACCTGGTGGGCTACCGTCTGTGGGGGTGCAGAGAATCAGATACAACTGGGCACACATGCACAGGGGTGGTGGGGAGGTGGGACAGATGAATAAATACACAGGACAAAAGAGTGTTTAGTGCTGTGAAGAAAAATTGAGTTAGAAAAAGGACTGGGAGTAGTATAAGTCTGCATTCATATGGTGTGATTATGGAAGGCTTTGAGAAAGGCATTGGAATGCTAAAAAATGTTGGATTTCACTCGGAGCAAATAGTCAAATATTTTGAGTGGAGGAATAAACCATTTGCCTTAACCTTTAAAAGATTCACTGTGGCTGCTACATGGAGAAAAGACTGGAGAGAGGGGAGGTAAAGGGGACAGGCAGACGAGTAAGAAAGCCATCGTGATAGTCCAGGTGAGAGATGATTTAGGATGTTTGAGTGGGTTTTGGTAATTTACACAGGTCATATATTAATTTTTATTCCTGAAGTTTGAATGAATGAAGAGCCTGGTTTGTGGGGATAGAAGTATGTTACCAAGAATAATGCTGTTGGATAGGAAGGAGTTTCCCAGCTACTCACTGTGGAGTCCTGGGAACTTACTCAAACACTTGAACTGAATGCATCACCAGCGCTAGGCGCTCTTCTAACTGCGTTAGCTCTGTTAACTAACTCATCTAATTCTTACTGTAACCTTGCTGGATAAGTGTTGTCGTTATCTCCATTTTACAGATAAGGAGTCTGAGGGTTGAGAGGTCAGTAACTTACCCATGGTTGCAGAGCTAGGAGGTCATAGAGCGAGGTCTGAACTCTGCCTCTGTCCTGGGGTGGCGGGTGTGCTGGGGTGGTGGCACAGGTAAACAGATGTGACATGGTTCCGTAGAAATATATCTGTAAACATCTTCCTTATTTTTCTTTATTGCAATTAATTTCTGTGGCATAAATAGGTTTAAAATAATCGTAACTGCCTTGGGAATAAAACAGTTACTTGAAAATTTTTATAATTAATTCTGTTTCATCCTTCTTATAATGGACTTCTTATTGGAGTGTATTTTGATTTTTCTTAATGTCAAGGTTGGAAATTTTAAAATTGGTTTTATATACTTTTCTGCTTAATGATCAAGTCTTTTAGTATTAAAAACATACTACGTGAACATGTATCATCTCCCTGTAAGAGACAAAAAGTCTATTTATTGAATTTCTCTACATTTTTTTTGTTTTGACAGTTTATTGTAGAAGAAAATATGAAGAAAATATATGAGTATTTTCTTCATATGTTTCACTTACAATAGTAATTATGCATACACGCTCAGTGTTGCTTTTTGAACGAAAATATGTTGTGAAATGGAGTCATACGATGCTTAGTGACACTAACATATAGTTCTTCCATCAAGCTTTAAACAATTTTAAACCGTTAGTTTGGGGGCAGATTTCTGCTTGGTTTGCTCTCATATCTCGTGTTCTTAGGCATGAAATTGAGTTTACTGATCACCAAGGGGAAGAGTGCCTTTATATTTGATGATCTGATGTGGTGGAGCTCAAGAATAAGAATAGAACAGGTGTAAGGGAATTTGATTATAAAGCGAGCTTTGGCTGGTTTGAGCAGTTGAAACACCACAATAATTTGCACAGCTTTTGAGCAGTAGGTCGGTTCTGATGTTGCAGTTGCTACCAAGTGTGTCTAATTCTTTTTGGAAGTTATGTTTTATTGTTGTAGTGATTGCTTACTTACTTTTATATTAGTACTAATTACAGTGTGAGTTAGTGGTAACTTCTCTGCTTTTTGTATGTATTTGTATGAGCCCTGGTTCCTTGTATTGGAGAATGGTTGGTAGAAGCCAAGGTCTGGCACTTGGTGGACTCATTACTTCCAGGCCTTCTCAGTGGACAGAGCTAGGAAATACTCCAGTCACACACATGCACACACATATGTGTGTTTGCGTCTGTCTATCTGTATTAAGACTCTAAAATTTTACACCTTTGATTCTAATTGAACATCACAGAGTTCATTTTAACCTTCCCCTTTCCTTACTTATAACTTTGTTGACTAACAGAGATGCGGCTATCATTATCTACAATATATAATTTACTTATTTCTTCAATCCTAGTGTATACATAAAGTACATAAAATAGTTCTCAAATTGCTAACCTATATACTTCTGAGAAATGCAGTTTGCTAAGTAGATTCTAGTATCTGTGTAGTGGTTTTGTTTTTTTTTTTTTGTCTTTGGCTTTATAGCCTTATATCTAGGCAGAAGACTGTTTTCCAAAGTTACCTTAGTTCTTTTCTTCTACGTTAGTGTGTTATTTATTTGTAACGTGGTTAGGTTTATTTGTTGCGCTTCCCTTGTGGCTCAGCTGGTGAAGAATCTGCCTGCAACGCGGGAGACCTGGGTTCGATCCTTGGGTTGGGAAGATCCCCTGGAGAAGGGAAAGGCTACCCACTCCAGTTTTCTGGCCTGGAGAATTCCATGGGCTGTATAGTCCATGCAGTCGCAAGGAGTCGACATGGCTGAGCCGAGCGACTTTCACTTAGGTTTATTTGTTACTGTTATATTGCATTCTGGATTCCTCCTCTGTCCTGGTTGGTTTTAATTGTTGGTTTGTATTTTGAGAATGTGAAACATGACTGTGGTTCTATGAAGCCAGAAGTTATTTGAAAAGGTATACTCAGAAATGTCAATGCCCCCTTCACTCCTCCTGCCCCTCCCCGTCCCCCATCTCCCCTGTCCCCATGAATAATCAGTCTCTTTCCGTGTGAAGTCTTTTGTTTGTTTTCTCACAAAACAAGCAGATCTATGTGTATTTTCTCACATCTGCTTTTTTTTTTTTTTTACACAAAGTGTATCATACAACAAATACTCTCTGCTTTTTTTTTGTTTTTCTTTGACAGTGTATACTGGAAACCACTCATGTCACTTTGTGGAGCTCTTCTTTATTCCTTTTAGCAGCTGTATGGTACTCCTCTGTGTGGATACACCCTGATCTGTTCATCCGTTTTCTTGTGTGGGCATCTAGGTGGTCTTTATGATTACAGTAATGAGTTACGGTGTGCATATATATTTTCGTTTTAATGGAAGTGTATCTCCAGGTTAGATCGCAGGTAGAGCCTAGAAGTAGAATTTTACTTGGTCAACAATGAGTGCATGGTTTTGTCAGGTTCACCAGAGTCCTCTCCTGAATGCTTGGGCTAGTTCTTGTTCCCACCGTCAGTATAGGAGAGTTCCACTTTCTCCACATTCTTGGCATCCAGACCTGTTGTCATATTTTTAATCTTTGCCAATCTAAGAGGTGAAAAATGGTATTCGTGTTTTTATTTGCGTATCTCTAAAAATTACAGATGAATTTGAACAGTTTTTCATGGGACTCGGGGCCATTTTCTTTTTCCTTTTTTTTTTTTTTAAGAATCATCTGTTTATGTATTCTGAGAGCCCCAAGCATGGTTAATGGAAACCAGTTGAATGTTAAGATTCTTTCAGTGTGTTGGTTTGTCATTCAGTTGGATGTTGCTAGCCACCACGATGTTCTTGGCTTTGATTTTAATTTTTTTTTTTTT
>NW_011494924.1:4126437-4154429 GCF_000754665.1 Bison bison bison | reverse complement strand
TAAAAAAAAAAAAAAAAAAAGAACAGTATAATGGGCTCCCAGATACCGTCACTCCACTTTCAGTTTAGTTCAGTCGCTCAGTCGTGTCTGACTCTGCGACCCAATGAATTGCAGCACGCCAGGCCTCCCTGTCCATCACCAACTCCCGGAGTTCACTCAAACCCACGTCCATCCACTCCACTTTAGTGATTAACAATTCATTCATGACCAATCTTGTTTCATTTACCCCTGCCCTTATTTCCCTTGCACTTGGTGTTATTTTTAAGTCAACTTGGGGTATATCATTATATCTGTGACTATTTTAGCATGTATATCTCTTAAGGCCTCTTCTAAGAAAAACTACAATAAATGGTAAATCTTGGTACTTATATTAATAGTTTGCATCAAGGTCCAAGTAAGGTCCATACATTTGATTAGTTGTATCATTGGTTCTCAGCTGGATGGGATGCTGCCTCCCAAGGGACACGAGGCAGTGTCTGGAGACGTTTGTTATTTTGGCAGGGGGTGGGTGGAGTTGTTCCAAGCATGTCATAGGAGAGGGCAGGTATGCTGCTGAACATCATGCACAGAGCAGCCCCATAAGGAAGAGTTCAGTTCAGTTCAGTTCAGTCGCTCAGTCGTTTCTCACTCTTTGCGACCCCATGAATCGTAGCACGCCAGGCCTCCCTGTCCATCACCATCTCCCGGAGATCATTCAAACTCATGTCCATTGAGTCAGTGATACCATCCAGCCATTTCATCCTCTGCCATCCCCTTCTCCTCCTGCCCCCAATCCCTCCCAGCCTCAGGGTCTTTTCCAATGAGTCAACTCTTCCCATGAGGTGGCCAAAGTACTGGAGTTTCAGCTTTAACATCATTCCTTCCAAAGAACACCCAGGGCTGATCTCCTTTAGAATGGACTGGTTGGATCTCCTTGCAGTCCAAGGGACTCTCAAGAGTCTTCTCCAACATCACAGTTCAAAAGCATCAATCAAAAGCGCTCAGCTTTCTTCACAGTCCAACTCTTACATCCATACATGATGACTGGAAAAACCACAGCCTTGAGTAGACGGACCTTTGTTGGCAAAGTAATGTCTCTGCTTTTCAATATGCTCTCTAGGTTGGTCATAACTTTTCTTCCAAGGAGTAAGCATCTTTTAATTTCATGGCTGCAGTGACCATCTGCAGTGATTTTGGAGCCCCCCCAAATAAAGTCTGCCACTGTTTCCACTGTTTCCCCATCTATTTCCCATGAAGTGATGGGACCGGATGCCATGATCTTCGTTTTCTGAATCTTGAGCTTTAAGCCAACTTTTTCACTCTCCTCTTTCACCTTCATCAAGAGGCTTTTTAGTTCCTCTTCACTTTCTGCCATAAGGGTGGTGTCATCTGCATATCTGAGGTTATTGATATTTCTCCTGGCAATCTTGATTCCAGCTTGTGCTTCTTCCAGCCCAGTGTTTCTCATGATGTACTCTGCATATAAGTTAAATAAGCAGGGTGACAATATACAGCCTTTACATACTCCTTTTCCTATTTGGAACCAGTCTGTTGTTCCATGTCCAGTTCTAACTGTTACTTCCTGACCCGCATATAGGTTTCTCAAGAGGCAGGTCAGGTGGTCTGGTATTCCCATCTCTTTCAGAATTTTCCACAGTTTATTGTGATCTACACAGTTAGCTAGTCCTAAATGTCAATAGTCCTGCTGTTGGAAAACCCTGATTTGTCGGTTTTGCTCATGTTTCTCTTTTTTCCTTTGCTATTTATTTCTTACAGAAAGTGGTTGTTTATCCACTTTCTGGGTTTTGCTTATTACATCCCTGTAGTATCTCTCAACATGTTCCTCTCTTCCCTGTAAATTGATAGTTGGAGCTAGAAGATCTTGATCCGATTTCAGGTATTTTTTCCCCACAAGAGTATTTTATGAATGGATGATATAGTCTTCTATCAGGAGGCATGAAATGTCTGGTTGTTCCTATTTTTGTTATGTTTGCTGCCATTGGTCAATGCCAGTATCCGTTCATTTGTTCATTAGCAGTTGCAAAATGATATTTTAATTACAAAATTTCTTCTTCATTTATTAGCTGGAGTACTTTTATAATGAGAAAACTTCCTTTTGTCTACTCCTTTGGTTACCTAGTGGTACCATTTATATAGGTGAGGCAGATTTAAATGCTTGATTCTTTCCCTTAATCACTAGTTTTGAAATTAATTGGCTCATTAGCATCTTCTATTGGTTATTAAAGGAAAAAAATCAATGTATAATATGTATTAGCTTTGAGCAATGTGAAGTAAAATGATGACTCTTAAAAAGGTCCATGTCTACTTTGACCACATAACTTGTAACTAAAAAAAAAACCTCCAAAATCTGGTAAGCAATTCAAGCAATATAGAAAGATTAAAAAAATGAAAAGTGGAAGTTTCTTGTCTCCTTCCTACAGTCCCCTTTCCCCAGTGGGAAATCCCATTAACAATTTTGAATTTCTATCCAGATGGAAGGGGTCATATGGTATACATGGTTTTGTACCTTGTTCTTCTTAATTTTTAATAATATTCCAGTGGTCTAGGAGAGCTTTTCACATCAGCATATACAGATATCTCATGCTTTTTAATGGCTGCATAGAATTCCATTCTGTGGATTTACCATAATTTACCTGGTTCTCTGTTGATGAATTCTTCAGCTGGTTTCTCTCTCTCTCTTTTTTTTTTTTAGTACTTAACAGTGCTGCGATGTATATGTATATATTTTTGTATTTATCTTTATTCTTGATAAGCATTTAGGTACATTCTTAAGTTCCTAGCATTATACATTCTGAAATTGTTTTTAGCTGTGAAAGTCACTCAGTTGTGTCTGACTCTTTGTGACCCCATGGACTATACAGTCCATGGAATTCTTTAGGCCAGAATACTGCAGTGGGTAGCCTATCCCTTCTCCAGGGGCTCTTCCCAACCCAGGAATCGAACTGGGGTCTTCTGCATTGTAGGCAGATTCTTTACCAGCTGAGCTACCAGGGAAGCCCACTTTTTTAAAGCTGTAACTCTGTTTAAAATTTATTTTCTAAAGAGACTTTTGATTGACAGAAAGGGTAAGGAGCACTTGAAGTGAAATACAAGTTTGATAAACATACTAACTATGCAAATGTAAGATACTTTTTTATCAGGGCTGTAAGTTGCATTCATCTGATAATTCTAATGCATCAGAAATCATTGTTAGAGGAAACACAATGACATATCCAATTTTCATTTTAGGGGTAGGGGGAAGTAAAACTTTCAGAATGCTTTGTGGAGAAGTGTTAAACTTCTCTTCCTTTGGAAAGTGGAAGTGTTTTCCTTGAGCTCAAAACACAGGATTTCAAACATAATATCAACTTGTGTTTATCAGTAATCATAGCAGTCTGATATCGTGTGCGATAAATTATGAAACTGCAGAAGCTGGGGAAAGCTATGCCATTGTAGATAATTTGGTGGTTTTGTATGCACAAAAGCTATTCGCAGATGAGTGGTCCTGTTTGACAAATAAATTGGGACATAGTCCACTGTGGTTCTTTTGATTTATGATACTTAAATATTAATAAATGTAAAAAAGAAAATTAAATGGCCCTGGACATCTGTCTGGAAGTCCTGGAGATACTTACACTGCCCAGAAATCTCTGTAACAAGTATGGGGCAAAAGGCATCTTTTGAAGCAGAGACTTTGTGGATGGTTCCCATCGATGACTTGGGAAGCTTTCTGTGGTGGCCGGCCGCATGGGCACCTTCTCTCCAGAGCCTCGTGGGTTCCCAGGACTTTGCTCTTGTCTGTGGCCTCCCTCAGAGCCTCACTGGTCACACACGCTGCACCATAGACATGTGGCCAGTCTTTTTCATGTCACTGCTTCATGAAGGAGCCTTGGGATGTAAGCTGTCTGCAGATTAGAGGAATTGGAGCTTTTTTACTTAATTTAACTTGTCACAGGTCTGACTCATATTCCTCTTACATTCTTCCTATTTTAAGGCCGGCTTTCTGTGTGTCTGGTTCTTGAAGTCACTTTCCTTTTTTTTGCTGGCCTGTCCTTATTTTCTGCATATCGGAGGATCAACATTTCCTTTGATGCCATGGTTACGGGGAGAGCAGAGTCCCTTCTATTTGATTCAGGGACTTCTCTCCTCATGTCCACTTTTCCAGCCATCCAGATGCCAAGTAGTCCGCGCTGGGCTCTGCTTGCCTTATTTTCCTCTTCTCTGCTCTCCCCTTGTGGGAGGAGAGCTCAGATTCCCGGCCCTGAGCTTGGGTTCTCATTCCTTGAAACCCTGTTGGAAATGATGAGCGTTTGGAAGCTCCACAGCCTTTCACACACCCTCTCCCCCAGGATTGCCTCGCTGGGGGCTGCCTTTCCCTTTAGGAGTGTCACCCAGCGGCTCTCTCCACTTACCTCCTGTCAGCTGCACGGTGCTTTGTTTTTGGCCTGCCGGGCTGCTGCATGATGCATTCACTGGTTTCGGTGCTTTGAGAGGTTCTCTGTTTCTTTGGACAGGATGGAGGAAGACTGTGGCACAAGTTTCTTAGAACTTAAGGATCAAGTGATGTTAAGATATGCATGATTTTTCGTCTCTCTTCACCACATCAGTGATTTTTGGTTTCCTTACCACTGTCACATTTCAAGCTTTCATTGACCACCATCATGGTTTCTGCCACATCTGCATAGCAATTGTACTGTTTACTTAATATTTTTCCTTAAAACTACTTTAAACGGATTTTGTTTTTTTAAATTTAATTTTGTCCTTAACAGTGGTATCTGTTAAATCCTGTGTTTGCAGTGCTTACTCCATATTTTAATAGTTGTGAGAAAAGATATATTTATTGAGATAAAGAGGCGTTATCATCTAAAATGTTTATGTGTAAGATTGTCAGAAGGGTGATGGTGATTGCCGAAAGGATAATACAGACACAGGTAAAGGATACAGGTTTTGCTAATGGAAGTAAAAGATTGAAGAATTTAACCAAATGAGAATGGCTCTGTAAAGCGGAAGGCTCTGCAGAATTCGTCCCATTGGCAGGACAAGCTAACCTGGACTTCAGTTCTCATACTGATGTCCTGTTGCCAATGACGGTGCCATCCAGGAACTGGATCCCATCAGGCTCAGCCATTCTGATGGTGTTGACCATGCTAGGGGCCTCTGGGTTCCTCTTTGTTTTAATGGTGACCTTGCCTGCCCAGCAGTGTGAGTAACTACTCACAGCCTCAGCACATTCCTCTGTATTTATGGCAAGATTGGATGACTTGTAGATCAGCTGCTCAGGCGGGCCATTTTTCTAGCAGACTTCAAGCCTGCTTGAAATCTATTCATTCAGGTATGCATAACGGTACACTTCGGTAGACCTTGAAGTAGATTAATAAAATGTAGCTAAAGGGTTTGTACACACCCACAGAAAGAAGGGATCCTTACATGATGAAAAGTAGTTTATCTGTTCTGTCAAAATAGTATATATTCTTCAAATAAGTGACACTTTCCCCTTCAGACACTTTTTATTGTAGTCACTGTTTTTGAAGTGTCAGTGCTACACATCTCACATTCAACCATTTGTATGTGAGCCAAAGTTTGCTTTAGTTGGAGAGATCTATTTTCAGAAATAGGAAATTTTCTGGAAATGTAATTTCAGGAAGAAAAGGAAACTGCTAAGTCATTGGAGATTATCTGTAGGTGTATTCATTGTAGAAGATCCCATCTCCTTATTCAAGGACTTGACCTCAGCAGTTACCCCCTTCCCCAGTATCATTTTTCCCCCTCATTAGTGTGCAAATAATATTTAACTTCATTAAAAAATAAACGATCTGACATTCATCCTTCAGTTGCAGCCTCATTTCTTTTCTCCCTTTGTAGTAAAATTCACCAGAAGAATTCTCTGTATTCGCTGCCTCCAGCTGTGGTTTTTCTTCCCATCTTTCCTTATCTAGTTGAAGTCCGTTCTCTCTGAACCTAGCCTTACTTGGCTTCTGGAAGATCCCTGTTCTGATAGTTCTCAGGCCTCGCTGTCCCGTCCTTCCCCTCATCCTCAGTCCTCATTGCGCTTCCTGCTTATCTCCCTGGTCTTTCGTCACTGGAGTGCCACAGGGCTCATTCCTCAGTAGTTCTCTTTTTCTGACATTTGTCTGGTCTCACCACTTCAGCTTTCATCTGTGTGTGGGTGATCCCTAAATTTTTATCACCTTTGTAGACCTCTTCCCTGAGTTCTCATCTTAAATATGTAATTGCCAACTCAGTATCTCTACTTGGATGAATAGTAAGCATCTGATCCTCTAGTGTGTCTAAAGTGAAACTCCAGATCTGGCTTCCCAGTCAGTCCTACTCTTTCCACCATCCTCTTCATCTCAGTTAATGGCAGTTCCTTTGGGCCAGAATCTTTGGAGTCATCCTCACTTCTGCTCTGGAGAAAGGAATGGCAACCACTCCAGTATTCTTGCCTGGAGAATTCCATGGACAGAGGAGGCTGGCTACAGTCCAAGGGGTCACAGAGTCAGGCTTGACTGAGCGACTAACACTTTCACTTTTCTTCCCGCGTAATCTGCACTGAATTTTCAGCAAAATCCTGTTGGCTCACCTTAAGAATCTCACCGCTTCTCATCATTTCACCTCCCTCTCCTATATAAATTGAGATTATTGCAATAGCCTCCTAACTAGTCCTCCTCCTGCCAACACAGAAACCAGAGAAGGTGCTTTTAAAATGTCAGATCCTGTGACTCTTCTGCTTGAATCCCACTCAGAGCGGAAGCATTCCTGTGGCCCCTAAGACCCAGCAGACTGTCCGGCATCGTCCCCGGCCACTGCTCCTTCAGGCTGTACCAGCCTCATTTCTATCTCCTTCCAGTAAAATGTAAGCTTCGAGAGTGTAGACACTTGGTTTCTTGATTTTATCATTGTTGTGTTTCCAGTGTCCTGAGAGTGCTTTGAATGAGTGAATAGTTGAGCCGTAGAAGGCATTTGGGTTTATTTTACACTGTGTGTTCATCTCCTGATGGAAGGAAAGCAGAGAGTGTCGAGTGCCTGTTTCATCCATGTACCGCACTGTGGCGTACAAACGAATAAGCTAATACGGCTGGGGCCCCTACCTGCAGAGATCCCTCTTCATTTTATTTTTGCCTCTTGCTGTCCCTGCATGATCTAATCTCTTCTGCCTTATCCTAGCTTTGTTTTCCTTCCTCGGGTCCCCGCGCCCCCCACTTTCCTTAGTGTTTATCCTCCGTCTAGCCATCCCCCACCCCCTAGCCCTCACCACAGATATATAAGTATAGCAGGACACTTTCCTCTTCAGCAGAAAAAAAATCTCTGGAAATTCCCTGGTCATCACCATAATATCTTTTCTTCATTCAGAAATAGTTCCTGAAGTGCTACTTTCTCTGTGGAACTTCTCTTAAGATAGCTAAAATATTTTAATCCCTTTTGTCTAGAAGATGATTGCCCTCCTTCCGTCTGCTCCCCGTTTCATTCTTCTGCATCATATCCTGTCTCACAAGGGATTCATGGTAGTGGGCCCAGAGCTGAGGCTGCTCTCAGAGGTGGGACAGAACAGATCTTTATAACCCATCAGCTTTATGTGTGTCTCTGGAACTGATAGGAATGGTTATTTCTCCCTCTTGAGTGTTGCTGAGTTCCCACATGCACAAATCAGTTTTGCATTTCCTCATCAAGTTGGACAACTTTGTCCTTAATCTTTGTTCAGAAATTAAGTATTAAATATTACTTATTGATTGGTAACATTATTAATATTATTTACTTAGTCTGTACCTATTTATGTATAATCACTTTATCGTACATATTTGTGTGTGTGTGTAGCATATGCCTTTATTTTTAAAATTAATTATTTTAATTGGAGGATAATTACAATATTGTGATGGTTTTTTGCCGTATATTGACATGAATCAGCCATGGGTGTACATGTGTCCCCCCATCCTGAACCCCTTCCCGCCTCCCTCCCCACCCCATTCCTCTGGGTTGTTCCAGAGCACCGGCTTTGAGTGCCCTGCTTCATGCATCCAGCTTGCACTGGTCATCTGTTTCACATATGGTAATGTACATGTTTCAATGCTGTTCTCTCAAATCATCCCCCCTCACCTTCTCCCACATAGTCCTAAAGTCTGTTTTTTACATCCGTGTGTCTTTTGCTGCCTTACTTATAGGATTGTCGTTACTGTCTTTCTAAATTCCATATATACATGTTAATATACAGTTTTTGTGTTTCTCTTTCTTACTGACTTCACTCTGTATAATAGGCTCCAGTTTCATCCACCTCATCAGAACTGACTGAAATGTGTTCCTTTTTATAGCTGAGTAATATTCCATTGTATATATGTACTACAATTTCTTTATCCATTCGTCTGCTGATGGGCATCTAGGTTGCTTCCATGTCCTGGCTATTGTAAACAGTGCTGCAGTGAACATTGGGGTACACGTGTCTCTTTCAGTTCTCGTTTCCTTGGTGTGTATGCCCAGCAGCGGGATTGCTGGGTTGTGTGGCAGTTCTGTTACGTTTTTTAAGAAATCTGCACACTGTTCTCCATAGTGGCTGTACTAGTTTGCATTCCACCAACAGTGTAGGAGGGTTCCCTTTTCTCCACACCCATCATATGTATTTTATGTATGTACTTGTTCATTATTCATCACAGAGAGATTGGAGGAGTAATGGACAGAAGGATGAAGAGCACGGTGAATGTTAAGATGATCATGTGTATACGTACAAAGAGTAACCAAATTCAGTATTGCTGCACATTAGTTTGGCTCGACTACAGTCCACCCAGGTAGCAGGCTCACCTGAACCCCACCCATCTCCCCTGGCTTCTGTATTTCCATCTCTGTCTCTCCCAGAGTTTGGGAGAGAGTGAAGGACAGGGAAGCCTGGTGTGCTGCAGTCCATGGGGTTGCGAAGAGTCAGACACAACTGAGCAACTGAATAACATCATCAGCTCTCTCTACTTTCTTGTTGAAAGACTTGAGAATTGACCTGAGGGCTTGTTCTGGCTCCAGGTGCTCAGCAGCTTACCATGTGAAGCAGGCTGGGAATTCTGGGCAGTTAATGCCTCTGGATAGCCCTTAACCTTTGTTGATTGGGAGACAGTGGATAAATATCTTAGCTTCCTCTTCCACTGCTGGGACCACCTGAAGCCCCTTCTGCATGGAGTCATCTTCCAGGTGTCCCCAGAGGGGTAAAGGCTCCTGAAGGTACCCTCTGTGGCCTCCTCCCCTTCTCTGTCCCCCTTTTCCACTTGCCTGCCAGTGCTTCCAGAGATGACCTCCCCTCTGGACACCCCACTCAGATTTGTGTGTCAACCTCAATGGGTTGAAAATTGTTAATTGAAGAGTGATCAATCATAAGTAAATGGTCGAAAGATAATGGATTCAAAAGTAGAGTTTGGATTCCACTTATTAATAGCATGACAGTCTGTTATATGCAGTATATGATAATATACACTACTATGCCTGTATCATAAGAGTGTTTTCATTTACTTATGTCTGTGTGCAGATGGTTTGGGACCATGACTCCCAAAGTAGAATGTGAGAGTTGCTTGCTTACTTCACCGAATAGTTTTCTGGTCCTACTACCTTAGAAAGATGCCTTGACTTGGAGTTTCTGTGTGATATGATTTTAATTTGAAACTGTTTTATTTCTCCCTTGCTTTATTCCTTTTGAATCCCTACTTTTTAAAATGCTAGAAACATTTCATAGTAATAGGTAACCTTTAACCTGGGAACAACTGCAATGAAGTGTTAACATTTTACAGATTAGCGTATTAAAAACTATAGCAATGGCATTGCCATCTTTGGGAAATGTTATAGAGTGCTTAAACAAGATTTCCCCCAAGGTTCTACTGTGAAATGTGGCTGAGTATCCTCAGAAAAGTTACTCAGGAGTTAAAATTCTTTATATGTCAACTATTTTTAGAAGGATTTTAGCAATACATTGTGCTCTTCTTGATAGAATACTGTACCACTTAATTTTAATGTCTTAACATCATGGACCCAAGTTATCCTCTGTTCTGTGAGCTACTGGCATGCATTGTACAGTTTGTGCACTATATTGCCACAGGTCAGATGGGCATTCATTTAACAGTGTTCATCTCTCTCCTTGATATATGTTTTTCCTGCTATCTCTTATCTTCTTTAGCTGGTCCCTATTGCTGCTTCTGATTTTGTTTTCTTACCTAGAGAAAAACTTCAAGATTTTGATGGGGAATTCAGTAAGAGGTCTTCTTAAATTGCCCACTCTCATTCTGATACCTTGGTGACAACTGGATGGGCCTAGCCAGGAATGGAGTCAAGCAATGCAAAAGGGACTTTGCAGATATCACTTAAACAGGCTTGGCAGGCATGCTTATCATTTTTGAGGTCAGAGAGCTCACAATGCTAGATGGTAGCTTTAAAATTTTAACCTTAAGAAAGAAGCTCTGTGGAGAAGGGTGGTCCTGGCTGATAGGTAATTTTGCCCAGAAGAAAATCAGACGTGTGGCGTAGTGATATTGTGTATCTTGCTTCTTATTGTGTATTTTGGTAAAATTGTCAGCCCTTTAAAGTAAGGGTACAGTTTTTAGGCTTGCGCCTAGGAAGTGCCCTATCGATATTTGTTAATTACGTCGTGATGGGGTCACAAAGAGTCTGACACAACTGAGCGACTGCGCACGCACACACACACAGTTATATTGTGATAAGGGAAATATGAGACAACATCTCGATAAGTTTCTTTTAAGGTTAAAAGGATAGTTTTAGGAACTTCCCTGGCTGTCCAGTGGTTTAGACTCCCAAGTTTCCACTGCAGGGGTCATGGGTTCAAGGATCCCTGATCGGGAACTAGGATCCTCTCTGCGGTGCTGTGCCCAGTCTCTCAGTCGTGTCTGACTCTTTGCGACCACAGACGATAGCCCGCCAGGCTCCTCTGTCCATGGGGATTCTCCAGGCAAGAATACTAGAGTGGGTTGCCAGGCCCTCCTCCAGGGGATTGTCCCAACCTAGGGATAGAACCCAGATCCTCCTGCATTGCAGGAGGATTCTTTACCCTCTGAGCCACTACGGAAGCCCTGGATCCCCAGTGCAAAAAAAGAGAGAGGTAGAGATAGTTTTCAAAAGTGTTAGTGTGTTATTAGTTATTGACTTTTCTTGCTCATATGTTTTCCAATACTGTATAATGTAAGTGATTGGTAATGCTGTTGCTAATTTGGTATCCTGTGTTAAGGGAGTGGTTTTACTAAACATTTAATATACCAGTACTTTGTACCAATTGTAAAGATTGTAAATTTAAAAAAATTGTAAATTTAAACTATAACAATTGTAATTATAAGACATCAAATGTGTAGTAAATATTCAGAGCTGGTGAGTCTGAACGTTAACTTCTATAACACATTCCTAAGGTGGGAAATAATACCACCACCTTGATCCCCAGCTGCGAAATGCAGCGTGCACATCAGCTGGTTGAATTCTCCAAGGTGTTTTTCTGGTAAATAAAGTGATTTGATCTCAGCCCAACACCTCCCTAGTCTTAGTTGACTGTGGAATCTTTATGTGTGTAACCTTAACTCCTGTGGGACAGTTTCAGAAATACTGTTTTAGAGAATACTGTATAGGCAGTCCGTACTTTGTGTGGTTCTGATTTGCACAGATTTCAGTAACATACAAAGGAAAACTGTTTCTCTGGTTATAGCACTTCTGACACCAAATGTGTGGGTTTTCTACACTCAATTCTCTGTAGACACCAACTGGGTGTCTTACAATTTAATTCAACTCTGACAGTGATCACCTGAAGTTAGAGTAGACCCCACAGGTTAACTGTGAAATGTTCCATATTTGGGGGTCTTCCCTGGTGGCTCAGTGGTAAAGAATCTGCCTGCCCATGCAGCAGACACGGGTTTGATCCCTGGGTCGGTAAGATGCCATCTGAGAAGGAAATGGCAACCCACTTCATTATTCTTGGCTGGACAATCCCATGGACAGAGCAGCATGGTAGGTTACAGTCCATGGGGTTGCAAAGAGTTGGACATGACTTAGCACCTATACAACATCACCACCATAGGTTAAGGGCTCAGTCCAACTAATCTGCTCCCCTTACTTCAGACACCAATCACAAATAGTGAATTCGTGGGTTATGTCCATTTCTGTCTGACTTGGCTGCTAATTGGGGGTTTCCATGACTCCCTATTTAGGTTTGATAATTTGCTCTGATGGCTCACAGAACCCAGGGAAGCACTTCCCTTTGTGCTATTCTTTATATAATTATAAAGGATATTATAAAGGTTATAAATGAATAACCAGATGAAGAGGTACATAGGGCAAGGTCCTAAGGGTCCCACATACTTCTGTCCCTTTGGAATTGGGGATATGCCACTCTTCTGGCCCCTAAATGCATTCACCAACCCTGAAGCACTCCAAACCCTTTGGGTAGGGTTTTTAATAGAAGCTTCACTACGTAGATATGATAGATTAAATCATTAGCCATTGGTGATTTTTTTTTTTTTTTTAATTTCCAACTTCTCTCCCTTCCTTGAAGGTTGGACATGGGCTGAAAACTCTAAATCTCTAAACACACAGTCGGTTGGGCAACTTGACCATTGTGAAGCTATCCATGGTCCCGTCCAGGGTCACCGTATTAGCATAAACTCAAGTGTGGTTGAGAGGGGCTTGTTATGAATAACAAAAGACGCTCCTCTGTCACTCAGGAACTTTACAAAGGTTTTAGGTACTGTTGTGCAAGGAACCAGGAAGGAAGACCAAATATATATTTCTCCTTACATCACTGTATCACCATGGTTTAGTTAAATACCAGGCCCCCAATAACACGATTCAAATTTTGGCCACCATGATATATTAACTGTGCAAATAAAGAACAGAGTTTGCTGCTAGCTCTTCAGTTTGCAGGTCAGCAGGTCAGTATGTCAGTGACAGCTGGGCATCTGTCCTTCAGCTCATGCCCAGACAGGAAAGGGTGTTGTGCTGCATCCTGCTTTCCCACCGATAAAGCCGACATCTTACCCATCTTACATACAAAGTGGGGTGATCAAAAGAGGGAAGTGGTCAATAAAGACGAAAGTCCGGCAAAGAACAAAAAGTGATGTTTCTGGAAGTGAAATTTAAATTGAGCATAAATGAAATAGTAAAATGAGTAACTGACGGTAAGAGTGTTGACCCTGCCGCCCCTTGAGAGGCTCTGGATGTGCAGCCAGAAGCACTCAGTGAAGGTACACTTAAGAGCATCATATTTTAAATTACAGTGTACTAAATAAATGTTTTACTAATTTTTCATTTCTCTATACATTACAATTAACAGTAAGAGTGTTTTCACAACATTTTTGAAGCTCAAGGGACAGTTGTGATTTTCCCAACGGTTACTAAGATAGCTTTGTGTGGTTTCAACTTGTCTAAGTGTTTTTATGGTCCCACACTACCGTGCAAAGCAAGGACTGCCTGGATTTTTCTTGTATTTGCCAATCATCTATCATCTGACCTCTAGTGGAAATAAAGAAAAATTACAAAATGAACTTTGAGGAACTTATAATAATACATTTTCTTCAGAATGGATCTAATAGGTAAAAATCCCTGCATATTACAGACTTTACACTTTGCTCTTACAATGTGTTTTGAAATAGTATGGTGCACTATTTGCTGCTGACTTTTCTGGACAACTCAGCACCACCCATTTTGCTTTTGTTGAGTACTTCTGATTTGTAATTTTGTTGAAGTTCTTTGAAATCTTCCTGTAGGGATACTTGTTAAGGATTATGTCAAGGTTTCCATGATCCAAACCTCTACTCTGACTCATTCTTCACTGAGAATGAAAAAGCCTGCTAAGGGTGTTGAGTAGACCTCTCAGAAACTTTTGTTTCTGTTCCAACAGGAAGTTCTCTAAGATGAATCCTTGCTCTTGGCTTGGCTCTGCATGTAATCTCTTCCCTTAGGTTTGGGCACTGAAGACTGTTAACAAGAGGAGAAAGGTTACTAGGGCACTGGATCTACTTGAGTTGATTCCTGTCCTTTGTAGCTGACTCATCACTGAAGTGTCCTCAATATAAAAGTTTATGACTTGCTGTTGTATTTTATCCCAGGGTGTGATTTTTTAGCCCTTTATACATTAAATCTTCTGTAGATGTCATTCAGTTCAGTTCAGTTGCTCATTCGTGTCCAACTCTTTGCGACCCCACGAATTGCAGCAGGCCAGGCCTCCCTGTCCATCACCAACTCCTGGAGTTCACTCAAACTCATGTCCATCGAGTCAGTGATGCCATCCAGCCATCTCATCCTCTGTCGTCCCCTTCTCCTCCTGCCCTCAATCCCTCCCAGCATCAGGGTCTTTTCCAATGAGTCAACTCTTCGCATGAGGTGGCCAAAGTATTGGAGTTTCAGCTTTACCATCAGTCCTTCCAGTGAACACCCAGGACAGATCTCCTTTAGGATGGATTGGTTGGACCTCCTTGCAGTCCCAGGGACTCTGAAGAGTCTTCGCCAACACCACAGTTCAAAAGCATCAATTCTTCAGTGCTCAGCTTTCTTCACAGTCCAACTCTCACGTCCATACATGACTGCTGAAAAAACCATAGCCTTGACGAGACATTAGGCCCTAGAAAATATAGCTTTCCTTCCCATACTCACAGTGGACAACAGAACTGTGAGCTGGGCTATTGGTTCATCTTTTAAAAATCTGTTTCAACCTATAATCTATTTAATCTATGTATTCTTCTAGTAGATAACCCCACTTGGAAAATTAAGATAGGAACACTTAGAAGCTACAAGAAAGGAGAACAGAATAAATGGGCATAATATATAAATCTGTAATGAACAGAGATCCTTTTTTGCACAATATGGTTATAAATACCTATGACTAAATTTGAACATCCAATAATACTACATTCTTTTTCATTAACAAAAAGTATGGACATTTCAAAATAAGATCTTGAAAGAAAAAGTCATCTGTTATTTATTTTTTCCCCATCACATCTGTTTTCTATCCCTTTATATCTGCAAAATTCACATTTAATTTGAGTATCCTAGAATATTGGCCAGGATAGTAGCCCAAACTAATGCCTCTCTAATGTGCTTGGAATTTCTGCTTTCTGTCAATCAGTAAATATTCTTTGAGCATCTACTGTATAGTCAGCTTTAGGTAGATCAGAGGAGAATAGGAAATTCTAAGTTATTAGTGAAGTGAAGTGAAAGTTGCTCAGTCATGTCAGATTCTTTGTGACCCCATGGACTGTATAGTCCATGAGAATCCTCCTGGATTTTCCAGGCCAAAATACTGGAGTGGGTAGCCTTTCCCTTCTCCAGGGATTCTTCCCAACTCAGGGATCGAGCCCAGGTCTCCTGCATTGCAGACGGATTCTTTACCAGCTGAGCCACAAGAGAAGCAACTATTACTCATATCTTTAAGAAATGTGAAGTCTAATTGGAGTAACAGAGTTTTCACAGGAAGCAACTGTGAATAAGGCATCGCCCTAGCCTCTCTGCTAGGGCTTTAGATCAATAGTTCCTTAACTGCCATTTCTCTACTGAGCAAAAGAATTGCCTGGGGAGCTTGTTAAAAATGAAGATTATTAGGTACCACCCATTAACTTTTCCCTGTAGATCTAAGGTGGGGGCTCAAGAATGTATTTTTTTCTTTTAAGAAAAAATAAGCAGCTCTTTTCCCCGAAGATCCTGGTGTCACCATGGCCACCGCCCCTCCTGGTGTACTGTAAGAACAAGCTCTGTTCAAAGTCTGGCTTCGGTCGAGGTGTGTCCGTGATGCTAAGATCCGCATCTTTGACCTGGGGCAGAAGAAGCCAAAAGAAGCTGAGTTCCCACTCTGTGGCCACAGTGTCAGATGCGTAGGAGCCACTTTCCTCTGAAGCGCTGGAGGCTGCCCGTATTTGTGCCAGCAAGTACATGGTGAAAAGCAGTGGCAAAGATGGCATTCACATCCAAATGTGGCTCCACCCCTTCCATGTTATCCACAGGAACAAGACGCTATGCTCTGCTGGAGCTAATGGGCTCCAGACAGGTATGCACAGTGGCCAGGGTCGACACTGGCCAAGTCATGGTGTCCATCCGCACCAAGCTGCGGAACAAGGAGCATGTGAGTAAGGCCCTCCCTAGGGCCAAGTTCAAGTTCCCTGGCTGCCAGAAGATCCACATCTCCAAGAAGTGGAGATTTACCAAGTATAATGCCAGTGAATTTGAAAACACGATAGAAAAGCAGCCCATCCAGGGTGGCTGTGGAGTCAAATACATCCCTGGTCATGTTCCCTGGACAAATGGTGGGCCCTGCGCTCATGAGAGCCTGGCACAGTCCTCTCCTTACGTGTGCCCACCAGTATATCCTACTTTCCTATCAAAGCAAAACAAAAATAATAATTAAAAAAAAAAACACAGTAAAAAGATGTTGAAAGTTGCATGGTGAAAGCAATTGTCCCTCCCCTCCATTCTGTATCCATTTTTTCTCTTACACATTTTTTTTTGCAGATGGTTCCACACATTGTACTCTGCATTTGCAGGCATGCAGGCATGGGTGGGTGGGGGCGTACTCTTCTGCACCTGGCTTTTGTTGCTTTCCAGCATGTCTTGGAGATCTTTCCATATCCCTTCTTGCAGATTTGCCTCATTCTTTTGAAAGGCTGCCTCGCACAGCCTGTAAAAGCTCCACAGGAGATTCTAATGCATAGCCAGGCTTGGAGCCCACAGATAGACCGAGTGTTAAATGGGTTTAGAAAAAGCTTTCTTAGATGTTAACTCCTTAAATCTTGTGGTTTCTCAGCAAGGAACTGAACTCTGCAAATGTTTCTCATACTTCTAGATTCAAGTTGCTTTAGGACAGATTTTTGTATGGTTTTTACTTTTAGTTATTGGGATGTGAGAGTTAGGCTGTAAAGAAAGCTGAGCACTGAAGAATTGATTGCTTTTGAACTGTGGTGTTGGAGAAGACTCTTGAGAGTCCCTTGGACTGCAAGGAGATTAAAGCAGTCAATCCTAAAGGAAATCAGTCCTGAATATTCATTGGAAGGACTGATGCTGAAGCTGAAACTCCAATACTCTGGCCACCTGATGGGAAGAACTGACTCATTTGAAAAGACCCTGATGCTGGGAAGGATTGAAGGCAGGAGGAGAAGGGGACGACAGAGGATGAGCTGGTTGGATGGCATCACTGACTCAATGGACATGAGTTTGAGTAAACTCTGCGAGTTGGTGATGGACAGGGAGGCCTGGTGTGCTGCAGTCCATGGGGTCGCAAAGAGTTGGACACGACTGAACAACTGAACTGAACTGAGAAATCAGTGAAAAATACACGAAGGCATTTATGAAATCAAGATTTTTTTTAATCCTATAGCTGCAGATGTGGAGTTTAAATTTCTCATTAAATTAATTATTAAAACATACATGAAGGCAGTAATGTATAGACTCATGGCATAGTTCTTAATTCTTCCTTTATTAAGGACATTTCTAAACATACCTTTATATAATTGTTTCTGTTTATCCTTTATCATCATGACAAGTTTTTCCTCCCTCAGGATGATTTACAAAGTTCTTACTAAATTCTCAAATAATATTCATTTTGGGATGGCATTTATTTGCTCTTTCACTGGTTATAAATAGAAGTATAGTCTATCTCCGTGAAGTAGCAAATCTGCTGGGCACTGTTTGCATTATAGCTTTCCTTAGCCACTATAGACATACCCAACACGTAGCCGGACAAGCCAAAAGCAGATTGCTAAAGAGTAGAACAGCATATGCTATGCTATGCTAAGTCACTTCAGTCGTGTCCAACTCTGTGTGACCCCATAGACGGCAGCCCACCAGGCTCCCCTGTCCCTGGGATTCTCCAGGCAAGAACACTGGAGTGGGTTGCCATTTCCTTCTCCAATGCATGAAAGTGAAAAGTGAAAGTGAAGTCGCTCAGTCGTGTCCGACTCTTAGCGACCCCATGGACTGCAGCCTACCAGGCTCCTCCGTCCGTGGGATTTTCCAGGCAAGAGTACTGGAGTGGGGTGCCATTAATAGGAACAGGTTCCTTTCCAGGAGCGGGTTCATAAGTACAGTTTGTTTGCAAGTCCAATAAAGTTAGCCTAGGTACCCAGCTAACACAGTTGGCTACACAGCACTGTACTGTAATATGTTTATAATACTTTTCACACAAATAATACGTAAAAGCTAAACACAAAAATAAACATTTTTAATCTTATAGTACCTTGAAAAGTACAGTAGTACTTTTCTTTCTGATAGTCAGTTGGTAAAGAATCCACCTGCACAGCAGGAGACCCCATTTCGATTCCTGGGTTGGAAAAGCCCGCTGAGACGATATAGGCTACCACTCCATATTCTTGGGCTCCCATTGTGGCCCAGCTGGTAGAGAATCCACCCGCAATGAGGGAGACGTAGGTTTTGTCCCTGGGTTGGGAAGATCCCCTGGAGGAGGGAACAGCTGTCCACTCCAGTATTCTGTCCTGGAGAATTCCGTGGACTGTATAGTCCATCAGATCACAAAGAGTTGGACACGACTGAGCCACTTTCACAAAGATCCTTTGTTTACCATTTATATCGCCGCCTCTATGTATTAAAGGTGTCGGGCAGTGACAAGCATGTTTTCTGCGCTCTGGGGGGTAAATAGTGTAACGTAAATTATATTTGATGTGTATGTTTCGCACATTCATCCTGGTACAAGTTTTATTAGAAGGATACCAGCAGGATTTTCACTTTTTTGAAGGGTGTGTTTTGTATCCGTGAGCTCGTCTCTTGGTTCTTCAGTCCCTCTTATTTTCCTGTCATGTTCTTTGTTCAATTCCTTTAAAAAAAAAAAAAAAGGTTTTATTTATTTATTTGACTGCACCAGGTCTTAATTGCAGCACATGGGATCTAGTTCCCTGACCAGGGATCAAACCCTAGCCCACTGCATTGGGAGCATGAACTCTTAGCCACTGGATCACCAAGAAATCCCTGTTCAATTCCTTTTTATATCGTCTTCCTCCCTCACCCTTGGTAACCTGAATGTTCTTAGTTAGCTGGCTGGAAATAACTCAGGAAGCCGTTAGGACGGTTGGAAGGATGAGCCAACTGTTAGAGGCAGGAAGAGTGTCACATTTTTTCTGAGATTATTATGAACTGAAAGAATTTGGTTCAGTATGCACTTCATTCAAAATCCTTGTTAAATATAGTTAAGCACAAAATATGCCAGTAAATAGCTTTGATGTGTCAAAAATAAAATCTTCAATGTCATGCTCAACTTGTAAGGAAAAGCACTTAATTTTATGAACACAGTTTATATGCAAGAGAATAACAGGAGTTGGTTTTTTCTGAACCAAAGATTTAATTTAAAATTGCCAGTTTGATTTTCAGTGAAAATATTTCATACATGCAAATTACAAATTTTTGCTTTAGCTGATACCTGATAATAAAGTATCTTAGGGTTAAAACACTGCATAAAACGTAGTTTAGATGTGAAAATGGCTATTGGCATTCTAGTATAGTTTTAGCAGGAATGTCAACCTGTTAAGCCAGAATCAATAAGCAAAGTAAGGTTTTTGGACCTGCAAAACAATTGTTCTACAGTTTCATTCTAAATATTCTGTTTGTTAACTTAATTAATTTGCTTAACTTTGAGGGAGATACTGTCATTTCCATCCTTACAGTCAAAGAACAGACAAGGAGAGTTACCCAGGTCTGTACATGGTTGTACATAGTTCAGGATTTTAACATAGGTAGACTGACTCCAGAGGACTCAGCCATCAAAACGTAGTTAAAAATTGAAAAAGAATGATCTTCTTTTTCCTTTTAAGAATGGCCATTTGAGTGTCTAATGTGTACTCTGAAGAGACATCACTGAAGGAAAAAATATTAAGCCTAATCATGAGGCCAAGTTTCCTGTGTGGGCTCAGACCTCATAGGTAATAAGCCCAGAGCTGTATGAGCTGTGATCGGTACCTAATAGAAGCATAATAATGTTAATGGTTACTATTAATGTATTTACTGTACCATTGCTTATTATATGCTAAGCCATATGCATTACATATTTACCTGCATTGTCCTGTTTAGTCCCAGGGGAATTCCTGCTCAGAGGAATTAAAAATGTTGCTCAAAGTCAAAACTACTGGAGCTAGACATCAGATCGGTTTTCCTGATTCCAAAATCTGTGCATCCCACTCAAGCCAATTGACCCCTGTTTTTCTGGTGACTTGAAACTGGACTGGGTAGTCCTTGCCTGGCTTATAGCTGTCCCAAGGCTTCAGCTGACTCCAGAGTTATATGGAAGGAAATAGGAAGAGTAGGTTATAAACCAACCTCTCTACTCCTGGAGTTAAATCTCAAAGGCCACTCCCCAGCCCCTTTGGTGATATTACTGTGAGGTTTTAGGGCTTGCACAATGGATGACTCAGTCCTTTATGGAGAAGTTGTAAAAATTAGTTTTGGGTAGAAGGGTGAACGTTTGAAACACAGGTGAAAACTTGCAATGAAGCAAAATTTTAAATGAATGAATTTCATTACTGCATCCTTCTACCATCTAAGGAAGGATGAGAAATCTACTAAATCGTACATTGAAAGATTGTCCACCCCCCCACTTTTTTTTTTTTTTTTTTACAGACTGTGTTGCCTTTAGTTCCTATACCAAATTCTTCAGAAATTCAAGCTAGACATATATATATATTTTTAACCTGCCTGAAACTTTGCCACAATGGATCAATTTTCAGATAAGTTTTCAGCACAGTTAATAATCAAAAATTTACTGGGATCATCATGTTGAGAGGGCACTGTAAGTGATCCTGGGAGAAGTCTGAGCTCAAGTCAGGAAGTAAGGTGTGTAAAACAGCTCAGTGTTAGATATCCACAAGTAGAGATGTGTGTGAATAAAGTGTTGCAGAACTTTCTGTGGGGTGATTGAGTGAAGTTTCACCAAGGAGAGGACTGTAAGATTGCTTGGTGAGGAATGGGGAGAGGATTTGAAGCAAGAGGAATATCTAATGAAGTCTGCTGGCAGGAAGATCTTTAAAAATTTGGCCTCCAACTCTTCTAACATTGAGAGGAAGGAATATAAATGGGAGCATTATCAGGAGGAAAAAAAAGGATATTTGGCAGATCCCAGGGAATCCTGGTTAGTCATTAATTCAATTCTGTTCTTGTCAAGTGTCACACACACACAAAAAAGCCAGCTAAGCAACAATTTCAGAAGGTTAAGACAATAGAAAGTGCTAAAGTTGTCACTGTCCCACTTACCGAAAGGCACAGAGAGTGTTCTGTAGATGGAAGCTAGTCAGCAAAGGTCAGACTGTCACCCCCACAGGAAGGCACCCCCCTCCACACACACACTCACAATAGTCTAAGAAACATTGAACATGTTGCCATTAGGAAAAAATGGAGCAGTTTGTATATGAAGGAAGATTTTGTAAGAGAAATGGAGAGAGAGACTAAAGGAGACCGAAAGTTATTCTTAGGAAACTTGCTTTCGGAGTTCTGCATCTTATGTGCCGTACTGCACGTGCTCTTAACACGTCTGTTACAGCTGTAGGGACTTAGAAAAGTGACAGTGTTATCGCTCAGTCATGTCTGACTTCTTTGCGACCCCATGGACTGTACGTAGGCTGCCAATCTCCTCTGTCCATGGAATTTTCCAGGCAAGAATACTGGTGTGGATAGCCATTCCTTTCTCCAGGGGATCTTCCCGACCCAGGAATTGAATGAACCCTGGTCTCCCGCATTGCAGGCGAGCCACCAAGGAAGCCTTTGTGACTGTAGAATTCTGTTAATGGGGCTGAGGGGTGGGGGTATCCTTCCTTCTGAGAGAGGAAACCGAAACGCATGTGATAGTTCCTTTTAGATCTACTCAAAGATCTGAAATAACGTTCTTGGTTTAGGGATATTTAATTTTTATGTTTAATTTGATTTTTTTTTTAATTTATTAATTTATTTGGGAAGTCCTGAAACTAATGTTATTTGCTTAGGAGTTTTATAAGAATCCTTTAGTAAGTATTAGTAATATGATAATTAGTAATATTATAATTAGTAATAATATAATTAGTAATATTTAGTAAGTATCCTTGTCTTAATTTTCTAAGGAATTTTGTTTGCATTTTAATCAGAAGTAGATGTTTTATCAAATACTTGTCCTGTTTCTTTTTAAATGGTCATGTGGGTTTTTCTTTTAATCTGTTTAATGTGGCACATTTCACAGATTAAATTTTTTTTAGTGTTAAAACCACCTTGCATTCCTGAGATAGACCAAACTTGATATTTCCAAATGAGAGTCGCTTATAATTTTTCTTTCTTGTATCATCTTTTCTAAGTTTTAATATCAAGGTCATGTTATCATAAAATGAGTTAGAAAGTAAGTCCTTTTTTTCTACTTGCTGGTGCAAAGTTATAATATTGGAATTATTTATTCCCTTAATACTTAATAGAACTTTCTTGTGAACCCATCTGGGCCTGGGATTTTTTTGAGGGTGGGATCATTTTTAATGTTATAAGTAACAATTTTAGGACTATGCAAATATTTTTTCTTTGTGACTCAGGTTTGCCTGTCTTATATTTTCTAATCTTTTAGCATAAAATCATTCATAATACCCTCTTTTACATTTAGTATCTATAGAATCTATAGTTTTCTCCCTCTTTTCATTCCTACCATTGGTTATTTATGTTTTATCTCATTGCTCATAAGCTTGCCAGAGGTTTGGCAATTCTATAAGTCTTTTCAAAGAATCAGTTTTTGGCTACAGTGCTCTATTGTATGTTTGTTTTCTGTGTCATCAATTCTGCTCTTTTAGTTTTCCTTCTGTCTGTGTGTTTAAGGTTTATTTTGCCATTCTTTTTGTTACTATTTGAGGTAGATTTTATTACTTCATTAATTTTAACCTCTTTTTCCCGTAATGCATATATTTAAAGTTATATATTTCTGTTTACAAGTTTTGCATTTGGCAAATTTTGTTATGTAGCATTTTCATTACTGTTCAGCTCAAAATAATTTTTAGGGTTTTGTTACGATTTATCTTTTTACTTGGCTTATTTATAATATTATTTCTTAATTTCTAAACACATGAAGATTTTCTAGTTACCTTTTTTGTCATTGCTTTCTCTCTTCATTGAACCGTGGCCAGAGAGTTTCTGACTTCACACCTGCAAAACTGACCGTGGCCCAGTGTGTGGTTGCTCCTTAAGAGTGGCCCGTGTGTGCTTGAGAGGAGGGGCGTGTTCTATGGATGTTGGGTGTAGGGCTCTATAAATGTTCATTAGGTCATGTGTTTTTAAAATTCTGCAGTTCAAACCTTGTATGTTTCATAGATTGTGTTTTGCCTATGTATTCTATCAGAAATATTGCTCTACTTTTCTTGGCTTTTCCATTTTTTCTTGCATCTCAGACTTGTCTGTGACCATCTTCCTCCTGCCAGAAGTACATCCATTAGCATTTTCTTTAATGTGGGTTGGCTGGAGGTGAACTCTGTTTTGGTTGTACAACTTTTTTCCTCCCCCTTCCTTCTTGAAACACATTTTAACTGAGTATTGAATGCTCAGTTAATAGATATTATGGGTTAGCAGATAGTTTCTTTAAGCACATGTAAGGTATTCTGCTGCTGCTGCTGCTAAGTCGCCTCAGTCGTGTCCGACTCTGTGCGACCCCATAGACAGCAGCCCACCAGGCTCCGCCATCCCTGGGATTCTCCAGGCAAGAACACTGGAGTGGGTTGCCATTTCCTTCTCCAATGCATGAAAGTGAAAAGAGAAAGTGAAGTCGCTCAGTCGTGTCCGACTCTTAGCGACCCCATGGACTGCAGCCCACCAGGCTCCTCTGTCCATGGGATTTTCCAGGCAAGAGTACTGGAGTGGGGTGCCATTGCCTTCTCCGAAGGTATTCTAATATGTTCCAATTTTCATTATTTCTGTGAGAAGTCTCTCATCCTTGCACGTAATCTGTGCTTTTTTCTTCTTATGGCTTTGAAATTTCCCAACTTTTGTTTTCTGCAGATTTACTGTGATGTGAGTTGACTTTTTATTCATCCTGCTTGGCAGGTGTTAGGTTTCTTAAATCTGGAGATCAGTGTCTTTCATTATTTCTGCAAATTTGTAGCTGTTAGCTCATGATATTGCTTCTGCCCCTGTTCTCTCTATTTTACCTTCTGAGGCTCTGGTTAAATGTATGTTACATTTTCATTTTATCCTTCATGGTTCTCACACTCTTGTTTGTATTTCCTGTCATCTTATTCTCTTTGCTGCATTCTGAATAATGTGACCACCATCTATTTCACTGATTTTCTCTTCCACTGTAACACCTATCAACTGATACCCACAAATTCTGTGTTAGTACTTCTTTGGCTCTTTTTCAGGTACTAGTTGTGGTTGTGTTTTTGTTCTGAAACTTTTGGGGAATCAGATCAGATCAGTCGCTCAGTCGTGTCCGACTCTTTGCGACCCCATGATTCGCAGCACGCCAGGCCTCCCTGTCCATCACCAACTCCCGGAGTTCACTGAGACTCACGTCCATCGAGTCAGTGATGCCATCCAGCCATCTCATCCTCTGTTGTCCCCTTCTCCTCTTGCCCCCAATCCCTCCCAGCATCAGAGTCTTTTCCAGTGAGTCAACTCTTCGCATGAGGTGGCCAAAGTACTGGAGTTTCACAAACGTGTAAAATTTTACCCTAATAAGTTACTTAGAAAGTAAGCAAAGCTGCTGTGGTCTTCATTGATGAACTACTCCTGTGCTCAAGATGTCACTGTGTAGTTTTTCAAGTTCCTAGTTCCCTCAATCTTTATTTAAATGCTACTGCTGTATACTCCATGGAATAGAGTATTCCAGATACAATGCCTCAAACTAATTTAACTGGTTAATTCGGGATGTGAGACCTAACTCAGGATTGTTAGGGCTCAGTGCGCTCACCATGTCAGCGATGTTACCCACATTTGCTAGCCACCCTGGCTGATGACAACCATATTTTACAGTTAGGTGATGTTTTAATCTACCCAGGAAAGGGAGGCAGAGAGAAGAGATTGGAGAGAGAGAGAGAGAAAGAAAGAGAAAGAGAGAGGGTTTGTGAGCTCTCTGGGGTCACTTCTTAAAAAGACAGTAATCCTGTTGGATTAAGGCTCCTTCCTTATGACCTCACTGAACCCTTATTACTTCCTTAGAGGCCCTATCTCCAAACATAGTCACAGTGGGGTTTACAGCTTCAGCATGTGAATTTTGGAAGGACACAGACACATTGGGTCCATAGCAGGTAGCATTTACATAATGGTTGAGGGTCTTACGGTTTATGTTATAATTATTTATAACATTACAAATAAAATATATATTTATAAAATAAAATATACTTATTATGTTATAAATATATTATACTTCTGATGTCTCTACTGCTGCTAATAGTGAATTTGGGTATTTCTCAAATATACCCAAATAGTGGTATATTTGGGTATATTCTCCCCCACAATTATTCAACAAATATGCAGAGAAAGGGGGCTTCCCTGGTAGCTCAGCTGGCAAAGAATCTGCCTGCAATGCAGGAGACCCCTGTTCAATTCCTGGGTGGGGAAGATCTGCTGGAAAAGGGATCGGCTACCCACTCCAATATTCTTGGGTTTCCATTGTGGCTGAGCTGGTTAAGAATCTGCCTGCACTGCGGGAGACCTGAGTTTGATCCCTGGGTTGGGAAGATCCCCTGGAGAAGGGAAAGGCTACCCACTCCAGTATGCAGAAGTGAAGAGAAGTCACTCAGTCCTGTCCGACTCTTTGCGACCCCATGAACTCTAGCCTACCAGCCTCCTCTGTCCATGGGATTTTCCAGGCAAGAGTACTGGAGTGGGTTGCCATTTCTCCAGTATGCAGAGAAGAGAATAAAATTTATTCTTACATGTGTTTCTGTACTCTTCAAAATGCGTTAATGAGATTGTTGTACGTTTCTTAGCTAAGTTCTAACCGATCTGTTATAGTTAAGTAAAGATTTTTACCTAATTTACATATTGGCCTTATATTTCTTTCCCGTAGCTGTGTTGGAGTAGAAGAACACCATGCCGTTGACATTGACCTGTATCACTGTCCCAACTGTGCCCTTCTACATGGTTCCTCCTTGAGTAAGTACTAGAAGCTTAAATCAAAATTGGAGTTTAGAACTTAATATATACATGACAATACTTAATGATACTCTGACTAGTTATATTATACCCACCAAGAAATATAAGAAAGATTTTTCTGAAGATATTGAGAGTGCAGTTTTTGTTTGAATTATTAACTTATTTAACAAGTCAAAGCATTAAGTGAAAAAAAACTATTGTTCTTTATTGCCACTGCAAAGCTCCACACTCAAAATACATATTTTTCAAAGCTTTCAACTTGAGAAGTGAAATACAGTAAAATTTTTCTGATTCTGGCTGTTTTTATCTCTCAATGTTTTTTTATAAAGGATTGTAACTAGACTTACTGTGGTGATCATTCTGAAATGTGTAGAAATACTGAATCACTATGTTGTGTGCTAGAAACTAACACAGTGTTGTTGGCCATTTATGTTTCAAAGACAGAGGCTCATAAAAAAGGAGAACAGATTTGTGGTTGCCAGAGGCGGGGGTGGGGGTGGAGGGCAGGACTGGATGAAGGTGATCAGAAAGTACAAACTCGCAGCTCTGAGATGAGTAAGTCCTGGGGCTGTACAACATGTAAATGTGATTCAGCACCGCTGTATGTCCTTTGTGAAAGTTGTTAAGAAAGCGGATCCTAAGAGTTCTCATTACGGGAAAAATTTTTTTTTTCTATTTTGTTTATTTTGTGTCTACATGAGATGATGGATAGTCATTAAACTTACTGTGGTCATCATGAAATGATGTATGTCAGTCAGACCATTATGTTGTATAACTTAAACTTATTCATTGCTGTATGTCAGTTATATCCCAATAAAACTGAAAGAAGAAGAAAAAATCAGTACTATTTGGGACAGTGTATAGGATAAGACTTTAATGCACATGTGCAGTACACTTGGAGGAAAAAATTAGTGCACTGACATGCTAAGGTATTACTTCTGTTGTCCAAATTAGGTCCTGTTGTTGAGTATGGCCTAGAGTCCTGTCCCGCTGTCCTCTGTGATGGAAGCAACCTTCCCACAGTCCCTGTCCTGCCCCGAGGACAGAGGCCAGACCAAATCTCTGCCCGCGCTGTCCTTTCTGAGGGTTGAGGGCATGGGCGGGGAAGCCACACGTCTTCTGGAGTGCATCAGCAACACACAGGAAAGGAGACGGTGGTTGCTCAGCCACTTAGTCGTGTCTGGCTCTTTGCGACCCCATGCACCGTTGCACGCCAGATTTCCCGTCCTTCACTATCTTCTGGAGCTTGCTCAAACTCATGTCCATTGAGTCAATGATGCCTTCCAACCATCTCATCCTCTGTCGTCCCCTTTGTTGTTAGCCTCTTACAAATGCTTCAGAATATATGGGAATATTAGTTATCGTACAAATGTGAGAGTAGAGAAGCCTTTTTAAAAAGGCTTTGGAATATATTGTAACTATTTCTTCTCTTAAAAATTTAGACTGCATACTAGCATTTTTATGTTCCTAAAACTAAAGGGGAAAACTGTAGACGTAATCATTTTAGAACTAACTTTTCCCAAACATACCTTGTACACGCTTGGGTCAGACGTGGGTAACATAGACAGTCTCTTTTTTTGAATTCAGTTTTTCCATAGTACTTTTTAAAAATAGAAATTGTGTTCTCTGGTTATGGGCAAGTGATTTTTCAGAAGCAACTTAGTAGCAACTGACTGCTTATCTGTTTTGTTAGAAATATTAATACTTTACCTATTTTCTAAGAGATTTAGCAATTTAAGCTATATAAATGTATTGAATTTTTTTTTTTTTGTAAAATACAGATTATCCTTTTTGTTCTGCAGTATAAAATTTGAGGTTAGCAAATTGGTTTAATTATTACATATATAATTGACTAATTTATTGTCACAAATTAAAAAAAGATAGTTACTTATCTGTTTGGCTGCATCGGGTCTTAGTTGCAGCCTGCATGCTCTCTTTGTGGCGCGTAGGCTCGGTAATTGCAGCGCAGGCTCTCTGCGTGGGCTTGG